>NC_081412.1:298096869-298431869 GCF_030272615.1 Cryptomeria japonica
TAAAAATATTGTCACATGATTTCTTAGTGAAATAAACAATAAATAATGTCTCCTAAACATACAAACTTAAATGTTTTTTCTATAGATGTAACCCTTGCACCCCTTCTTCTGATGCAAGTGCTAGTATACAACTATTTTATAATTACATTAGCAACAACTATTTATATTTCTACTTTATATTAACATGTCATATTATATTATCAAAAAAAATATTGTACAATTTATATTTCTACTTTATATTAACATGTCACATCATATTATCAATATTGAGCATGGCCAGTCATCTTCATCTCCTTGCTTCCACCTGCATGAATCTCTCCCACTCTTCTGGATCGTATAAAGCAGATTTGATTTCTTCTTCTACTTTACCACGAGTAGTAGGGGAAGCGCTACATATACAAATGAATCCATAACATATAAAATAAATTACATTAATATAATATAACTTATAAGTATTGTCAAATTTTCATAATATATAATACATGGATGAGTGGTCAACATAATGTTAACAATTCATTTATTTTTAGAATTTATTTAACAACATAAAATTCTAAAAATACTATTTTATCAATTTATTTTACTACTTAATGTATTTTAAATTAACAGTGGTATTGTGATATATTATTTAATATATTATTATTTAAAAACAATATTCATTTATTACCACATTAAGTTACACAACTTTATTATTTAATTTAATTTATTTTTTTGTTAATAAAAAGGCAATCCATTATTATTTTTCCTTTAAACATATAAACATTGACCTATAAATACACATTTAAAACATTCATCCAAATTTATTTTTCTTCAATAAATTTATAAAAATTATTTCTTTAATAGTGAGTACACATTTATTTTGTTTTATTTTCTATGTGGCTTTCCTCTTGGGGGCAAAGGGTTTTCCTCTTGGGGGCAAAGGGTGTTAATGGATATTAAAAGGATTTGATATTTCAAAAGATATAAAAGTAATCTTTTAAAATTATTTATCATCAATATAAAAATAATAAGTATTTGTTGTGTTGGATAAGATACTTTATTATAATTTATATTAAAAAGTGAAAGTTTAGATAAGTCGAAGTTTTAAATATGATAAAAATATATAAATTAATTAACCTTTTGAATTTGTTTCTTCATCTCTATATTAGCCTCTATCTATATATCCCTCTAGCTCTTCATCTTCGATCTATCCCTCCTACCTATATCTCTCCCTCTCCTCCCCATCTTCAATATATGCCTCTACCTATTGCCTCCCTTTCTCTATCTATCTCCCCCCATCTATCCCTCCCTCTACCTCTCTTTATCTCTCTATTTATTTGTCTCCCTCATCCTTTCTTACTCTATCTTTATCTCTATGGTCATCTTCTTCTATCCCTCTCTATCTCTAGACATATCTCCCTCTCTCTATCCATCCATCTTTCTTCCTCTATATCTATCTCTAACTCTCCATATTTATTCTTCCATCTATCCCTCTATCTATATCTCATTATCGCCCAATCTCTCTATACCCCTATATCTCTCCCTCTCTATACCTCTCTATATATCACTTCTTATCTCTCTTTCTCTCTCCCTCTCTCTATATATGTACATCTCTTCCATATCTATCTCTCCCTCTCTCTATATATGTTCATCTCTTCCATATCTATCTATCCCTCAATTATCTCTCATTATTGTTTCCTCTCCTTGATCTCCATGTTTATCTCTATCTTCCTCTCTATCTGATATCCTTACCCCCTCTCTCACTCTTCCCACTCTATCTCTCTCTCTATATATCCTTATCTCTCCCTCCCTCTCCATTCCTCTCGCAATTGAAAACATAATATGAATCTTTTGGTAATAAATCTTGATTATCTTTTTGATTTAGACGTTTTATTTTAGTCATGTTGGGATCCATCTAAGTGGATGCATCTAGTTGATTTGAAGCTATCACTTCTCTATTGAAACCTTTTTTTCACAAACAACATCATTTGCTAAATGGCTTGCTAGTTGAACTCATGTACTACACAAATGCATACATAAAATAAGCCATTTTTTTTTTTCTAATTGACCTTCCACACCTCTTTGGCATACTCATTGCACCAAGTTGTGATTGCTAGTTTGATAGCACTCTTAGGTGTTGTTTATGATATAATAGATCTTAGATGAGTTTATAAGAAAGAAGCAACTTGAAGGTAAAGATATAAATAGTAAAAAAAAATATGAACTATAGGAATATGGTAAACTTCTTCAATTGCATGCTTATAAAACATGCATATAATTTTCATAATTAAATTGGGTTTTAGAAAGATTGATTTGTTCAAAGAATCTCAAAACATCCTTGCACAATCCATCAGAGTATTTTATGTGATCACATTTTTTTAAAACAACTTGTCAAATAGTTCACATATCTTGCACCTATGCTTCTATGTTTTGCATATATGTCTATCCAAGTATAGGCAACCACATCATCTCACAAAAATCCACAATTTTATAAAACTTGAACCTTTAATATATATCTAGAACCACACACAACACACAACGACATAACCATCACACTATATCATTGCCCCAACCTACTTTCTTTGTAGCTTGAACTATAGAAATTTTTACTAAATCTCACAAAAGTAAAAAGCTTGTAACGTTTAATAATTAATAATTAATAATAATTAATAACCAGGAGCTGAAGCCCTCTCCTTTATTACGGCCTGGAGCGGATTCTTCATAACCACAGTAAACTCCTCCATCTCCGCAAGATCCACCGTTTCTCCCGCTTTGCTCTGCCATTCAAATTTCTGAACAAGTGTGGCCACAATAACCTCAACGTGGAGCAAGGCCAGTCCTAAGCCGGGGCAAATCCTCCTCCCCACGCCAAACGGCATCATCTTGATCCCCTTCCCTCCCGTCAAATCCACTTCCTCCTGCATAAATCTCTCGGGCACAAATTCCGCAGGATTCTTCCACTCTTGTGGATCATTACCCATCAACCCAACACAAAAATTCACTAGAGCCCCAGCGGGGATATCATACCCGCCAAGACTAGCGTCTTCCGTAACGGCGTGCGAAAGAACGAATTTCCCCGGCGGATGACGGCGCAGCACCTCCTTCACCACCGCTTCCAGATATTTCATTCCAGAAAGCTTCTCCTCCTCCTCCACCAAGTTAGCCCCTTCCTTACGAACAACTCCTACAATTTCATCATAAAGCTTGGTCTGGACGTGTGAATTTTTCACTAAATTAGCCATGGCCCACTGTATCGTGGTCGTTGTGGTGTCGGTGCCGCCATTAATGAACTCCGAGCAGAGACACACCATCTCTTGTTCCGTCAAAAATCTCCCGCCATCAACAGTCAGAGAAAACAGCGAATCCACATACGCCCTGCAATCTTTGCCCGTCCCCTCCGCTAACTCCGCCCGGCGCCTGTTAATAAGCGCAGCCAGTGTCTCCAGTTGACGCCGGTAAATCCCCAACATCTGCTCTCGGCGCTTCCTGTAGAAAACCTCAAGAAAGGGAAATGTGTCCTCTAACTTGACACCCGCACCGCTCAGAAGCAATTCTCTCATTACGCCCTTCACCTTTCGGACCTCATTCTCCTCCAATTGCAGTCCAAAACACATGTAGAGAAGTAAGCAAAAGGACGCGTGCTTCACATGCTCTATCAATTTCACCACGCCTTCGTTTTGCGCTGCTTCGGTTTTCAAACCCTGGATGAGGAGGTGGAGACTCCACTCTCTGCCCTCTCTGAAGGATTTCAAGGCAGCAGAGCTTAGGGTTTCGCTCACCAGATTTCGGCGGAGGGTTCGCCACACAGGACCGTAGGTGGAGGAATTGATGTTCATCTGGTTGCCGCTGAAAAGCTTGCGGAAGCCCTTGGCGGGCGGTCTGCCGGCAAAGACAGCGCCTTTGTGAATCAGAGCCTCGTGGGCCAACTCACGGCTTGCTACTATAATCAGCAGTTGAGGCCCGAATCTGATTGTGAAAATTGGACCGTATTTTCCTTGGCCTTTTTCTATATAATCTTGAAAGTTCTGGTTGGAGAGCACAATCTGTATTAGGTTGCCAACAATCGGCCATCCTAGAGGACCCGGAGGGAGTCTAGATTTCTTCTTGTACTTTAACAAGAGTAGCAGCGGAAGGGCAAAAACCAGAGCAAGATATGGAAATGAATCCATGCCCCAGGCGGCTGGAAATTTGTCCATGAACCTCATTTTTCTGAATGCTTTGCAAATCGAAGCACTGCATCTGAACCTTACAGCTGCTTCCAAACCTACAAGATTTGCTATTTCGTTTATCGTTTTCATAATTTTTTGGGATTTAAAACTGTGGCTAAGAATCATTCCTTATCCGGACTGACGAGAGCAGATCGATTATGGTCTGCAATTATTGAAAACACAATGGCTATGGAACTACTACCGTAGACTTCAACTAAGAGAGACGACAGATGCAATTAAGTCTTACAGGGAAAGGAAAATATCCAACAGTTAATTTATGTTTAAGAGCAAAATAGCACATTACGCTTATATTTATAGGTTTAAAAGTGCTAAATATTTATAGTTGACTGATATTTTCTAGGCTTAATATGTTGCTTAATGTATGTTGTCACTTTAAGAATACATTCTAGATTTAACGTGTTATTTAGTGTGTGGGGTTTAAGAATGACGTTGGTTAGTAGTAAATAGATGTAGATATTTATGTTTTTTATTCAACGTTATATTGTCCTCTTAATTAAATAGATATTTGATATTTATTTGATTATTTAACCATAATTCAACTATTAATTAAAAAAACAAAAGATATTTGTTTAATTAATTCATCTTATCTCAAAATCCTCTTTCTCACATTTAAATAAATTAATATTTATTTAAAATTCTAAAAATCTCATCTCTCACATTTAAATAATTAAATTCTTAAATTCTCTCACCCACTTCATCTTCTAGAAAATGCAAGTTGGAAGTTAACCCTCCTCCTAATCATTTTTGAACCCCCTATTATTAGCCTAATTACCCTTTTATGGTTTGCACATTCTTAAACCAAATGTTAACCCAAAACTCATCAACTCAAGCCTTTAATGGCTTCCTCCAAAGTCTTCAAGCCTTTAATAGCTTCCTTCAAAGTCCTCTTAAGCCTTTAATGGCTTCCTTAAAGTCTTCAAGCATTTAATGCTCCGTCCCCATCTCCTCTCAAGTCTTCCCTTGTTGACACTTGTCAACATGTGATTGGCTTAAAAGAGAGCACATGGATTGAGGATCAACACTTCCTCAATCAATCCTAACCTTTCCTCTACCAATTCAATCTCAACCCTTTATTTGTCCATTTTGCTTATAAATAGAGATGTTTCCTTCATTGTTAGGGGACACAAGAGTTATCCATATGCATTGTTACTTTATTTTTAAATGCTTGTTTGAAGGAAGTATTTGTATTATGTTTTAGCTCTTCCACTTGATGGAATTGATATTTGACATCTAATAGTCCATTCACATCTTCAAACATCCAAACCTGACTATCGTCAACCATCTCTCATCCTCCCTTTTACATCCTTTTGTACTAGTGCTCAAGTTGAGGGTATACTTTAGGTAGTAGCCGGATCTTGGAGAGGAGGAGGACTATAAGGAAGAGTCGTGGCATAAGGAGCATTATGGAGAAGTATCATATTCATTTTGTTTATTTATTGCCTAACTAACCTTTTGTGCTAATCTTCTTTGATAATACTTTGAATGAATTTGTCTTCATGTAATACTTATGGTTGAAGGTTCTTTACTAACATGATTTCATATTGATTTTCCACTAATCTCCATTTTCATTGCGTTTCAATATATTTTTAATTTTAATGTTATTGTTTAGTTATAGAAATATAAATATTTGTTCTTAGGTTTTGTTTATGATAAATTAAGATTGGCATTGAACAAGTTTATAAGAAATAAGCAAGTTGAACATAAATATACAAAGAATGTCAGAATACATATGAATCATATGAATTTGGATAAAATTATTATTATTATCTTTTAATTAAATTCATACAAACAAAATATGATTTTATTGTATTTTTATGATTGGAGTTAAGTTTTGTCAAAGAATTCAATATCCTATAAAAGTTGTACAAGATCATCAATCTTTTGTTTGGATACAAATGTTGTATTTTTAGTTTGATGTAAACAAGAAAGAATCCTTATGAAGAAATTATCAAAAATAATTTTAACCCCCATTAAAGTTTTTAGCAAAGATCTTGTAAGTCTTTGTTGTTAGATTGTACCCATGATAAATCCAATGGTTCATCAAGAGCTATTCATAAGTTGGAAGTTGGTACCTTTTTTTTTTTTGTGTGTGTTGAACATGTTAAGGAGTGGTGCTACTTAACATAAAATTGAAATAAGATACATTCATTATTTTTAATGTTTCAAATAATTTTGTTTATCATTATAAATATTGTAAATATTCAATAATAATACATACTGAAGATGGTAAAAAGCAACAAGGTGAATTCAGGTGGTTAGTATGCAAACAAAGTGCTAAAACAAATTAAAAACATGGAACATAAATCAAACTACTTGTAAACATAAAGACAACGCTTATACCTTACAAACTTTTACCTTCTCCCTCGGATCGAGCTTGGTGAAGTGAAGGCACCCCTTGATGATGCTCCACTTGATATGCTCCTTTGAGTGATTTGAATGTAGTTGGCTCTCCAATATCATGCACAAATGGATGTAATGGATTAAGGATTGAAGGATGAAATGGCTAAGTATGGATGAGTGCTAATTTTGGCATGGTAAGGATGCAAGGATGGTTTCTTGGGCACAAACTAGCAGCATGGATTTACTAAACTTGGAGATGAGATATGAGGGGATGGAGTCCTCAATTTATAAGAAGAGAGGAGGAGAAATGGAGGGCTAGGATTGACCCAAGATGGAGGGTCAGGATTCCTTGTGATCCCACACAAGGCCCAAGAGGAAGTGTGGAGACCAAGAGATGTGCCTTAAAGGCATTTCTTGTCTCCACACTTCTCAAGGTTCATTGGGAAGACTTCCCAATGTGCCTTGGGAAGAACAAGGGATAGGATATTTCTTGAGGGATGGAAATGAAGAATTAAAAATTCTTCAAAAGGGATGCTCATGGCGATTGGAGGAATAAAGAGGAATTAAAAATTCCTTGGAGGATGGGATGCTTAGAGGAATGTGAGATTTTGAAAATCTCACATTCACCTAGGAAAAGAGCATTTAAGGAGAGTGGTTGGATGGAAGGGACAAGGAGTTGACTTTGTGGCTAATCATGATGATTAGCCACTAGCAACTCATTAGGAGTGGGATTAGAGTATATAGGATTTATAAGAGGATTTGAATAGGAGAGAGAATGAGTGGAGAGAATTAAAAATTTGGAGAATAATGCTAAGTGAGTTTAGGGAGTTTCTAGAAGAATTTATTAGGTTAATGATGGATTAGGAAAAAGGTGATTTGTAGGAATCAATTAGGTTAACTAATTAATTGAAATGAATTAGTTAAGAGGGGGAATTTGAGGAGATTTAATATTGAGGATTTTTAGAGGAAAAAGGGGGTTGATTTATTAAATAAATCAATCAACAAACTATAGTGACAATATTAATTGTAATTAATTAATATTGAGGAGGAATTAAAAATAGGCATAATTAATAAATTAATTATTTCAAGAACTTAAAATAATTAAAATAATTATTTTTAAGTGTGTACACATAGAAGTAATAATGTTCTCCAAATATATTATTTCATTTTTCATTTTATAATTAAAATTGATATATTGTAAGATTGATTATTTTCACAACATAGGTGTCACTTTCAATCAAAGCTAATGTGATATTTTGCTAAGATCAAGGGCACAATGAAAAGCATAAAGAGAGACAATAGAATGACAAGAACAAATTGTATTCTCATCAATATACAAATGATCAAGTGGATTCACCAATACAATGAATATGAGCCTGCTTATATAGGCAAGGCCATATTGATGTACGAGCACACAATCATGACATGTGGCTCAATGAGAAACAAGGGTAGGTAAAAAATACTAGGGGTAGGTAGGAGAAATAATATAATATTCCACAAGAGGTGGATGACCCACCGAATGTGGAGTGTAACAACAAAATAAGACCACAAAAGGTGGAATCTCTCCTACAAGCTATATCCCTACGTGCACACTTCCCTAAGCGTCTCACATCCAAACTACGATGAGATGGATTAGCCTAAGTTAACTTAAGTAAAGTGTAATAATATCCATGATGAATATTTATTTACATCAACACTCCCCCTTAAGTGCAACTTAGGGGAATGAAGACTCAAGTCAACAATGCAAGATGGGTCTCATCTATGAGGCCATGATAGGTACCCATGTACAAAATGAAAATGCAAGAAAAACTATGCAATGCAATCTCTCACAAATGGAGAAAGGGAGAAAACCCAGTGGGAAAAAAAACTCCCCCCAAAAGAGAGATGAATGTGCAAAAAGACTCAAAGAAGAAGGACAAAACCTCAAAGGGGAAAAAGTCCCCCCCATAAAAGAGGAAGGGGAAGTCAGCTGACCCCCCCTAATGAGACATCCCACACCCCTAAGAGAGATCACAACTGCTGGAACTTACTCTTGGTGAAAGGTTTGGTAAAGATGTCGGCAACCTGCTCCATTGTAGGATAATACTGTAAATCAGTGACTTGCTCCTGAATCAACTCTCGGATGTAGTGCATATGGATCTCTATGTGTTTGGTTCATTGATGTTGAACCGGGTTCTTCAAGATTACAATAGCACTCTGATTATTGCAATGTAGAACTGTCGGTTGTGGAGTGGTGAACCCAAACTCTGTGAGAATCTGCTAAAGCCAAATGGTCTCATTTGCTACATTAATAGCTCCTCGATACTCAACCTCATTCGAAGAGAGAGAAATAACATGCTGCTTCTTGCTCTTCCAACAAATGGGGCACGAACCAAAGTGAAAGTTGTAACTTGAAGTAGACTTACGATCATCAAGATTGCCAGCCCAATCGAAGTCTGTGTAGCCAACCAAGTGAAGTCTTGTGCCTACTGCATAGTGAATCCTATAGTGATGTGTACCCTGGATGTAATGAAGAATGCGTTTGGCAGCTTTCCAATGAAGCTCATGTGGTTCCTGCATGAAGTGAGAAACCATGCCAACCGCAAATGAAATATCAAGGCGTGTGTGAGTCAAGTAGATGAGACTACCCACAAGCTGACGATACAATGTGGCATCAACTAGTGGAGAAGAGCATTGAGCCTCAAGCTTGACTCCTGAAAGAAAGGGAGTCGGGGCAGGCTTACAATCAGCCATATGAAAGCGTTCAAGTAGATCAAGAGCATACTAGGGTTGCGATAATGTAATCCCAAAAGGTGACTGTAAAATCTCTATCCCGAGAAAATAGTGCAAAAGACCCAAGTCAGTGATAGAAAATCTGTCATGCAAAGCAGATTTGACCCTGCTAATGATGGATGTGGTGCTCCCTGTAATGATCAAATCATCAACATAGAGCACAAGTATCAAGTGAGAGTCATCCTATCGCAAAATGTAGACATTCGGATCGAAATGACACCTGGTGAACCCTGTTGAGAGAAGAAAGGAATCCATCTTGGTGTACCAAGCCCTGGGGGTCTACTTAAGGCCATAGAGAGATTTCCTTAGTCTGTAAACCAAGGAAGTCTTCATATAAATCTCCTCATCAAGATCCCCATGAAGAAAAACACTCGTCACATCCATCTGATGTACAACCCAACCATGAGCTGCGGCAATAGCAAGTGTCAAGCGAATGGAGTTCATCTTGGCTATGGACTCAAAGGTCTTAGTATAGTCAACACTTGGAACCTGAGAGAAACCTTTCACAACAAGCCGAGCCTTATACTTATCCACACTACCATCTGCTGCAAACTTGGTCCGATAGATCCACTTACATCGAACCATCTTTCTCCCCTTAGGGAGATGGACTAAATCCCATGTGTTGTTCCTCATCAAGGAACTATACTCTTCCTCCATAGCGTGGTCCCATTCAGGAACCCCTGATGCTTCCTGAAATGTCTATGGATCAGAAGTGGTAGCAATGAATGCATGTGGAAGGTCCTGATGTTGTGATCGAGTCCTCCGTGTATCTGAATGATCTCCAACAAGAGAACCCACTGACTCAAGTGTCTATCGAGCCCAACGAGGTCTAGGTGGAGGTGGAGAACGAGGCTCCTCAACTGCAAGTGGACCCTATGGAGGTGTAACCCTGCAAGTCAGAGTTGAAGGAGTCTCATCATCTGAATCACTAGCATCACTAGCCACAAAGGAGGAAGATGGAGGAGGTAGAGAGGCTAAGATGGGAGAGCTTTCCTCAAAATGAACACTCCTCTCAATGAACACCTCATGTGTCTCAGGATCCATCAATCAATATGCCTTAACACCCTCAGGATATCCAACAAAAAGACAAGGCCTAATTTGAGGTTCCAATGCCTTTCTTTTCTACGAAGGAATGTGAGCCCATGCTGGACACCCAAAGACTCTGAAATGTCTCACAATCGATTTCCTACCAACCCAAGCCTCAAAAGGAGTAATACTTGTCAAAGCTTTGTGAGGAACCCAATTTTGGATGTGTGTGGCACAACTGATAGCCTCTGCCCAAAAGGCAGGATCAAGAGAACGTGCATAAATCATACAGCTAGCCATTTCTTTGCGAGTTATATTCTTGTGCTTTGCAACTCTGTTCTACTGTGGAGTGTAAGCAACAGAATGCTGAAGATCAATCCCCTCAAATGTACAAAAATCCTCAATTCTTTTGTTCACATATTTCCTTCCATTGTCTATACAAAGAATCTTGACCACTTTCCCAGATTGCTTCTCCACACGAGTCTTGAAGTCTTGAAATTTGTCAAATACATCTCTTATGAATAAGAAAGTAGACCCAGGTGAAGTGGGAGTATTCATCAATGAAGGTGAGGACATAGCGGGCCTTACTAAATGAAGGTGCTGGAAATGGACCTGCTACATCGCTGTGAACAAGTTGAAGAACTTCCAAATCTCTCCAAACTTTCCCCTTATCAAACTTCTCCTCGGGCTGATTTCCCATGGAACAACCTGAACATACACCCTCTAAAAAACTGATTCAAGGTAGACCTATGACCATGTCTTTAGTGCTGAGCTGCTGAAGATAGCGGTAGTTGAGGTGACCAAACCTCTCATGCCATAGCTTACTTTCTAAATTCGAATGAGTAAGCAAGGCCCTAGAAGGAGAACTTGGCACAAAGTGGGAGAATGAATAAAGCCTTGAGTTGTCATTGACTTGTCCCACTGCTACCAAGGCATCATCATCAAGTTCCTTTACCACAATTGAATCAGGTGTAAACTCAACCTTTTTCCCATTCCCATAGTGAGTGATTTGGTAGTTAGAGAGAAGGTTGGTAGACAAGTTAGGAACATAGAGAACATTCTCAAATGTTCCATCATCCATGTCAACTGAACCTTTCCCTTCAACCTCAACTTGTGTATCATCACCTATGTAAATGTGAGGTACCTTTGATGGCTCCAATGAAGAAAACTCCTCCTTTGTAGAACCCATGTGATAAGAGGCACCCGAGTCAAGTATCCACTGCTGTGAAGAACCTGTTGTAGCCACAAATGCTTGCCCTTTTCCCTTAGACTGTGAGGAAGGGGAAGGAGATGAATCCTTCTTTGTGTAGGTGGATGGCAAGTTGATGTTGTTTCTTTTAAGAAGATTTGTCAACTCATCAACTTGCTTGGTGTGGCATCGATGCTCATCATGACCATACTTCTTGCAATAAGCACAAGTTGGTTTATCCTTCTTGGGTGGAGTCCCCTTCTTGGAAGAGGATGAAAAATCGCCTTGTGATGGAGAGGATGCTTGTCCTTTTTCCTACTGTGGCTTTGACTTAGAGTGCTTCTTCTAATTTTTGGAATCTTTGCCTTGACTCCCTTGATTAGCCACCAAAGCCTTGGACTTTGAAGACTTGAGAAGTCCCAAGTTCAACAACTTAGATTGTTCCAATATCAACATTTCTGTGAAAGCATCAAATGGAGGCATAATGTAGGAATTCCCCACTATCAAATGATGAGTTTGGAAGCTTGAAACAAATGCTGCATATTCTGGTGCAAGCTTGTCCAACAAGTTGAATATCAACTGAGCATCCTTTTTTTCAATTCCACAATCCTTAAGCTTTTCTCTTAGCTCATTTGCTTTGGTGACATAATCTTGGATTGTATCAAAACTCTTGGGATCCAAATTGGTGAGCTCGTTGTCAATCTTGTAACCTCTGATTTCATCAACTTGACTATACAATTTTTGAAACATATCCCAAGCCTCTTTGATTGTAGTACACTTCTCAATGTGAAAAATGAGGTCATCTGATACATACTTACGCAAAGTTCCAAGAGCCATGCAATTGTTAGTGAGCCATTCTAACTGAGCATTAGGATCAACCTTAGGATCACGTGGTGATGCTATTGTTCCATCTATGTAATGCGTGAGACCTTTTTCCATTAATTTGCTCCATACTTTAATTTTTCATGATGCATAATTATGTGGAGTTAAAGGTGGAAATTTATGAGGACTCATTGCAACAAAAATAAAATAGCACAAGGAAAGAGAGGCACAATCACACAAGACACCCCCCCAAATTCACTCAATCAAAGAACACCCCCAAAATGATGATTTGACACTTTATACTTAGTACGTGTACAATGGGCCACTTGCAAAAAATGGCAAAGTGGACTTCTGATTTCAACTTTACAACTACCTCGGTGAGGCCAAAAGAGACTCAAAATAATAATGCAAGAGATCTAAACTAAGATCCAAGCAAATTACAAGTACCAAATAGGCCAAAAAAGACCAATATCTGAAAGTACAATATCCACTCAAAATGTCTAAAAACTAATCATAGATTATGAAATTACACGAAAAAATATGCACTTTCAAAAAAATGGCACCTAAAAAAGAGGTCGTATGAGCTCAAACGAAGCCTTTGAAGTTGCAAAATTGAGGATTGGGCAGGTACAACTGAGAGAATCCAAAAATTATGAAACACCTATTCATCAAAATCATAAAATAACCACACCGCTACGAAGAGAACGAAAAATTAGCCCAATTAAAAAAAATTGCACCAAAAAAGGAGCAAAATTGAGCAAGTTATGAGCCTCCAAAGTTGACCCAAAAATCCAAACTGCTCAACGGAGAGGGATCTAATTTTTTTTCAAAAAATGTTGACTGGGCACTAACTGAGCGGCTGACTAGGTTCTGACTGTGTGCTGCTGACTGGGAAAAAGGTACAGACAACTGGAAAATTATTTTTCATAATTATTATTATTTTTTTGAAAAAATCCGAAAATTCTATACCGTACCACCTGAATTGGGCAAAAAATTTCTCCAACACCCAAAATTCGACTTTCACCAAAATAGATCTAGTTTATACTCGATTTTTATGGAAATGGCCTCCCGGATGCAATGGTGAGGTCGAAAATGCTCTAGGATGCCTCCAAAACATGCAGTACCTCAAATCCAAAAATAGAAGCCTTCCAAGATGTCTCCCAAAACCAATCAATGAAGCCCCAATAGCTCTAATACCATGTGAGATTTTTCCAAGATCAAGGGCACAATGAAAATCATAAAGAGATACAATAGAATGACAAGAAAAAATTATACTCTCATCAATATACAAATGATCAACTGGATTCATCAATACAATGAATATGAGCCTGCTTATATAGGCAAGGCCATATGGATGTATGAGCACACAATCATGACATGTGGCTCAATGAGAAACAAGGGTAGGTAAGAAATACTAGGGGTAGGTAGGAGAAATAATATAATATTCCACAAGAGGTGGATGACCCACCGAATGTGGAGTGTAACAGCAAAATAAGACCACAAAAGGTAGAATTTCTCCTACAAGCTATATCCCTATGTGCACACTTCCCTAAGTGTCTCATATCCAAACTAATATGAGATGCATTATCCTAAGTTAACTTAAGTGTAATAATATCCATGATGAATATTTGTTTACACCAACAACTAAAATGATATAATTTTAGAAAATGCAAATATTTTTTGAAATTTATAGATTTCACAAACATAATAAATTCTAAACCACCACATCTATACAAAAAAACATGTATTATTTTATGACCAAGTCAATCCAACTATTTAATGTAAGTATTTTTATTTTATTTTCACACATAGCATTAAAGTTGCTAAACCTTTTTAAATGTTGCATGCTTGTAAAACACAAGTAAATTTACATAGTCAAATTGGGTTTTAGAGTGTTCATTTGTTCAAAGATGTTAAAAGAATCCTTACAAAATCCATTTTCGACATATCCTATGATCACAGTGTTCTATAAGATAATATTTTTTTGAGACAAATTTTCAAAAAGTGGGTGTATCATGTGCATGCTTCTACATTTTGCATGTATGCCTATCTCACCATAATCCAATTTCATTAATGTTTTGATAGAAATTGATACCTTGCTCTAAAGCTCCTAATTTGGCATAGGTTGGGAGGATGCTAGCAAAGGTTGTGTAGTTAGACTTTGTACCGAACAATTGCACTTTAGTTAAATTTCCAAGAACTTCTATTGAAAACATTTTGTGAATATATTAGAAATATTTTAGTCCATGACACCATATTTGAGATTAAGACATTATGTATGGAGACTAGCTTTATACATCAGTATTACATTTTCTTAAAAAAATTCAACTAAATCATTTTGTATGCATACAACAATCACCATATTTCTTGAAACATTTCATTGAGAATCCTTAAAACCTCATCAAGAACACCATTCTATACAATCTCACAGTCATGGCATTCCATGAAACCACACTATTTTTTTTATTACCCCACACTTCAAATACATATCTACTAGTTATGGAGAGAGGCATCTACAATGACATTAAAATTATCGTAAACAAAAATTCAATTTTGAAACAATTTGACATGCAAATGATGGGTAAATTCATGAAATATGCCATCCTTTGGTTTTTGTAGAGGTGTCTTTTTATTACTCCAAATAAAATAGAACCCTCGCCACTTGTCTCCAACTATATGAAACTGTTACATTCAAATGATAGTGGAAGAGTGCCATAATATTTAAAAGGGAACAATCGATAAAGTCAAGTAGCTTTGAGAGGTTAGTGGAGGAGTGAGCTTGGCATTGTGATGCAATCATCATATTCCCTTCTATGATACTAGCACTTGCACCAAAAGGAGGTGCAAGGGTTTCACTGATAGAAAATTATATATAAGTTAATATGTTAGAAAACACAATTTTATATGTCTATATAAAATGCACTAATTTAATTTACAATATCTTACATGTGCAGTTAGTATTTTTCTATATACATTTTTCAAATGAAATCTTGACCTTGGATTGATGATATGTGTTCAAGCTATCACTTTTATTTTAAAATTTTTACTTCATGCTTTTAATGGACTATTCGTTCTAGTTAACAGCTTGGAAATTTTACACCAAAATTATAATAGAGTTGCAATGGTTACATCTATTGTAATTTATATAGAATGTCTTATAAATTATAAAGTAGTGTTTGGTCAATAGATTAGCCATGAATTTTATAAATGATCTTAAAAAATGTTTATTGACATGGTAATATGAGAAAATGCCTCAAATTTTAAAGAACTATACTTGAATGAGTATATTGGACGGGGGTGGAGCATAATTATCATCTATCATTCAAATTAAATCATTAATTAGTAATTGGTCATTTTCTTTTATGGCTACATATTTAAGTTTTTCTTGTGTTTGATAATAGTGGTGGACATTTTCCGAATGAAGTGGCAAGGTTTTTTCAAGTGCCAAAAATTATTTGATTGAATCTAAGGACATAGCGCTTCTACACATTCATCTCGCTCTTTTTTGAGTGGCAAATCCCTTGAAATTTGTTTGCACAAATGGTTAGCGAACTCAATGGAGTTTGTTTTCACCAAAAATTGAATCTACAACCTATTAACAAGGATGGACACATGTTCATCACATTTGGTAAATCAACATCTATTTCTACTTCTATATAGTACAAAACCATACATGTGCAGCAACAAAATAGGTATCTATAAACTAAGAAGAAACAAAAGAAATGCAAATAGCCAACCTCACTCATAGTAAAACCTATATTCAACACCTCTATGATGGTTATCAAATCCCGATATTAATATTGAATTTCAATGATAGAGAATAAGAAAAGCATTCAATTGTTCTTGACAACACAATGGTATTACATGGAAACTATTTATTGAACCATTTTCATTAAAAATTGTGTAGTTCCAACAAGTTGAACATTATTAAGCTTGGAACTATATTTTATAGTAGTGGCTACAAGAATGAATCAAAATTTATAATTTAGGAAAATGCTATTTTTTCATGGCAAAAAATAAGAAAATATGGATCAATATGTTTGATTGTTTTTGTTCATGTACATTTAAAATTTGATGTTTGTCTTTGGGATTGAATAAGGAAAATATGAAAATAGTGTTAAATTTTTCCTATGCAAAAATGTCATAAAAAATGTAAATGTGTATGCATAAGAGCTAAGTAGGCACCAAATTAAAAAATTTAAAGACTCAATCCATTTTATGAAGGTTTTTCATATTTTAAGAAATCTTGTCAAGGTACCTTTAGGTTACATGAATAAGTTTGTTATTGGTGTTCTCAAATATGTGCGGTTAAAAAGAAATATGAATTTTCAATTTTTGTTGTAAAATATGAGAAATTTATCTAAAAGTTACAAAAAATGGTTGATATATGTTTCAAGGAATGATTGAAAGAAATGGCTTAACAAATAGACATTTGGTTGTGTAACTCTAGCTCGTTAATATCCAACAAGGAAGCACAAAGAGCACATGCACTCAACAACATTTTTATATAGCTAAGTATCAAGGTTAAATGCATTAGATAAAGTTAGCATAGAACATTAGCTTAATTATGAGGAACATATTGAGTATTTATTTTAGTTGTTTGATAGTGATATCAACAAATCACTTCATAAACATTCAAATTCTTCATACCTCTTCGTAGATATAGGTGAAAGATATGGTAAAAAACATTATATACTAAATAAATTCTCATATGAGAAGATTTGATTTTTTTATATAGTTTTATTCTTTATGAACATATACATCTTTTTACTAATCACAATTATTATGGTTTCAAAAGATTAACATTAGTCTATGTTAACCATGAAACATAAAAAAATGACCAAATTTTATTAACCTCATCTTAGGGTTTTTGAAACTTCTAGCATGTCTCCACAATCGTAGTTTCAACATCATATTCATTCTATGCACTTATCAATACATCATGCCACATACATATTATTTCACCTCAACATCTTGAATGTGTCAATGCTCTTGCCCAACCTTCAACCCTACCTTGATTTCATGTGCTTGAAGCTAATTGTTGATGGATGCATGAATCCTAGATGATACTTAAGTTATTTGGACCATGATATCTATGATATTTGATCTTGTTGATAGAATGCACTCATTGTTAGATCAAATCCTCTTTGTGTGCTATTTTTCATTTGTACATAGAAATTTAAGTTGACATGGGATCCATCATAGAAAGGAGGGGCATAGGCTTGTTCAAAGTTTGGTCTCTTTTATTTTCACATACTTTAGAATGTCTTTACCTTGTCACAACTGTGGATGTGTATAAGGTTTATTTGTTATAACTTGATTCATTTAGTTTTAATTTCTTCTATAACGAAGCATAGGTGGATGCTTTATGAATGTGGTGCAAAAAACATGATTTTTCTCACAATTCCAAACATTAATTTTAGTCTTATTTTCTCACATTTCCAAACATAATTTTTAGTCTTTTGAAAAATAGTTGATTTCCTTATGTATATGTGAATTATGTATGATTTAGGTAGAATTATTAAACTTATTGAATTGTAACTCAAAAACAACTGCAAGTATTTACAAGTATTTGCGATTGTTTATTTGTAAGGTGACAATTAATTCTAGGGACATTGATTTTATGGAAGTGTGATAAAGAATGTTATAAATAGTGGAATCATAAGGGTTTATAAACTCTAAAATGATTTATTAAGGTTGATACTTTGTTTTTGACGTTTAGAGATCTCATACAGATAGTACATGAGTTAAATTAAGAACTTATTTGAGTGAGAAAAGAAACTATAAAAGGTTCTCATTAATTCATGTCGTTTTGCATAGTTAAATGAAGGGTCTCCAAAGCATGGTGAAGAGAAACTTTTAGAAGGCCTACCTAAAGGAGTGCAATCTCTATATTCCTATGAACCATAGCTTGTAGAATGGTCCACTAATGTTTTTGAGTATTTATATTGTGGTGGCAATCAAATAATTTTTACTATTATAAGAGTTGGTTATTCTAAATTTTAATGGTAAGCTCACTTTTATTTTTATTTCTGTAATATGATGTAGTCTTCTAGACAAGGGTATATCACAACCGAAGTAAGAACTAGACGATATAGAAAAAAGATGTGGTTAGCATATACCCAAAAAAAACCTTCTGATTGTGAAAAAAACTGTATCCCCCTCATACATATATCATAGAAAAAATTATATGCAAAATAAATAGATAGATGTTAACCAACCTCCCAAAAAGAAATGCATCTGATTTTGTTTTCAATAGCACCCACCGATCACAGAAATATACAATTTTATTAAATTTTGGCACTGCTCTTATGTTTATCAATGATAAAAATTTCCCATTTTTGATAAGATGAGTCACCTATCCCGTATAAGCTAGGGGGAGACAACTTACAATTAGTGAATAATTTTGCAGCAGGTTGTCCCTTAGAATATATTGAATTGTAGAGGATTTTGACACTTCCAAAGGTGAAACATGAAGACCTTTTGAATTATATGTTCCATAGACCAATTTTTTTTAATAATTTTTGTTTAAAGAATTCAGGGAATGGTTGGAGGCAGTTGTGAAAATTCTCTACAGAGGATGATAAGACATACACCATTAGTTTTTTCCTGTTGGAATTGAAGAAATCTATATTCATTCTAAAGCAATTATAGAGAAGAAGAACTCGCGCCTTTCCAACAAATCCATTTTTTTGCATAGCCTGAGTCATAGCAGTCCATGAGAACACATTTCTTTGAGGAACTATGTCAAACAAGTCACGCGCCTTGTCTATGCTTCCACAATTTGTATTCATGTCTACCACGGCTGTTGCAACTATGACATCTGGCAAAATTTTCCAATACTTAACGGGCATCCACTGAACTCCCGCACCCGTTGAGGACTGAGCACCTTTCTACACCCCCGGTGTGGAATAGATAGCAAGTGAAGCAGCTCAAGATGCAGAAGTAGCTAGAGAAGCAGGAAGGTCAAGGTGCCCGGATTAAGAAATTGATGGAAGCTCCCCACACCCCCGTTTGTTTTGATTGGCCGGTGCCCCCAGTGTATTGCTGGAAATCTAATGTCCCACTGTCTATGTCTGCTCCCACCCACCGTGAAACCAAGGATACATGTAAATAAGCTTACTATGAAAAGTTGTGCATGTAGAAAACGTTAATCGCCTGTGAGTGATGGAGGAGTGGAATTTTTTACCTTGTGAAAGGGTGTTCTTGAGAATACAGGTCTGTAATAATTGAATATATGTAGATCAATCTTCGGAGAGGTTGTGTATAGTAAGCAGAATGTGTAGCGCAGGTGCACGCGAGAAACGTTTCAGCTGTCTAAAAGTTGTTTTTCTCGGCCGCTGAAAGGGGTTACAAAATATATTCCATCAACAATGAAACTATTTATTAACACTATACCAAATAGAAGGTAGATTTCAAGTGCGAGACAAATATATATCTGGTTCCTGCAGGCACCCCAAATCTTGGTGAGAACTAAACGTTTTTTAATGGATGAAAGGCAGTAAGATACTAGTAGCTGAAGAAATATTGCTATAAATTGCAATGCACGGGCTTCACCCCACTTCGGACCAAGCTACAGAAACTTTGCTTCAAGCTACTGGAACTTTGCTTCAACCTATATTTATTGATATTTAAGGCGGTGGGAGGGAAACTGTTGATTCCTTCCAACTACTAATTTAGATAGCATTCATTTGATAGTGTATAATTAGGAAGATTTGATTTTTATTGTTGAAAGATAAGATTTTTATTGCTGAAAGATCTGATTTTGAAAACTATAGTGTCTACGTATGAAAGGAGCAAGCAACTTGCAGTGATAATGGCAACTTGCAGTAATAATTTTCCTGTTTTCTGGAATGTCCACTGCTAATTCGTCTTGTCCAGCGCTAAGGGTTGAAATCTCATATCTTGGTTTATTTTTACGAGATTATAAAGTCGAGCTGTCCTCCATATTTGATGTATCAATAACTTGAAAAGATATGGTCTGAATCTTTTGCATTCATTGTGACGCAAGACAATTTCTCCATTGAAAGCTGTTACAAAATTAGCCTGCGGGAACAGCAAACCAGAATCGAAAAATTGTTTGGAGAAACCAGTTACCGGGGCGAGACAGGTTTGGGCCTGAAACCTCACGCTGTATAGCCTATCGACTAAAGATATTTACCTATATTTTTTAAATATAATTATACTAGTATAGTTACAACTAAAAATTTACAGACCACTGTTTTCAGCGAGCTAATCCTTGCCATACCGACCCGGGCCATTAAGAAAATGACCTATCCACCCAAAAAAAGAAAGATATATACGAATCCAAGACATGGCATCGGTACCATTCCACCCATTTCGAGATGATTGCACTTGTTACTGCATTGATTAGTTAAGTAGCAGACAGTGAATGATACAAAATAGAGTAGGTTCTTCAGGTTGGGTTTCTCGTTCCTATACCAGCACCTCCAAGTACAGTGAATGCTTAAACAGAAACTCCGAGCATCCTTGCCTATTGGCTTCGCTGCCGTTTGCACAATAAGGAGAGTTGGACGGTGTGATATAGTGGTTGCATTTAGAGGGACCAGTAAACGATGAGAATGGATTCAAAACTAAAACCAAAATAAATAAATAAATAAACTTTAAAAAATATAGCAATGAATTTTTTAGATACAACAATCTCTATGATCCATGGTACAATGTTTAAGGTTTAAGAATGATCTTTATAATCAATATTACAATTTTTTTGATTCAACTACGACTTTTGGAATTAATGTTACAACTTTTTAGAGTTAGTAATGATCTTTGTGATGAACGTTACAACTTTTTAGATTTAATAATGATCTTTGTGATCAATGCTACAACATTTTAGATTTAGTAATGATCTTTGTGATCAACGCTACAACTTACTAAATTTAGCAATGATCTCTACAACCAATACCACGAGTTTTTAAATTTAGCAATTTAATCTTTGTGATCGATGCTACTTATTCTGCATTTATAAGTGCTTAAACTATAAATCTCATGCCTCTATATGAATGTAATTCAAGTGGCCCTTATAGTGGTTGAAAGTCTATATATTAAATTACATAGTTTTAAGATGATATATGCACTTGCATCTCTTTGAGGCCATAATGAAATTAGCTTGTGAAAAGAAAAAAGAAAATGTGACAAAATGAACAAAGATAAGGTTGATTCAAATGGTCAAAATATGAAAATAGGAGGTGTTTATATACTATAAGCAATTGTTTCTTATAGTTAACAATGGTTTTCTTCAAATCTTTGGAGCTCCTCAAGGCTAATCTTAGGCCAAGAATGGTCAATATTGCAAAGTCCCTCATACTACAAACTTTAGGTACTCTTTTCAAATTTTACATCTTCATAGAGCTAGCAAATGTGATCCTCTCTAGTAAGTTTATGCCTCCAATCAATTCAATGTGTTTATCATCTAAATAATTAATTATGATGACAACAATTCAATTGTTGATGGGAGAAATTAATAGTTTAGTCTAGCACTCTCCCTTAATTTCTACAACTAGCTATTTCAACATCCCATATTGTCTTAGGTGTTCACATTTCTAATTTGCTAATGTTGTTGTGAATATGTTTGCCTCACTAATAACATATGACAAGATAGTGACTCCATTTGATTCATAACAAATGATCATTGGTCACTCAACCAAAATATTCAAACCTTTCTTTGGCAAGGAGAATTCTTATGCTAAAAATTGTAATCTTAGTGATCCCAATTTTCTCAATGATGTGTCTCAAGATTCCAAAAAAATAATCAGAGTAGGGCCAAAGAATTAGAAAGTTCTTTTGGAATGGTGCTAGTCAGCAAGATAAGATTCCTCTTCTCTCATGGGATAGAATTTGTATGGCAAAGAACAATGGGGGGGCTGGTCTTAGATAATGGCATTTAATGAATGAGGCTTTAGGTGCGAAACTAGTTTGGAAAATATACTCCCAACCTAATCTGATATGGGTTCGGATACTCAAGTCTAAATATTTGGATTTCTTGGAGGATAGTAGAATTCTCACTATTTGAAACCACCCATTGGGCTAAGCAATATGGAATTTTATTGTCTCATGTCATCCAGTGGTTATAAACCATATCACTTGGAGGATTGGAAATGATCAAAAGGCAAAATTCTTGGATGATTCATGGAATGGCCTTCCTGCTTTGAAAGATAATGGGGATTTGCATGATTTAAGAGTACCGTCTATTCAACACTTAGGAGAAAAGGTTTGTGGCTATATGGAATTTCATAGGGATTATTTGGGTGGGGAATGGCATTGGGATTGATTCTAGGAAGCTTTATTTTTCTAAGAAGGAAGACAAGGTTGTCTGGTGCTGAACAAGGGATGGCAAATACTCGGTTAAACTAGGCTACCAATTTCTAAGTTCAGTTGCACAGGGGGAGGATTGGCCGGTTAAGTTATGTTGGGGGAAAGGGTGCCTTCGAAAGGCATGAATGTTTGCTTGGTTGGCTATTGTTAATTTTAGGCAATTAGATGTTAATTTAAGCAATTAGATTATAATCAGACTGTGAATGAATAGTAACAACAATAAAACACAAGACAAAAGGCACAAATACTAGGTGGGAAAACCTCCTTCTTGGAGGTGAAAAACCCAGCCACTAATCTCAGATCTTTATTATGTAACCCCAATATAATTTTACAATGAGATTCATCATTTGACAGCAACCTAATCTCAATGATTAACCTAGGGAAAGCTTAAGTAATGAACTTATCTGAAATACAACTGTTGTTGTCCCAGAAATGAGGTTTGCTGATCTTGGAGTGATGTTGGCAGCCTTCAAGAATGATTCACTGATCTTCAATGATGACTGCTATCACTAAGAAGTATTCACTGCCTTCAAGAAAGATGTTCGCTAACCTTAAGAATCACATCGCCAACCTTGAGGATTTGAATTGCTAGATTGAAGATCAATTCGCTACACTTGGAAGAACTCTTCGCTGAAGACAATTTGTTGACCTTGAAGAGTAACGTATGTCGCTATGTTGCATAACCAAAATTCACTATTTAAGAGATTTACTTGAGTGATTACTGAATGATTTGAGATCTAAGATGAATCTTGTTATATACAAGATTCATCTTTTACATTTCCTTCAAGTCGGCTAGGATACAATTTTATATTTTATTTTAGCACCCAAATTTGGGGCATGTTTTACAATGCATAATGACCACGTTACATGAGTTTGGGCCCAGCCCTAAGCTCCATTTATTGCCTACACGTTACATATGTTTGGGTCCAGCCCAAAGAAACAATTTAGTGTCACCGCGTTACAAGTTACAATTAATTTTCTCCATGCTACATGATTGGGTCTAGCCCAAAATTTGATTTACATAATAGATAATACATGTGTATTTTAATTGTCATTGACAATATTAAAATAGATAGGTATCCGAGCTAGCTACTATTTCAACACTCACTCTTAGCTAGGGAGGATATCTGCCACTTGTCATGATCCATTCATGACTTTCATCTTGCATTGAATGAAATAATGAATGTATAAGCTTCATAGAGTATACCTGCAATAAAACACAGAAATATCATAGCTCATTTCATGATGTCCATCTTGCATTTCTCGCAGAGGATGGATCCACCTTGAATTGCTCGCAGAGGATGGATCCACCTTGCATTGCTTGTAGAGGGTGGAAGAGGTCTTACACCTCAGCCTTCTCCCAGAGAAGGATACACTGTCACCTTGCATTACTCATAGAGGGTGACTCCACCTTGCATTTCCCGCAGAGGGTGGAAGAGGTCTTACACCTCAGCTTTCTCCCAGAGAAGAATACAATGTCACCTTGCATTGCCCGCAGAGGGTGGAAGATACAGTCTAAATTGCATCACTAAGATTGAGACTCCCTCTCAATCAATGTTGTGTTCTCCATGATCTCAAGCTTCTCTCTGAAGTACTCAAACTTCACTCGAGCTAGAGGCTTGGTGAGAACATTTGAAACCTGTTCAATAGTGTTGATATATTTTAGCTAGATGGCACCTCTTTGTGCCATATCATGAACATAGTGATAATGAGTTTCCACGTGTTTTGACCTATCATGAAACATGGGATCATTAGACATTTTTAATACAACTTTGATTATCACAATAATTAACAGTGGATTCCCAAGGTTATCCAAACAACCCAGTAAGAAGTTTGTGAAGCCAATCTGCTTCTCTAGTTTCCACACTTGAAGCAATGTATTTAGCTTTTGCATTACTCAATGCAACTGAGGATTGTTTCCTACTGGCCCAAGAGATCATAGTGGAACCCAAGCTTAAACAAATTCCAGAAATGTTTTTCCTGTCAATAACACTTCCAGCCCAATCAGAATCAGAGTAGCCTTCCAAATCGATCACTGTGTTGATTAGACACTTCAACCCATAACCAATTGTTCCACGCAAGTATCTCAGGATGTGCTTGGCTGCCACCAAGTGAACATGCTTTGGTTGGCTCATGGATTGGCTAAGTGCACTCACTGCATAGCAAATATCTGGTCTAGTGTTAACTAGATACATCAAGGATCCAATCAATTGCATGTACTCCGAGGGATCTGCAAAATCAAAATTAGTTGCAGAAATACTCAACTTCTTTAAGTTAGTTTCCGTAGGAGTAGACATAGATTTACAATCCATCATATCAATGACAAAATTTCTTGACTAAGGATAAGATCTTTGCCATACTTCTAGTCCTAGACAATAATGCATTAGGCCTAGATCCTTCATTCCAAATTTAGTGGCTACTTCTTTCTTATATCTAATGGTGAGACTATCTCCAACAATTAGAAATAAATCATTCACATATATATATATAAGAAACATAATTAGTAGTTCACTATTGAATATTTTTAAGGTAAAGATTATAATCAACATCATTCTTGCAAGATCCTAAACTAATCAAATACTTGACAATATTCTCATACCAAGCTCAAGAAGCTTGCTTAAGGTCATAAAGAGCTTTTCTTTAATCTGCACACATGAGATTCTCTATCTTGATTCTCATAACCTTGTAGTTATTCAATATAGACAACATTAAGAGAACGATCTTTATATCTAACATCTAGCCTACAACATTAGCTATAGTGTTTCTAATATTAGTATATCTAGCAGCAAGAGCAAATATTTCCTTCTAACTATGAGCTACACATCTAGCTTCATATTTTCAAAAACTTCCATATGGAACTCCCTCTTGATTCTTAATATAAAATTGTGGTAATCAAGTCTCATGAAGATTGCATAATATAAGAATCAATCAAGGAAGGTAGCCATAAATCAAGAATGAGAAATGCCAATCTTTTCCTTACTTCACTTTTACGAAATGGACCCATAGCACAATCATTATAATCAAGGCATACCTTCAAGTGAAGAAACTAAGCTCCCTCTTAATCTTATAGGCATGGTAATTCAAGAAGCATCAACGTGAGTAACTTATCTCCTTATTGACTATAATTCTACCATTGACAACATATGCCAAGATTGCTCAAAAGGATATTGTCAGTCTATGATCAACTTCAACCATAGTGTAAACCTACACAACATTCTAAAATTGTTTTTCATATTTGAATAACAGAGAGTTAGCTATATCAAAAAACTAAGGCAAGTGTATGACTTCAGTAAACATCTTACAAAATCCATAAGCAAGGTATATAAGCCAAATTGTCTTTTCAGCCAATGCGTAAAATTAGATATATGAGTATCAACCACTCAATAAAGGATACACATTGTAGTTGAGCACAAGCGTATGATCGAAAGCCAACTTCAATAAGTTATATACCTCATTCATCTTAGGTTTCATCATCAAGAGAATACTTACTTCAACGAATGTAATAGACAATATGCTTAAATTGAAGAGATAACGTCACAATGAATATTATGTGAGGATGATGAAAGCCATGACAGAAAATGCATTAGAGATAATGGAAATCCTCTACACAAGAGGCGCAGAGCAATGTTATAATAAAAGTATAACAAAGAACATGAGAGCCTTTTATGAAGAGTAGAAGAGAACCAAGAGTTGCATAGTCACAACCCTACATGACAACTTTATCCAAACATAAAACACTCATAGAATAGAAGATACAACCCATAAAAGATTTGATGGAAATCAAGAGACACACCATAAGAGTATATAACTCTAGAGCTGCAAGACTATCGATCATTTTAAGACTTAGATAGAATACGGTACATCAGAACTACGCAACAAGTATCATAGAGGATCAGATCATAATATGAAGATAGTAAGGTCATCATTGGGTATAGATACTAGATAGGATGACTAAGACATCTTACCTTTACATGCCTACCACACCAACGACTAAGGTTCCATGTTTCTGAATCTCCTATAAATTTATTCATCTTCCTATCTGTGCTTGCTATTATATCCATCATAATACTCCTAGATTCATATCAGAATACACATGCTGAAGTCTTAAGTGCCAAGGATGTATTTAGATTAATGCATCAATTCGGATCATTACATATTCATAACAAACCACATCAAATAGGTAGAGAGATAAACATACTTAAAATAGAGAGTAGGGCATAACTAACTTCAATAATTCAAACTGGATTAGAACAAATTCTGAACACAAGAACAAGGCTCAAACTAGGGTGATTGTTCCAAACCTTAGGAAGAAAGTTAGGCAATACTAAGATCTAAAAACAAGTGCACAAACCGACATATGAAAGCACCCTCAGATGAAGTAGTTAACAAGCAAGAGAACCTTGTGCACTAGAAAAGACACTAATAACAATAAGGTAATCAGATGCAAATCTCCAACCAGGTGGACCATACAATTGAGAATAGAGGAATGAGAGTGCCTGAAATATTATTCTTGCTATCATCCCATTGATGCCTTCAATTTGTCAAGCAAACATTGCTATTGAGCTTTCGGATTCACGATAGACTTCTTGAATTGTGTTAGCTCATCCAGATTCGAAGGCTCGGTCACAAATTGTAACGGATCTTCCATGATGTAAAATTTAGGGCACCTTCAAGTCTATCCTCTACTTTCAGACCTGTAAGCATCTTACAAAACTAACAACAAACTGAAAGTGAAGGACAACAAATAATTTGATTATTTAGAATGAACCTAAAGCTTTGATACCATGTTAATTTAAGGCAATCAGATGCTAATTTAAGCAATTAGATTATAATCAGACTATGAATGAATAGTAATAGTAATAAAACACAAGACAAAAGACACAAATACCCTGGGAAAACCTCCTTCTTGGAGGTGAAAAACCCAACCACTAATCTCATATCTTTATTATGTAACCCCAATATAATTTTACAATGAGATTCATTGTTTGACACCAACCTAATCTCAGTGATTAACCTAGGGCAAGTTGAAGTAATGAACTTATCTGAAATACAACTGTTGTTGTCCCAGAAATGAGGTTCGCTAATCTTGGAGTGATGTTGGTAGCCTTCAAGAATGATTCGTTGATCTTCAATGATGACTGCTATCACTAAAAAGTATTCGCTGCCTTCAAGAAAGATGTTCGTTGACCTTAAGAATCACATCGCCAACCTTGAGGATTTGAATTGCTAGATTAAAGATCAATTCGCTACACTTGGAAGAACTCTTCGTTGAAGACAATTTGCTGACCTTGAAGAGTAACGTATGTCGCTGTGTTGCATAACCAGAATTTGCTATTTAAGAGATTTACTTGAGTGATGAATGAATGATTTGAGATCTAACATGAATCTTGTTATATACAAGATTCATCTTTTACATTTCCTTCAAGTTGGCTAGGATACAATTTTATATTTTATTTTAGCACCCAAATTTGGGGCATGTTTTACAATGCATAATGACCACGTTACATGAGTTTGGGCCCAACCCTAAGTTCCATTTATTGCCTACATGTTACATATGTTTGGGTCAAGCCCAAAGCAACAATTTAGTGTCACCACGTTACAAGTTACAATTAATTTTCTCCATGCTACATGATTGGGTCCAGCCCAAAATTTGATTTATATATTAGATAATACATGTGTATTTTAATTGTCCTTGACAACATTAAAATAGATAGGTATCTGAGCTAGCTACTATTTCAATAGCTATTAGGGGGCGTATTTTGATTGGAGAAAGGAGGAAAAGATTGGGCTTTTGTAGTCCAACAAAATGTGTCTTATGTGGAGAGTCTGAGGAGATGGTTGATCATTTTCTCCTCCACTACAAGGTGGCTTCCTCTTGTTGGGAGATGGTGTTGGGTGCATTGGGGTGGCATAGTTGATCTTAGGGGAAGGTTTGTGGAAGGTGGAAACACTATTGAAACATGGAGCAATGAAGGCAAATTTCACACTAAGAACAAAGAAACAACTTTGCCCTTTTCTTGGACCCCTATCTAAAAGGTAATTGAAGGGGATGTTTCTATTTAAAGATGAAAGATTGGTGAAGAGTGTGCAGATGATTTTGGGTGAGGCCTTCAGATTTATGAGTCACAAATACAGAACCAACATGTACATATACTTGCTCATTTTGGAATGGGGTTTGGACTTGGAAAAGTTTGTGGAACTGGTGAAAAAGGTGATAGAAGCCATAGTTACTGAGGAATATCGTTTGGGTATGGAGTTGATTTTTGAATGGGTGGTTCCTCGTGCTAGTTTTGATGTTTGTGAAGGAATCGATAACTTTCATCAAGAGGTTGTGGGGAATAACATTGCTTTTGTGAGGTGGCAAGAAGATGGTACAAAGGCACGATATAGAGAGGAGGCGAGAAGGGGTTGGGAAGCACTGAAGGTGTTTGTGCAATTAATGGAGGTCGAGGCAATATTGCAACAAGCCATTGAGAAGGCGAGAATGATGGAATACAAAAGGTTGCGGTTGAGGAAGAGAAAGGTAGGTGGTCAACAAATCCTTGCAATTATCCCAGGTAGTTCTCACTGAAATGCCTATAATTAAATGTTGTTTTTTGTTTCAGTCCACATGGGTTTATCCATGTTTTGTGTTTTTTAAGATCCTGTCATGTCTAGATTGTGCAGTTAATTTTCATCCATCATCGATCTACTGGAACGAGTGGATTTTGTGCTTGATGATAATGTATTATTTTTTGGTGGGTGGTTTGAACGGGTGGTCTGTGATGGTGGTTTTTGGTTTTGTAGGGTGGTTTGGCTAGAAGTTGTTTTGGGTGGTATAATGCTCACTTTCCTTTGAAGATGTAAACTTTCTTATTTCAATAGTAATAAAATACTCTTCTAACTGACCAAAAAATAATAATTTACTTCTTGTAATTAAGAGAAAACATGCATATTTTTATTTCCATGACTCATTAAGGCCAAAAAGGTACACTTTGTCATGTTGTCACCTATGAACATGTATTTGAAAATAAATGAGTAATGCAAGACATTCTTGAGAAACATAAAATATATGCTAAGTCATCCAAGTGTGTATTTGGAGTTAAAGAAATAGACTACCTAGGTCATATTTTGTCATCTAAAGGGTTTAAGGTGGACCCTAAGATTGGGGCCATTATAGACTGGAAAATGCATAAGACCCTAAAAACCTAAGAATTTTTTGGGTCTTCTATGAAATAAAAGATATTAATCTAAAGAACAGGGCAGTTTCGAGCAAACTGGAGGACCTAATTGAAAAGGGGCAAACTTAGAAGGTTGAAGGGGTTGTCTGGACTGAAGAAGAGAAATTGTCTATGGCAGAATGCCTACAAAGGATAGTTGAACTAATGGAAAAATGAAAAGAGAACATGACAAAAAAACCTTGCAGCTTGAGGGGGAAGTCGGAAAAATCAAGAACAATTTGAATGCCATTATGAAACAAAGCCACAAGATTGTGAAAAAATCAGTAGCCACTATGACCAAGATGGTGGAAAAGTTTGAGAAGAATCAACAATGTTCCTTGATTGTGGACCTCGACGTGGATACAAAAAAAGACCAGAAAGAGGAGTCCTATCCTTCAAAGAGAACCAAAGCGAACTTAAAGAGAAAGGCAGAGTCTTCGAATCAAGACATCCAGGATCTGAAGAAGGTAGCCCAAGAGATGACCACTCTGGAAAATGAGATAACTGAGACTTTACAGTCTCTCGGTTAATGTTTTCTGGTTTCTCCTTATGTTGATTGTTAGGTTTTAGATGTAGCTGTCTTTTTACTTGGTGTGTTGTCTTTTTGTTTGTCGGACATCACCGTTGTTTTGGTGAACTATTTCTTTTCTTTTTTTTTTCTGTTGGTTTGTAACTCTGTGATTTCGGATCCCTGTAAAACTCATTTTTTCCTAACCAAACACCATGTTTTTTACAATCAACACTACAACTTATTAGTTCAACAATAATCCCTGCAAGCAATGTTACAATTTATTAGATTTAGTGATGTTTTTTGTGATAAATGTAAAAACTCTTTATATTTAAGAATTATCTTTGCAATCAATACTACAAATTCTTAGATTTAGTAATGATCTTTGTAATCAATGCTATAACTTACTAGATTTAACAACGAGCTCTACAATCAATATTACAAATTTTTAAATTTAGCAATAATCTTTGTGATCAATTCTACTTATTCCCCATTTATAAATGCTTCAACTATGAATCCCATGCCTCTACATGCATGTAATTCAAGTGACCCTTGTGGTTGGAAGTCTATAGATTAAATTACATGGTTTTAAGATCCAGTATATGTGCATGTATCTCTTTGAGGCCATAATGAAATTTGTTTGTGAAAAGAAAAATGAAAATGTAACAAAATGAACGGAGATATGAATTACTCAAATGATAAAATTATGAAAATAGGAGGTGTAGCCAACAAGTAATTTTTTCTAAACAATATATACTATAGGTAATTGTTTCTTATTGTTAACAATGGTTTTCTTCAAATCTTTCTAATTCCTCAAGGCTGTTCTTGGGCCAATCATGAATAGTTAATTTTACAAACTCCCTCATACAAGAAATTCAAATAGTCTTTTCAAATTTTTACATCTTCATAGAGTTACCAGATGTGTTCCTCTCTAATAAGTTCATACCTCCTATCAATTCAATGTGTTTATCATCTTTATTTAATTATGATGACAACTATTCAATTGTTGGTGTGAGACATTAATAGTTTATTCCAGCACTCTCCCTTATTTTTTACAACTAGCTACTTCAACATCCCAAATTATCTTAGATGTTCACATTTCTCCTTTGATAATGCCTTTGTGAATATGGTTTGTCTCACTAATAACATAAAACAAGATAATGACTTCATTTGAGTCATAACAAATGATCATTGGTCAGTCGACTATAATATTCAAACCTTTCTTAATTGTTATTGCGTTTGATATGTGAATATTTATGCTTGTACAATAATTTGAACATATTTATAATATTTTGCCAGCTAGATACATAAATCAATCCATAATTCATCTATATATAATTTTATAGATTGTTTCTTCCATTTTTTGTTTCAATGCAACTTTTTAAATTTATTCTTAAATCCACAAATAGTTTAAGGATGAAGATCCCAACCTGATTCATTTTTATGTCCTTGTCTTTTACAATATGAACATTGGCAACATTGTGTTTCTTGAATTGCCTTGTTTGTAATTATATTATCTATGCAATCATTTGTATTATGTTTAGAATACTCAATGCCTTCATACTTTAACCTCACACTTGTAACAATGGCCTCTCTAATTCTTTGTCCATAGTTTCCCAAAAAAACTTCCATGATAACCTATTATTTTCATAATCTTAAAACCAATGTTTCTATCCAAAACATTCTTTGTTATTATCATCACAACTAACAAGATTTATATTCAAAAACATTGTTCCCTCCAACTTTGTACAATCATTTTCTTTAACTACAACACATATATTATATGACTCATCAAATAAATTGCATGAATCACTTAAATCACATGTGGCATTACATAGTGTAAGCACATTTTTCTTTAGATATGATACATGCAATTGATATTATTCTCTTCTTTTAGTTTGATTTTTTATTATTTCAAGAACAATTTTCCTTTATAAATATTTTAGATTGTTTATTAAATTACTTCATCAATTCTTTTTCACCAAATTCTTTTTCTAAACTATCATTTTCACATATCAAGAATTGATTTTCTTGCTTCATTCTCCATTCTTTTACCCATATTTTCTATTGAAAAATATGAATGATTTCTTTATACAATTAAATTTTAATAAGATAAAAAACAGTTTAAATAATACTACTTTATGCACCTCTCTAAGATAGGAAATGAAATGTTATAGTTAATAATACTTGGCTCTGGGAATGACGTGATTAGATAAATCTAATATGGTATTGAATTCAATGATTTAGCACAAAAATAACTTTACAATATATAGACCTACAACTATGCAATGGTTGAGTTTCTTGGTGGATAAATTTTGCACTTGCACAATTGACACATGATATCGGACTAATACTAAGTAAAAGCTTGGAATGGATGTTCAAACATGAAAGCTACGAAAAAAAATACTAGGTGAATGGGACTGTGTATGGAAATGGGTGAGATAAGATGAATTGAATATAACTAAATAGAATTACTGGGTGCTGGCGAATATTCCTAAAGCAGGCTAGTTTGTGAGTATTGAAACAAATTTTAAGATGCAGTAGAGGGAGACTAACCCGAAGTGCATCCTCCAGAAAGATCAGGCCCACTTTGCTTACAGCTTGAGCCATACAGATGATTATTAAATCTCACAGGACAAGTTTTTAGTATCCAGGTGTTGCAACCCTTTCCTTTATTACGGCCTGTAGCGGATATTTCATCACGGTGGTAAACTCCTGCGTCTCTGCAAGATCCACAGTTTCTCCCGGTTTGGTCTGCCATTCAAATTTGAGAACCAGTGTGGCCACAATAAGTTCAACATGGAGCATGGCAACGGCTAAGCCAGGGCAAATCCTCCTCCCCACGCCAAAAGGCATCATCTTGATCCCCTTCCCTCCCGTCAAATCCACTTCACCGTTCACAAATCTCTCGGGCCTAAAATCCGCAGGATTCTCCCACTCTGCGGGATCGTTGCCCATCTCAGAAACACAAAAATTCACAAAAGCCCCCACAGGGATATCATAACCGCCAAGGCTACAGTCTTCCGTAACGGCGTGCGAAAGAACGAACTTCGCAGGTGGATGTCGCCGCAGCGCCTCCTTCACAACCGCCTCCAGGTATTGCATCTCAGAAACAAGCTTCTCCTCTTCCACCAACTTAACCCCTTCCTTACCGACAACCCCTACAATTTCCTTGTAAAGCTTGCTCTGGACATCTGGATACTTCACCAAATTAGCCATCACCCACTGTATCGTGGTCGATGTGGTGTCGGTACCGCCAGTGATGAATTCCGAGCACAGAGTCGCCATCTCCTGCTCCGTCAAACATCTCCCGCCGTCAACAGTCAGAGAAAACAGAGAATCGACATACGCCCTGCAATTTACGGCCGCCCCCTCCGCTAACTCCTCCCGGCGCCGGTTAATAAGCGAAACCAGTTTCTCCTCCTGACGGCGGTGCATCCCCTGCATTCGTTCTCGGCGCTTCCTGTAGAAAACCTTAAGAATGGGAAACGTGTCCTCTAATGCGAGACTCGCAACGGTGAGAAGCAATTCTCTCATAACGCCCTCCACCTCTCGGACCTCATTCTCCTCCACTTGCAGTCCAAAACACATGTAGAGCAGTAAGCAAAAGGACGCGTGCCTCAAATGCTCTACCAATTTCACCACGCCTTCGTTTTGCGCAGCCTCGGTTTTCAAACCCTGGATGAGCACCTGGAGACCCCAATCTCTGCCCTCCTGGAAGGACTTCAAGGCAGGAGAGCTTAGGGTTTCGCTGACCAGATTTCGGCGGAGGGATCGCCAGAGAGGGCCGTAGGGGGCAGAGCTGATGTTCATCTGGTTGCTGGTGAAGAGCTTGCGGAGGCCCTTCGCGGGTGGTCTGCTGGCAAAGAGGGAGCCTTTCTGGACCAGAGCCTCGTGGGCCAAATCACGGCTTGCTATAATAATCATCGGTTGAGACCCCAATCTGATTGTGAAAATTGGGCCGTATTTTCTCTGGACTTTTTGTATATAACCTTGAAACCCTAGCTTCGAGAGCATGACCTGTACTAGGTTGCCAACAATCGGCCATCTTCGAGGCCCGGGAGGCAGATTAGATTTCTTCTTCAACTTAATCAGGAGTAGCAGGGGAAGCGCTAAAAGCAGAACAAAGTACACAAATGAATCCATGCCCGAGGCAGCTGTAAATTTGTCCATGAGGCTCATTTTTCGAGAACTATACTAATCGATTCGCTGCATCTGAATCTTCAAGGTGATTATTCCAACAGATTCCAGATTTCCTTGTTCATTTATGCTTTCCAGAATTTATTGGGAGTTCGAAACTTAATGGCCAAGCAATATTCTTTATCCGCATTGAGCAGAGCAAGTCGTGTATGGTACGGGATATTTTAAATTAAACAATTTTTTAATACTCTTACTTCCTCGATAATAAATAATTACACATATTTGCAAAACAAATGGGTAGAAGACGTCATAGGTACCTCAAAAATTGAAATAATACCTGCTTCGAAAGGACAATATAGTCATTAAATGGCAACATGTATATTCCAAGAGGAAGATGTGGATGGGTAACAATCATCAGTAAGCTTCATTTGGTCATGTTCCTTGTTCGACACTCAATCTATTAAGATATGGTTTTTTTTTTCAAAGTTATGACGAAGTACCTTTCCATATCTAGGGAGAATATTTATTAGTTCCTCGGGTGCCGGAGGATACTATAGCATCTTTAGTTGCGTTTGTTAATTTCTGTCGTCCAATCATAATGATGTATTTTTCAACATTTTATTCTTTTTCAAATGTTTTAATTTTCAACAAATTTAATAATCAATATAAAATTATTTATTGTAATTTTGATTGGAGATTGCTGCTAATTTTCTTTATAAAAAATAAAATTTAAATTCTCAAAAAGTTGTCAAAACTAATTTTAGAAATGATATGACAACTGTTAAATAAATAATTATAATTATTGTCCTGTGTGCCTAGTTTGCCAATCTGATAAATCCAGAAAAATCTAAAAATGGACAACAAGAATTAAATTTGTATCAATAGCATTAATGGAACATCGTACAGATTGGGCTGAACTTAATGGAGCCACGTTCTAGTTTTTGCAATCGAAGCAGAGAGGGAGGGAGGGTCAGAAGCGGTTGCAGAGACCAATGGAAAGATAAGTATTCACCTGCTCTGGAAGTCGTTGTAAGCACCAATTTGTTAAAGAAGACCTAGTAAGTATCCATATGCTCCTATGCATATGTTTATATGGTGTATGAGTTGTCAATATCTGTTGCATTTACACTGCACAAAAATTGTCATCTAAATTAAAAGACCCATGAAATTTTGTCATGGTTACTCAAAAACAAACAAACAACTAATTGTATTTGAAAGCCATCATGAAATGATTTTTTGGGGTTATTCTGTTTATTTCTGGGCAACTGTGAAATTTGTGGGTTTGTTTTGTTTTTCCCGATTAAGTGTGGAATACCCACGTTTTTTAATCAAATTTTGTGATCAAGAAATCAATACCCACATACCTGAATTCAATTATTCTGTCAAGAAACTAACACCAAGAATGCTAAATTCTATTTTGAGAGGAAAAACCGAAATAGGTAGATGATACAAAATGAGCTAAATCCATGTTGTTGCTATTATGTCAGAATTGCTGTAAATGAATCATCTCAGTCCAACTACAAACCCATTATCAAAAACTCCTGAATTACAGGAGGAACACATTTTCCTTTCTCTTACCATGGCATAAGAGAAGCGGAGCTTGAGGAGCTTTCAGAGGAAACCATCTTGTAAAGAAAATAATCAGAATATGTTTAGTCTAGATCTATTCCAGTCATATGAATTTTCTAGTAGAGGGAAAAAAATAAAAAAATTGCAATAACTCATGGTACCTAATTTCCATTGCTGCTACACCCCCAAATATGAAATGGTTTCTTAAATAAATCAATTGCCCAAAATTATATTCTTCCATTAAAACCTGTTAAACTGCTTCAACAGTAGACAATCTTGCAATTAAAACAACGCAAAGAAGAAAAACATCTTTCACCAAAGAAGAAAAAGAGTAAATGATATACAAAACCAGATCTAAATGTCATAAAAAGTTTAGAACATATTTTAATATGCACGTGGCTAGTTTGCCTATATGACTGGGTGAAATGTGGCATGTTTGTTTGCATTAGAGATTTAGTGGCAACAAATCTATAGAGTGATATTCACAAAGGATCTGTATTATTAATGGGCCTGTGTTGAGAAATACGTCCCTCAAACATAGAATTTAGTGGTTTCAATATTTAGGAAAAAATAAAACAATAATTACAATGTTTAGCGTGTGTTTTCAAGGTTTCAATTGATCACATTTTATTTTCTTGAATGGGTGATCTTTTTGTAAGTCAAAACTTCTCCATTGTACTTTTTGTTAAATAAATTAGCCTATGCAAATCTTCATAATAAATATACAGTTCATAAATCAACAGATTTGATGTAAATTAAGGTAGGAGATGCCACCTGACTAGCAATCCAATGTGGAGTAGGGAAAATAAGATACTTGTCATTCAATCAAAAGTTCCATGCTCATATTTCTTAAAATTGAGAGAGAGCTTTTGCATACAATCACTACTAATATATTATAATTAAAAAATGATAATTTATGTTATGATAAATACTTTATAAATTAAATATTACAAATGACACGTGCTTTTCTTTTTGAATATGTTTTTATTTTTGTCTCTTGTAACTTAAGAATATCATTATTTTTATATGTTTAAATTTGTGCTTGTTTTAAAAAATGATATATTTTTTATATACTCAATTTGCTTTTAAAAAATAATTAAAAAATTATAGTGAATAAAGCTAGATTTCGCTTCTACTTTGGCATTCTTGATTTTGATTTATTTTATTTATTGAATACATCTTTCCATTATTTGACCAAAACATATTTTCTTATATAAAAAGATAGTACTTTTATTTTTATTTTTTATCACATATATTTGGACTTTAACAATGATAATTATATTATATATTATATTAATTATTTTAATATACATAATTTCATAGTGTAGTTACACATGAATATTAATTATGATTAAATTATTGAAGCATGAATATAATATATTTTCATTATGCTACATGTTGATGGATTGTTGGTTAACACTAAAATATTAAAGAGTGCATGGATCTAGTTTTCAATGTTAAAATACTCACTTTGAAAGGATCTTATTAAAAATAATCCTTCTAGAATCCTATATTAAAGAGTGCATATACCCTTTGAATGAGCCAATGTAGGTGAAAATATTTTTTTAGTGTGCACATATAAGTGTTTCATCTATATAATAGAAACTTATTTATATTTATTAATATGAATTTATTACAAGTAATTTAAAACTAATATCTTAATAATTATATACATTTTCAAATTTCTTAACTTACCAAATGCAAAATACAGGGAAATTCTATTGTAAAACAGATATTTGTATATCATAAATTCTATTGTAAAACAAATATTTGTATATATCATAATTTCAATGGCTAACTTAGATCACCAATTACTATTTCCATTCATTTTGTATCTAATTAAATAAGTTTTAATATAATAGTTTTTTAGTTTTCAGACATTCTGAAAATCCTAAATAAAAATAATTGTTATATAATATAATTATATCTTCAAAGTTTTGACCATAGACTTTAATTTTGCATGACATCACTATTATTTGATTGCTAAAATCTCTTCTTATAATTTATTAAGTAAAGTCATGATTTGTAGATTTTCTCTAAAATAATGGAAAGCTGAATATAGATATCAAAATTATTTTCTTTTCAAATATGGTTATGTTGAAATGAACAATTAGTCAAAGTGGTTAAAAATTACAATCTAGCTTATAAATATTTTATTTATGATTTAATTTTATTTTGCTTCTCTTCATTATCCTAATGCACTCAACTTAATCTTTAATTTGATCACTTTATAGCTATTCATTTTCTAATTACAAATGTTTTATGAGTAAAAATGAAATTTTAGTAAAGTTTTTGGCTTCTCCTCATTAGCCTTATGGACTCATTAACTCATGTTTTCACTAGTGCATTTTTCTTCCATATCTATGACCAAGTATCTCTATGATTAATATTTGTTTTTAAAATCATACATTTTGTAAAATCTCATAGCACGCTTCATATGAATAGATTGCATATTTAAACCTCATGGATTATTTGGATTGTTAATCTTAAAATCAAAATCATATACATAACAATACTCGTTGAGTTACCTAGTTAAATAATATGTTTCAAATGCTACAAATGCTCGTAAAATATTTTCATCTTTTGCACTAGCATTCAGTCAAATTTCCTTCAAAGGAAAACATTATCCAATACAATAGCCATAATATAGTAAAGTATATCAATAGCTTCAAAAGTAAAATGTTGCTTTTGCACATTACAAGCAATACCAAATCATATAGAAAGTCAAATGTTATATAACACATCCAACTCATAGTCTCTGTCCAACACCATCGTTTTATACAAAAGCTTAAGCTAAATGCTTCTTCCACTAAAATTGTACAATAATCTAAAACATGTCGACAAAAGCTTGACACTTTACATTTCTTGTTGTAGATGTTTCTATTTGATTTTGACACGATTCAAATGTCAGTGGCCTTTGGATTTTCAGTGAATTATTTAATATGTGACTCTTTTCTTTTACCGATTGCATATCACTAACGGTTTTCCCACTTCACCCGTTTATTACTGCTTTCCTTGCAAATAATTCTGCAAATAATCAGAATACCAATATAATTCTCCAGAAGACTACTTGCATTTATATTGATTTGATTTTTAATAGTTTTTTTGAACGTAAACGTCAATATATAATTTTTTAAATTGTATTTTGAGTTTTAAAAATAATTTATTTTAATCAATGCTATATAATTCCATTCGACAAAGAGAGGTTGCATTAATTTTGATTTGATTTTTAATAGTTTGTAAAAATATAAAATTCTGTGTCTATTATTGTTTGAGAAATTAAATTTTAAATTATCTATTAATTTTTACATATTTTTTAAGTTTATAATATTTAAACACTAATTATAATATATTAATAATTAATTATATATTTGAAAATTTTAATAATAAATTGTAAAAATATAAAATTCTGTATATCATTGTTTGAGAAATTATATTTTAAATTATCTATTAATTTTTAGACATTTTTAAGTTTATAATATTCAAACACTAATTATAATATATTAATAATTAATTATATATTTGAAATTTTTAATAATAAATTATATTAAATTCTATTGTTATTTATTTAATAATTATTATGTTATAACCGAGCAAAAAATAATAATTATATTATAATATATATTATATAAATAAGTGCATAAAGGATAATAAAATATCTATATAATATATTGTTATATTATTCTTTATATATATTAGACGTATATCATATTATAATATATTATATATCATAATAAAATATGTTATATTATTTTACTTATATATAGAGAGAGAGTATAATATATAAATATTAAATATTGTAATTATATTTAATTGAATTGTATTATATATATATTATATTTATTATGACATATTATATCTTATATTAGAAATTATTAAAAAAAAAAAATATTGTAGACAACTAAATTTGATTAATTACATTAATTAAATTTTATCATCTTAGTCACATTTATTGATTAAATAATTATGTACTATTCAATTACTTAATGCCATCCCCTAGCTAAATTAATTTAATTAATTAAGATATGTCTTATTAATTAATTAATGTATCTCCTTGATCATTTAATTGATTATTTTCCCCTTCTTTTATTAAATAAAATAAATAAATTTATGTCTTATTTAATTCACTTTGTCCTTTTCTTCTTGGTTCTCCAATTTGAATTAAATAATTCTAACTAATTCTAATTTGAGCACATGGCTCCTAACCTTAACTGTCTTCTAATCTGAACCCACTAACTAACCCTTGGTTCTTAACCAACCTTATTCTAATATGTGCACATTCCTATTTTTCATAAATAAGGAAATGAATCTAAATTTAGGTGTCTTACTCCCAAATTGACACTTGGCTTCCCTTCCACATGTCATCCTTTGCATTGCCACTTGGTATCAAAGAGGAAAAGCATTGCATTTTCAAGCACCCTCACTTCCCCCTTCATTTGATTTAATGCACTAATTTTCTTTGACAAATCATCACTCTCATTTCAGAGCAAAGTTATCATGCCATGTTTTGAGTCTACAATTTGCATCCATTTTAGCCTAAATCTTGCATTTTCATCATCAACCTCTATGCATTTGCATCATCATGAAACTAAATTGAGCACTCTTAGAAGTATCAAAGTGAGCACACATTGAACCAAATTGAAGGACAAATCTTCATCAAAGGAGGCTCAAAGTTTGCATTTTCTTGCTTATTTCTTATTACTTAGCTTCTTTTTAAATTCATAAATAGATTGTTGCACTCTAGAGATATGATTGTATAGCTATTATTCTCCTTGGTTTGGGAGGTGTTCATCCTTGATCCTTTTCCCTTTTCTTCTCCTTCAATAATTAGCAACAAATGTATGCCAATATTTTAATGGGTGGCATATGGCCTCCTAAGTTTCAATCTCATTGATGTGCCCCATTTGTGGTGGTGTTGTTTTTCATAATGACCCCTATGGTGTGGTTATCAATTTCTACAATAAAAAAATGGTTGTTTGGTTTTCCTTTATTCTTGTGGGAAGATGCACTTTTTGTCTTTGTTCTTGCAGGAACATGCACCCTCTTGCCTCTATTCCTCTGGGAACACACTCTCTCTTGATATATAGATCACCTAGTATAGTGTGGCTTGCTAGTTGTGACCATTATTATTTATGCTCCCTAATGTGTTGATCACCTAGTATAGCATGGTTTCCTCTTGTTTGCACATTCTTTTTTATCTTTCCTCATGTCCTTGATAAGGCACTCTAGAATATCATTTGGTGCTCTAGTGCCTCTCTTTTCTCAACATACATATGTTAAGAAGAAATAACATCATTCTACACGAGATCATCAAAATCAAAATCTTCAAGCTTCAACCATACCTCAAAATATTTTTCTTGTACTTCCAATTCTTGAGAGAAGATTTCTATGGTGCTGTCCACTTCTACTCTTACAACATCAAGGTTACTAACAATAGTAGAGGCTGAGCTCAGGAGTAGTGTTCCTTGACTTAGCATTATGTGCATCCATTCTCCCATTGCTCTACTTTGCAATGCTCTTTGCTCGTCCCTTTTCACAACTTGTTCATCCAGTGGTGAAGTCATTGGCTCAATGGATTTCAAAGACTTGGTAACTTTGAGTAATACAGTGGTGAGTCGATCAACTCATGCCTCAAGTTGATCCTTTTTTATCTTATCTTTGTCATACCTAGCAACAAGAGTGTCCAAATTTGATTGACCATCTCTTGCAGCAGAGTCATGAGTTTGCTTGCCCAACTCAATCCTATGGATTACATAATCTGATTTTTGGATTTGATTCATAGCTTTACTAGGATGAGGAATGACAACCTCTGCATATTTGTTTCTTTCTTTGTCCACCTTTACTCTTGGCTTTCTTGGCGACCTTCGGTTTGGTGGGGACAAGCTAACTAAAATCAAAGTCATCAGGAGACAACGCTTGCTTCTTTCTCTTGGGTGTATTAGAGAATAACCATGGAGGTAAATTTGAATAATCATCATCACCTGCCACCACAACTTGAGAAGGATTGATTGACTCTTGAATAGTAGTGGTTACAATAAGGTGATGTCTTGGTAAAAAAATTGGTAGGATTTCCAAAAGATGACTTGTTGGGTCTAGGGTTAATTTATATCATAAACTTGTCAAAGTCATCTAACATGGTAGTAGAAAATTCAAAACAATTAGGAAAATCTGAGACAACTGTGATAGGAGAGACACATGTGACAATAGAAGGTTTTGACTCAAAAGTGGAAGTTGGAGCTTGCATCATGGATGAAGAAAGAGATACCTGGGGTAGAGCTGTATGGGACTTATCTGCTTGTGGTAGTCCTTCCTTATCATATTCATAATTCTCTTGATCACCCTCCTAATCATCCTCAAGTTGATCAACATCAATAAATTTTGTATCAGGATGCTCACCTTTTGATTGCTCATCTTGTACTTCAGGTTCTTGTACCTCATTAACATTAGAGGTTGATGGCTCTCCTTGATATTTTCCTTTATTGGTGGGTAAGTGCACCAAGATGGTGTGAAAAAAGAGGGGTATAAGTGGACACCTTTTTTTTTCTTTTTTTTTTCCTGAAATCAACTAAACCTGAACTTGGAGGACCGATTTGAGACCCGTCCACTCAAAATATGAAGATACTCAAAGAAAAAATATTGTATTACTCTAAATCTAGTTTCCAAACTACTAGGTTTTTTCAAAATTGGATAAGATTTATGGGGTCAAATCCTTCACGTACAAAAAAGAGTTCCTAATTTTTTCTGAAAAACATAACATAGTGTTTGGCATGTACATCAAAAAAGTCATAGTTAGATTTAGTATTTTGACAAATTCTCTGGTAGAAATATAGCTAAGAGTGAGCACTAGAAGTTGTGTATTTTTTGTAATTTATGTTGAGTATTTTTTTTAATGATTTTTCGAAATGGGCACATCCTGAAAATCAGGTACCTATTCGTGCGCGAAGCATAACTTGCACCAAAATAATTGAAAATGCAATTTTTTTTTAAAGTGTAAATAATCAAGTGCACTACGATAATATATACTTTTTTAAAAATTTGGATAAGTAGATAAGAAGTTATTAAAAAAATGGTACACATATGTCTTTGACAACTATGGAGACACTGGTAAAATAAATTCAAGATTAATATGTTAATGTTGTTCAATTTTTTTTAAAAATATATGGTTAGAAAGCTCAGAAGATGGCTGAAGTTATGGTGGTAATTTTAGAAATACCCACTTGATAATGTGTAAACCTAATTATGATGAAGTTGAGAAACTAGATTGGAAGGAGAAAACACATAAAAAGGAGGGAAAAAAGGCTCCCAAGCCTTAGCCTTGCTATCCAAGCCTAAGTACAAGACAAAATGCGTACGGGTTCTTTAAATTAAAAACACGTACATGTTTTTAAAAACAAAAACGCGTACATGTTTTTGAAAATAAAAAACATGTACATGTTATGTTTAGTAATAAAACATATACGTGTTTCACTTACATAAAATTAAACTAGCAACATGGACTTGTATGCAATGCATTTAGCGTTCCCTTAGTTTTTTCAACAAGTTATTTACATAAAATATAATATTTAATTATAAGTTCTTTCTTATACTTTAAGTTATATTTTATGTACATATTGTCAAGATGTTTGACAATGGTTTTAGCTCTATACGAGTTATAATGTAGATTTTAGTTTTTAGAGGATCATATAAAATTTCAGACTTATTCAAATTTCAGTAATCAACATGCTCCTATTATCTCTCTTTATCTCTATATTTCTCTCTTTATCTTTCCCAAACTCTATACCTATCTCTCTCCCTCTCTTATCTCTCTCAATTCTCTCTCCCCTCTCTAGGTATATCCCACCCTCTCTACCTTTCATTCCTTCCTTAACTCCATTTCTATCCTTGTCTCCTTTCCTTTCTCTTCATCTATGTCATTCTCTTATTATTTATTTCGCCTCCCTCTCCATTCTCTTGGTTATCCCTTCTATCCTCTCTCTCCCCATATCTAGGTCTCTCCCTCCTTCTCCATTATTTTGGTTACTACCTATCCCTTCTATCCTCTCTCCCCATATCTAGGTCTCTCCCTCCCTCCCTATTCAACTCAATACCTCTCCCTCCCTATATTATTACCCACCTCTCTCTCCTCCTCTAGGTTTCTCACCTATCTAATTGTCCACCCTCTAGTTCTATCCCTCTATCTTCACCTATCTCTCCCTTCCCCCTTACCCCTATCCATTTATGAGCTCTCTCTCTCTCTCTCTCTCTCTCTCTCTCTCTCCAAACCTATCTGTCTCCTCATTCCCTAGGTATTTGACTCCATTCATGTCTACCTCTCCATCCATCCCCTCTTACTCATCTCTTTACTCTTTTATCTATTCCCTCTCTCTATTGTCTAGGTCATCACCTCTCCCTCCATCTCTCAAATTTATAGCTTTTTCCTTCATTTCCTCTCCACCTCTATGCCTCTCTATCCATGTATCATTAGGCACCTATCTCTATGCCCTCTATCTATCTCTCCCCTCTCTCTCACCCTCTAGATTTCTCATCTCTCTTTCTATCCCCTCTCTAGTTCTCTCCCTTAGTCTCCACCTCTCTCTCTTCATCACATCTTACCCATCTCCCTTTATGAACTCTCTCCTTCGCTTCTCTATCCCATCACCTTTTTATCTCCCATAAACTCTAGACCTAATACTCTCCCTCTCTTCTCTCTATTTCTTCTCTCTCCCCTCTCTAGGTCTCTCCTATACTCTCTCCCTCTCTCTCTCACCTTCCCTCCTTATCTCCATATCTATCCTTCCCTCCCTCCATCTCTCTTCTCCTACTATTGTTTCTCTCCACTCTCTCTTTGTTCTCTTGATCGATACCTAACCCTCCCAACCCCTCTTCATACATATATTTATCCTTCCCTCCATCTTTACCTCTCTACAACTCCCTCTTTGTCTCATTACCCACCTCTCTCTCCCCCTCTATCTTTCCACCCTTGGTCTCTCACCTATCTCTACCTAGCTCTAGATCGCTCACCTCTATATCTCTCTCGCCTCTCTAATTCTTTCCTCTCCACCTCCTTACCCCTATTTCTCTCTTTGTGAACTTATCTATCTTATTTTCTTCTCTTTCTTCCTCACCTATCTACCTCTTTCATCTCTCTATCTCAATCACTCCCTACCCACCTCTCCCTCTCTTCTTAGCTTTCTCTTTCTCTTTATTAATCCATCTCACCTCTTCTCTCTCCCTCCCCTCTCTAGGTCATCACCTCTCCCTCCCCTTAGGGCCCCATATGATCCCTAACAACACCATATAACCCCTTATGAAATTATATAACCCCTTGGGACACCATATGACCCCTTTTAACATCCTCATACATGACATGACCCCTTAAGACAAAATATGACCCCTTAGGACAATATGATGTCCTAAGGGATCATATGGTGTCCTAAGCGGTCATATGGTGTTCTAACACATGTGTGGCCCCTTAAGACCCCATATGAACCCTCAGGACGCCATATTACCCTTTTTAACATCCTGGTATGTACGACATGACTCCTTAGGACACCATATGATCCCTTAGGACAAACGGATGTCCTAAGGGGTCATATGGTGTCCTAACTCATGTATGGCCCTTTAAGACCCCATATCACCCCTAGATACCATATGACCCCTTAGGACCACATATGTCCCTTAACGGCACCATATGACCCCTCGGGACACTATATGACCCTATTTGACATCCCAGTACACAATATGATTCCTTAGGATACTATATGACCCCATAGGACCAAATGGTGTCTTAATGGGTCATATGGTGTCCTAAGGGGTCATATGGTGTTCTAATAGATTTATGGCCCCTTAGGACCACATATGACCCCTAATGACACCATATGACTCCTTAGGACCATATGATGTCCTAATGGGTCATTCGGTGTCCTAAGGGGTCATATGGTGTTCTAACACATGTGTAGCCCCTTAGAACCCCATATGACTCCTAACAACACCATACGACCCCTTTGGACACCATATGACCCCTTAGGACCATATGATGTCCTAATGGCTCATATGGTGTTTTAACACATGTATGGCCCCTTAGGATCCCAAATGACCCCTAATGGCACCATATGACCTCTTATAATGCCATATGACCTCTAACAACATCATATGACCCCTTATGACACTATATGACACTTAGGACACCGTATGACCCCTTAGGACCCCATATGACCCCTCGGGACACCATATGACTCTTTAGGACACCATATGACCCCTTAGGACACCATATGAACCCTTAGGACCACATGATGTCCAATGGGTTTATATGGTGTCCTAAGGGGTCATATGGCATTCTAACAAGTGTGTGGACCCTTATGACCTCATATGACCCTTGTTGACACCATATGACCCCTTAGGACACCATATGACTTCTCAAGACACAATATAACTACTTTATATATCCTAGTACATGACATGACCCCTTAAGACACTATATGACCCCTTTAAACATCACAGTACATGACGTCACCCCTTAGGACACCATATGACCCCTTAGGATAATATGATGTCCTAAGGGGTCATATGGTGTTCTAACACGTGTGGCCCCTTAGGACTCCAAATGACCCCTAACGACACCATATGACCTCTAATGACACCATATGACCCCCTAGGACACCATATGACACTAAGGATGCCATATGAACCCATATGACCCCTCAAGACATCATATGACCCCTTCGGACACCATATGACCCCTTAGGACATCATGTGGTCCTAAGGGGTCATATGGTGTTCTTGTTAGAATCAGGGATCACTGAGAGGGGGGGTGAATCAGTGATCTACCAAAAATAAAACCCATAAACTTATTCTTTATCCACTGGTTAGAAATGCATAACAGAAGAGAACATAAACATGCAATAAAAAAACCACAGATCCACAAAACCAAAAATTTTATGTGGAAACCCAGAAAGGGAAAAACCACGGTGGGGCTAGAACCCACAATATTCATATACTATGGCCAGGAGTACATAAATATTACATAGATGGGGAATGCACTTGCATTCAAGCTCACTGCCTAGAGATCATTGCTCAATTACAATTGCCTGGAAGGCTACAACCTTTAGGGAAGTCTCACTGACTTATAATTTGATTATAATGAGAAAACACAATAAAATGAACTCTCAAGTAGCATCTGACAATGCAAGAATGAGTTCCAGTTAAGCACTAATTCTATGTCTATCTTCGCTTTGCTAAATACTCTATTTCTGTCTTTGTCAGCTACTAGATTGTTTGTGAATCAAATGCACACATGAAACTGCACTCAATCTCACCAAAACGGATCACCACAATAGTAGTACACTGAAAACCAATCACCAATTCAATCTTATATATCGGGTCTTAACACAAAAATAATCTCCTTCAAGTCAGCTTCAAGTAGTGTAAAATGTAGCTCTAGGTTGGTTTCAATCTCAAACAAAACATAGCACCGAACCAAAATATTGTATTCACATGCTTCCTAAGGATCCTCCCATTCACCAAGAACATGAAATCAACCACCAAAATTACCGCAATCATCATAAATCATTCTGGATCAAAACATTACCGAGGTAGCCCTGTTTTATCAGTTAAATGCCTACCAGATAACTCCAGCTTCTGGATAAGATGAATCATGACCGCCAGATCAAATCTCTAGGAAGATTTGCCATCAATGAGAACCCTAGACCATAAATAAAGCATCAAAAATCACTGGATGAGTGTCAATTGCCAATAATTCTTAGACATGTGTGGCCCCTTAGGGCCCCAAACAACCCCTAAAGAGACCATACGACCCCTTAGGACACTGTATGACCTCTAACGACACCATATGACCCCTTAGGACACTGTATGACCTATAGGACATCATATGACACCCTAGGACCCCATATGACCCCTCAAGACACCATATGACCCATTTTAACATCCTAGTACACGACATGATCCCTTAGGACACCATATGACCCCTTAGGGATGGTTTCCTAAGGGGTAATATGGTGTTATAACACATGTGTGGCCCCTTAGGACCTCATATGACACCTCAAGACAACATATGACCCTTTCTAACATCCTGGTAGGACACCATATCACCCCTTAGTACAATATGATGTCCTGAGGAGTCATATGGTATTCTAACACATGTGTGGCCCCTTAGGACCCCATATGACCCCTAATGACACCATATGACCCCTTAGGACCATATGATGTCCTAATGAGTCATATGGTGTCCTAAGGGTTCATATGATGTTCTAACACGTGTCTCCCTTCAGGACCCCATATGACCCCTAACGACATAATATAACCCCTTAAGACACCATATGACCCCTTTTGACAATATGATTACTAAAATTTGATTATGTTTGAGAAATTATAAGATCTAAAGCTTGGGGAGAGAGGGGAGAGTGAGATAGAGAGGACACCATATGACCCCTTAGGACAATATTATGTCCTAAGGGGTCATATGGTGCCTAAAGGGGTCATATGGTGTTCTAACACATGTGTGGCCCCATAGGATTCCATATGACCCCTAACAACACCATATGACCCCTCAAGACACCATATGACTTGCAAAGATGCCATATTACCCCTTAGGACACTATATGACCCCTTGGGACACCATATCACCCATTAGGACATCATATGGTGTCCTAAGGGGTCATATGGTGCCTTAAGGGGTCATATGGTGTTGTTAGGGGTCATATGGGGTCCTAAAGGGCCACACATGTGTTAGAACACCACAAGACCCCTTAGGAAACCATATGATTCATGAGGACATCGTATGGTCATAAGGGGTCATATGGTGTCGTTAGGGGTCATATTAGGTCCTAAGGGGCCACATGTGTTAGAATACCATATGACCACTTAGGACACCATATGACCCCTTAGAAAACCGTATGACCCCTTAAGATGTCATATGGTGTGCTTAGGGCTCATATGGTGTCCTAAGAGGTCATTTTGTACATACCAGGATGTTAAAAAGGGTCATATGGTGTCTTGAGTGGTCATTTGCAGTCCTAAGGGGCCACACATGTGTTAGAATAACATATGATCTCTTAAGACACCATATGACTCCTTAGGACATCATATTTTCCAAAGGGGTCATATGGTGTCCTACCAGGATGTTAAAAAGGGTCATATGGTGTCTTGAGGGGTCATACGAGGTCCTAAGGGGTCACACATGTGTGACCCTGTAGGACACTATATGACCCCTTAGGACATCATATTATCCTAAGAGGTCATATGGTGTCCTAAGGGGTCATGTCATGTACTAGGATGTTAAAATGGGTCATATAGTGTCCTGAGGAGTCATATGGGGTCCTAAGGGGTCATATAGGGTCCTAAGGAGTCATATGGTGTCTTGTGGGTTCTATAGTGTCCTAAGGGGTCATATGGTGTCGTTAGAGGTCATATGGTGTCCTAAGGGGTCATGTGGTGTCATTAGGGGTTGTTTGGGGTCCTAAGGGTCCACACATTTGTTAGAACGCCATATGACCCCTTAGGACACCATATGACCACATATGACACCATGACCCCTTAGGACCATATGATGTCCTAAGAGGTTGTATAGTGTCTGAAGGAGTCATATGGTGTCCCAAGGGCTCATATGGGGTCCTAAGGGGTCATATGGTGTCTTGAGGGTCATATAGTATCCTAAGGGGTCATATGGTGTTGTTAGAGGTCATATGGTGTTGTTAGGGGTCATTTGTAGTCGTAAGGGGTCATACATGTGTTAGACCATCATATGACCCCTTAGGACACCATATGACCCCTTAAGACATCATAAGGGGTCATAAGGTGTCCTAAGGGGCCATGTCATGTACTAGGATATTTAAAGAGGTCATGTAGTTTCCTAAGGGGTCACGTCATGTACTAGGATATTAAAAGCAGTCATATCATGTCCTGAGAGGTCATATGGTGTCCTAAGTGGTCATATGGTGTCATTAGGGGTCATATGAGGTCCTAAGGGGCCACACATGTGTTAGAACACCAAATGAACCCTTAGGGCACCATATGAACCCTTAGGACATCATGTGGTCCTAAGGGTTTGTATGGTGTCCTAAGGGGTCATGTCATGTACTAGGATATTCAAATGGATCATATAGTGTCCTAACAGGTCATATGGTGTCCTGATGAATCATATGGGGTCACATAGGGTCCTAAGGGGTCATATAGTGTTGTGAGGGTCATATAGTGTCCTCAGGGGTCAGTAGAGGTCAATATGGTGCCCTAAGGGGTCATATGGTGTTGTTGGGGGTCATTTGGGGTCCTAAGGGGCCACCCATGTGGTAAAACACCATATGACCCCTTAGGACACCATATGACCCATTAGGACATCATATGGTCCTAAGGGGTCATATGGTGTTGTTAGGTGTAATATGTGGTGCTAAGGGGCCACACATGTGTTAGAACACCATATGACCCCTTAGGACACCATATGACCCATTAGGACATTATATGGTCCTAAGGGGTCATATGGTGTCATTAGGGGTCATATGTGGTCCTAAGGGGCCACAAATCTATTAGAGCACCATATGACCCCTTAAGACACCATATGACCCATTAGGACATCATTTGGTCATAAGAGCTCATATAGTGTCGTAAGGAATCATACCATGTACTAGGATGTCAAAAGGATTCATATGGTGTCTAAAGGGGTCATATGGTGTCGTCAAGGAACATATGGGGTCCTAAGGGGTCATATTGTGTCGTTAGGGGTCACATGGGGTCCTAAAGGGCCGTACATGTGTTAGGACACCATATGACCTCTTAGGATATCATAATGTCCTAAGGGGTCATATGGTGTCCTAAGGGATCATGTCGTACATACCATGATGTTAAAAAGGGTCATATGGTATCTTGCGGGGTCATATGGGGTCCTAAGGGACCACAAATGTGTTAGAACACCATGTGACTCCTTAGGACACCATATGACCCCTATGGATATCATATTGTCCTAAGGGATCACATGGTGTCCTAAGGGGTCATGTCATGTACAAGGATGTTAAAAGGGGTCATATGGTGTCCTAAGGGGTCATGTTGTGTACTAGGATGTTAAAAGGGGCCATATGGTGTCCTAAGAGGTTATATGGTGTCCTAAGGGGTCATATGGTTTTTTTAGGGGTCATATGGGGTCCTAAGGGGAGGGAGAGGTGATGGCCTAGAGAGGGAAGGGAGAGAGAAGAGGAGAGAGGAAAGAATAAAGATAAATAGAGAGCTAAGAAGAGAGGGAGAGGTGCGGAGGGAGTGATTGAGATAGAGAGAGGGAAGAGGTAGATAGGTGATGAAGAAAGATAAGAAAATAAGATAGATAAGTTCACAAAGAGAGAAAGAGGGGTAAGGAGGCGGAGATGAAATAATTAGAGAGGAGAGAGAGATATAGAGGTGAGTGATCTAGAGCCTAGGAAGAGAGAGGTGAGAGACCAAGGGTGGAAAGATAGAGGGGGATAGAGAGGTGGGTAATGAGACAAAGAGGGAGTGGTAGAGAGGTAAAGATGGTGGGAAGGAGAAAAATATGTTGTTGGATATTAGAGTTGTTGGAATGTGTTATTGTCATTGATGCCAATATATTCTTGTGTTGCAGAGAATTGGTTTGTTTTAGAGAGTTGTTTCGATGATCTGTTGCAGATGTGCTGATGTAGATTAATGGGTTTTGAGATACTTATCCCTAGTTGATTCAGTATGAGTTTTTGTGTTCCGGAAGGTGATTTAACCAGGTTATGTGGTCTAGTATGTGGACTGGTTTTTCAGTATTAAGTGTTGCAGAGTTGTGGTATTTGATCCATATTTTTCTGAAATGATTATATCTTGAGTTGCATATTTTGGAGATTGTTTGGTACATTCATGTGTGTCCTCAGTTCGGATGGTTCATGATTTGGAACTTTGCAAGTGTATCTTTCAGTTTGTCAGTTGGCGCTCTTGAGCTCCATGATGAAATAATGATGATTCTTATTATCCGAGTTGTTGCTGTTATTGTGGTGGAATTCATGTTACTTGTTGATGTTCTTTGATTGTGTTCTATTCATTTTGGTGGTCCACGTTGATCATGGTGTGTGTTATTGATGATTTTATTGGTTTGGTGGTATTGTTCATGTTATGCAACATATTCAATGGTTTAGCATGTTGCAGATGATCTTCATGAATTATTTGGTGGTGTTACATGTTCAAGGATTTAATTTGGGTCCATGCTATGTTCTTATTGATATTGTATTAGTTTGGTTATGGATTTATGCATCATGTGATGTAATTTTGTAATTAGGTCTTATGTTTTGAGCTGACCTTAAGGTTAAGGTTGATGAATTGTACGTGCGAACAAGCGAATTTATCCTTCGGTAGTGGAGAAGAGAAGAGAAGTGTTGTTGTGTAGACAATGTGCTTAACCGAAACTATAATCAAGCATTTGGAGATGTTATTCTTTTAGTTCATGTAATTCGGATTGTTGTCCGATCTTTGTAAGGCAGTGAGCCTTCCTTGGGGTTGTAGCCCTTCTTTTTTTTGAGAAATGAGCTCTAGGAAGTGTGCCTAAATTCATGTGCATTCCCCATTGTAATATTTACACATACTACTGCAGAGTATCATCATATTATGGGTAGGTTCCCACCGTAGTTTTTCTCTTAACCAGGTTTTCCATGTCAAAAATCCACATTTTATGTGTGTTGTTGATGTGGTGTTTATCTTTTATATTTTTGATCTTGATCAGATCTAAAGTTGAGGTTAATTTGTTTGAGTTTGGCAAAAACTAATTCACCCACTCCCCCCCCCTCAGTTTTTCTGCATTGTTGCTTCCAACATATGTATAGAGAGAGGTTGGGAGGGGTAGGTAGTGATCAAGAGAACATAGAGAGAGTGGAGAGAAAAAATAGGAGGAGAAGAGAGATGGAGGGAGGGAAGGATAGATAAGGAGATAGGGGGGGAAGGATAGATAAGGAGATAGGGAGGGAAGGTGAGAGAGAGAGGGAGAGAGTATAGGAGAGACCTAAAGAGGGGACAAAGAAGAAATAGAGAGAAGAGAGGGAGAGTAATAAGTATAGAGTTTATGGGAGATAAAGAGGTGACATGAGAGATAAGTGAAGGAAAGAGTTAATAAAGGGATATGGGTAAGATGTGATGGAGAGAGAGAGAGGTTGAGACTAAGGGAGAGAACTAGAGAGGAGATAGATAGAGAGATGATAAATCTAGAGGGTGTGAGAGAGGTTAAATACCTAGATGGGAGAGAGAGGGAAGAGATAGATAGAGGGCGTAGATATAGGTGCCTAATGAGATATGGATAGCAAGGAACATAGAGAAGAAATGAGGGAGAAACCTAGAAATTTGAGAGAGCGAGGGAGAGAAAAAAGGAGGGAGAGGTGACGACCTAGATAATGGAGAGAGGGAATAGATAAAAGAGAAAAGAGATGAGTAAGAGGGGATGGATGGAGAGGTAGACATAGATGGAGTCAAAGACCTAGGGAACAAGGAGATAGATAGGTTTGGAGAGAGAGAGAAAAGAGGGAGAGAGCTCATAAATGGATAGGGTAAGGGGGAAGGGAGAGAAAGGTGGAGATAGAGGGAGAGAATTAGAGGGTGGACACTTAGACAGGTCAGAAACCTAGAGGAGGAGAGTGAGGTGGATAATAATATAGGGAGGGAGAGGTATTAAGTTGAATAGGGAGGGAGGGAGAGACCTATATATGGGGAGAGAGAGGATAGAAGGGATAGGTAGTAACCAAGAGAATGGAGAGGGAGGGGAAATAAATAATAAGAGAATGACATAGATGAAGATAAAGGGAAGGAGTTAAGGATAGAAATGGGGTTAAGGAAGGAATGAAAGGTAGAGAGGGTGGGATATACCTAGAGAGGGGAGAGAAAATAGAGAGAGATAAGAGAGGGAGAGAGATAGGTCTAGAGTTTGGGAAAGACAAAGAGAGTGAGATATAGAGCTAAATAATGATAATAGGAGCATGCTGATTATTGAAATTAGACATACTGATAACTAAAATTTGATTTTCTGAAATTTAATATGATCCTCTAAAAACTAGAATCTACATTATAACTCCTATAGAGTTGAAACCACTCTCAAACATCCTGACAATATATACATAATATATAACTTAAACTATTTGAATGTTATATTTTATGTATATAGCCTATTGAAAAAACTAAGGGAATGATAAATGCATTGCACACAAGTCCATTTTTCTAGCCTAATTCTATGTAAGCAAAACACATACATGTTTTTCTTACTAAACATAATGTTGTAGTGTCATAAAATTGAAACCCTTGCAATTTTGACCACATTTTAGGCCCTCATCTTTGCGACTCAATTCCCCTATTTAATTGGGGCCCCTCTATGCATCATCATTTCAAATCTTCTCCTGTTTCGGCCCCTATATCACCTTGATACACTGTCTAGGCCCAAAAATAGGGCGGGACAGGGGCGTGGTGCCCCTATCCTCCCTTTTAGGGTGGCCCTAATATGGGTCCATCTGACCCTTGAACCTAATTTTCTCCCCAAAGACTTAATTCTCCAATGTCGGCCTTCAATGAGATGAAAATTAATTCTCCAAGGCAAGTATAAAAGGGGATCTATTCCTCTCATTTCATAAGAAAAAATATACAAGGGCGATAAGCAAGGATAAGCAAAAATTTAAGAGGAGGCCTTCATTATCGTCATCAAGAAATCAAGTCTTCAAGCATCCATCAAGTCTTCTTCTTCACGTGTCTTCTTCATTCATCCATTGGAGAAACATTACAAAATTCATTTGCAAGCATGTGTGCATGTTAGTGTTTTATCATGTTACATGCCATTTCATGCAACACTTGTGATTACATTCAAGAAGCAAAGCAACCATCATCAACAAAATTTTAGATCTACAAGGTATACATTTCCATTATTTACATTTAAGCATTTGCAACTACTTTCTTTCAAGGTTGATTCCTCAACCAGGGTTTGACTAAGGAAAAACCTATCCACAACCCTTCTTCCCTTATTTTATGTGTCTAGGTTGTAGGTGTGCAACTGTAATTGCAGATTTAGGCTTCATTTGCAGAGATGGAAAAACCCTTTTCGACTCACAGATTTTTTTGGAGGACTAGGTGCATCGTCAACTCGGTCCCAACAACTTTTCTCCAAATTTGCAAGGTAGATCTGTATCACTCTAAATATCTCATATCCAAAGTACAATGTGATCCCGAATCGATAGCTCCTTATTTCACCTATTTTGTCTTCATTTTCTGCATAGTCAACATGTCAACTCTTCCTCTTACAAAAGAGGGAAAATTACATTCCAACACTTGTAATCCACTTATAATTCACATCCTTATTTCCCTTGGATTTGGATCTAGTTGATTCAACCCCTCTTTTGAATGTAAAGTATCTCTTAAGTGAAAATCATCTTAGTGATTCCTTTTTTCTCTCCTAGGTGGGGAATCGATAGGGTTCAATTTTCCACTTTACATTTTGGTGAACTCAATGTCCTACATCTTAATTCTAATTTCTTATTTGTTAGATTTGAATAATTGCAATTTCAACTTTAAAATTTCATTTCCAAGTTTGATCTTTTTGCAAAATTTAGAGGTTAATAGCATAAAAACCCTAATTTTTCATTTTGAGGAAATTAAGCTTGTGAAGTATAGCATTTTGGTTGCTTGTTTCAGATTTGATTTCTATTTCAAAATTGCAATTCAAATCTGTCTCTTCATTCTAAAAATTAAGTGGTTAAACAGTAAAACCCTAATTTTTAAGAATCTCCTATTTCTACCTTTGACTGCTAATTTGACCTATCTGGACATCTCCAAATCAGCTATTTTTTTGGATTTTGCAATAAATCACAATCTCTATAATCCCTCAAAATTTCAAAAAAAGTTGGTCGAACCAGGTACACTTTGCACTTGGTCCCTAGCTTTTTTCTCAAAATTTTGGGAGTCAAAATTGAATGTATTTTTCTGCTTAAATCCAGGAAATTGGCTGATTTTATCAATTTTTAAACATCCTAAGGTTGAAAACAAATTCCAAACTGTACGTTTGATTTTCTTGCAATTAAAAAAAAATCTAAATTTGAAATTGAATTTGTGAAAAACTTGGATCTTAATTCAATTTTCAGATTTATCATTGTTTTCACACTTGTCTTCTTGCCTAAAATTCAAATTTTTAATTTCCCTCTTCCCAAAATTCAAAATTTCAAACTTTAGTGGTTAGGTCCTAAAACCCTAATTTTCAAATTTAATTGGATTTTATGTAAATTTCAATCAATCTCAACCAATTTTAGTTTTCTAAATATTATTCAAGGTGACCCTATCCATGAGGTTTGACCTTTTTCAAATTTGCAATTCAATTTCTTATCTTTTTCAAAACCCTAATAGGGTCCTATTTCAACATTCAAACCTTAATTTCACCTATCTAGAGATCGTAAGATCAATCAATTTTTTGGGGTTAGCTCTCAAATCATATCGTAGCTTTCATCACTGAAAATTTCTGAAAAAATTAGGAGGACCAGGTGCACTTGCATCCTGGTCCCTGGCTTTTTTCCCGAAATTTCAGGAGATTGTTACGACTGTATTTAATTGCTTAAATCCAAAAAGTTGGTTAATTTTGTCGAATTTTGATCCTCTAAAATCAAAAACATTTCCCAATTTCAACATTACAATTTTCAAGGAAACATTTAAAATTAAGTGGTTGATTATAATCTACCCTAATTGTGTTCATTTAAAATTTGAATTGGTATCCCATAGGCCCTAATTTAAAAAATTTAGTGTCTTTTGGATAATTTTAAATTAAGAGGTTATTTTTTTACATAATCATAATGTCAAATTTTAATTTCCTAGGGGGTTTCATTATTATTCTTCCTATCAATTTGTTCATTTAATTGAATAATCATTTTTCCTAGAATTTTGAATTATTCAATTATTTTGCAAGTTTCAAATTTCAAATTCAAATTTCACAATTTCAAATTCAAATTTCAAATTTCAAATTTGCAATTTGCAATTCAAATTCCATTTTCCCTCCTTTATTCAATTTTCTATGTATGTATGTGGTGAATATTATTATGGTTAAATGGCATATGAGTTTCTTGCTTGATCATAAGTGCATATGGAGTTCTTATCTTATTTTGCTAATTCAATTTCAAGTTACATTAAAGATGTTCATGACATTCTATTTCATGCATATGATAATAATTTAGTTCTCCCTTTCATTCATACCTATAATTTACCCTCTCTAGAAATTGATCTCATTAATGAAGGCACATTGGTGCAAAATGGGAATATGGACACTTCTTTCAAAGATCTCCCTCCTAAAGATGAGTCTTTGGAGAATTGTGTTCCTTATTCTCCTAAAAAGTACCTCCCTCATAAGGATTATTTGGTGCAAGAGGATTATATTATGGCTACTTATCCTAGGGATACCATACTTTCTTTTCACGATCTTCCCTCTAAAGATGAAGCATTAATTACATATGACACTCCTTTTCCTAATGAGTGTCTTGAACATAAAGATACCTTAGAACAAGAGGATGATATTATTTCTCATAATAATTCTCTCTCTCCCAAAAATCAAGAGCCTAACAAAAATCAAATCAATTCCATTCACGTTCCTAGAAAACCAAAAATTCTTCTTGATTATCATGTCATGCCTTACACATATACTAATGAGGTAGTTGATGAGAACATAATTGAAGCATTATATGCTTTCTTATTTCCTACAATCCTCTCTTCAATTCACTCAAATACACCATCTCCTACCAAAGAAGTTCCTAAAAAAGAACTCTTAGAGGATGATTGGGGGTTCTTAGATTTCACTCCTACCTTTTCTAGAAAGTCTAAGATGCCTGAATTTCATATTCCAAAATTTTCTCTTAACACAAATCTTGAAATTTATTGGACCTCTTTAAACTTCAATCCAATTCCCCCTAAGTGTGAGCCCTCTTTTGAACATACACATGGATGCAATGGACAAATGCTTGAATGTGAGCGACAAAGTCATGAGAAATCACACTTTCCTTTGTCCATATCCTCTTCTCCATTATTTTGTAAATCCACACCTTCTCATTCCAATTTTGAGTCACAACAAGAAAATGTGTTGACCAATCTTCTAAATTCCAAATTAACATCTCCTCTTTATCCTAAACGAAGAAGAAAACATAAACAACATTCTCAAACTCCTTTTTGTAAATATCATCAAACCCATAGCCATTTTACTATTGAGTGTCAAGCTTTGAAAACACAAATACAACATTACATTGATTTAGGGATGCTAAAAAAAACATCTGACAATGAATGGCATATTCACCATGATCATTTAAAATAACATTCAAGTTTCTATTATGTTTCTCTTCACTATGTGACGTAGTTAGCCTACCTATTGGGGGCTCCTTATCATTCATGGTGGTACAATTTCAGGTGCAATCATACTTAGTGAGCAACGTAATAGTCAATTTATTCTTACCTCTATGCTTGAGGGGAAATAATATTCCTTTTCCTCTTTCTTAGGTTTCACTATTTTCCTTTTGGAGTGCATTATTCATAAACTTGATGTCCTTTCTTGCATGGAGTTTTCCTTCATGTGAGCGCATATTTGTTCTGTGAGTGGGATCTTCTCCTTTCTTGAAATGGTACTTCTATTATGAATGATCTCTCCTTACAAAACTTTTGTGAACCTTCTTCTCTCTCTCTCTTTCTTTTCAAACTACCTCTTCCATTGTGTTATTCATAATTTGATGTCCTTTCTTGAATGGAGTTATCCTTCATGTGAGCGCATGTCTGTTCCTTGATTGGGATGCATTTCTTGCTTGAAATAGTACATCTCTTATGAGTAGTCTCTCTCTATAATTTGTGTAATTATTCTCATTGTCCTACACTTGGGGGGAAATTATCTCTCTCCCTCTCTCTTTCTCTAAGGATCCACTCTTTCCTATGTTGTGGATGGTGTGAGTTTTATTACTTGATGTCATTCCTTGAGTGGAATTGTTGTTGCTCACTCAAGGGTTCTCTCTTATACAATAGGTGTAATTCCTTGACTACAATCTCTTTCACACTTGGTAATGTACATCTATAATAAATTTACCCATCCCCATTGGGATAAAAGTGAGTCATCCTTCGTCAAGAATCCCTTTCACCTAGCAATAGGAAGAAGGATTGAATTCTTGTTCTCTTCTTCACTTCATTCTAGAAGATGTTATATTTGTCTAAGCCAACTCCTCTTGAAGGTATATGTCTTTTGGGAAAAAATATCTTCTCCTCCAAGGATCTCCTTTACACTTATAACTAGATATCTCTTTTCAACTATCTTATCCTTGCTTGAAGAGTATTCCCTCTCTTGCTTGGATTTATGACATTGTCACATGATGAATATCTTCTTGGTGTCAAAGGAAGGTATCCTTGTTCTACTTTCCTTCAGATATCAACATTAAAATATGTTGACATCTTAAGGGTGGGGGGGGCACCCACACTGCTCCCTTTGTACTATATTTCTCTCGCACATTGTATCTCTTATACAGTGGGTTATTCTCGGAACCAGAGCACAACCTCTTAGAGTGAGATGTCGCCACTTTCCCCTTATACAATGGGTCATTCTCGAAACCAGAGAACAACCTCTTAGAGTGATATGTCGCCACTTTTCCCTTATATAATGGGTCATTCTCAGAACCAGAGCACAACCTCTTAGAGCGAGATGTCGCCACTTTTCTGTTATATAGTGGATCATTCTCGGAACTAGAGGGCAACCTCTTAGAGTGAGATGTCGCCACTTTCTTGACATTTGTACTATACATTCTATACAAGTTGTAGAATACTCAGGCATATACTCCTATGAGGTGCTTCGAACCTCACTTACACACATGAGGTTGAGTAGAACTAACGGTGTTCTCACTCTCCTCCCTTACATGGATCACCTAGACAAAATATGGGGGCTAGTTTTCCATGTCCTTTTTTCTCCATCGATCACCTAGTTCTAGGGGCGAGATGTGCATGATTCCCTTTGTTCGCCTTTCTTCTCATGGATCACAAAGTGTATATTCAAGTTCTCTCTCTTTTTCCTCTCATGAACTCATAGTTTTACTATTGATGGTTCATGGATGATGTCAACTTTTCTCTTTTATGTGATTATTGGTGTTTATATGATGGCATTTGTCTTTGTGTTTCAATTAGTGGTTGAGACATTTGAGTATCGAGGTCTCTTCAACTAGTTGATTTGTGGTCTTGTGTTTTGGTTTTTATTGTGTGTCTCTTGTGCTTTATCTTTTCCTTTTTGGTTTGTGTGCTCGTGCATATGTTTGAGTGAGTTAAGATCTTAAGATTGGGGGCTTTGTTCCTCAAGATTAGTGATGTCTTATTCTCAATGAGGTATTGCTCTGGATCTCTCATCTTTATCTCTCTCTTTCTTCTACTTTACCACCAGTATTGGCATAAGCGATACTCCCGCTAAAGTGGGGGCTAAATGTAGCATCATAAATTTGCAACCCTTGTAATTTTGACCACATTTTAGGCCCTCACCTTTGCAACTACATTCCCCTACTTAATTGGGACCCCTCTCTACATCATTATTTCAAATCTTCTCCTGTTTTGGTCCCTACATCACCTTGAGACCCTATCTAGGCCCCAAAATAGGGAAGGATAGGGGCATGGCGCCCCTACCCCCCTAGGAAAGGAGCATGGCGCCCCTATCCTGCCTCTTAGGGTGGCCCTAATATGGGTCCATTTGACCCTTGGACCTAATTTTCTCCTCAGGGACTTAATTCTCCTATGTCAGCCTTCAGTGAGATGAAAATTAATTCTCCAAGCTAGGTATAAAAGGGAATATAGTCCTCTCAATTCATAAGAGAAAATATACAAGGGCGATAAGCAAGGATAAGCAAAAATTCAAGAGGAGGCCTTCATTATCGTCATCAAGCATCCATCAAGTCTTCTTCTTCATATGTCTTCTTCATTCATCCATTGGAGCAACATTACAAAATTCATTTGCAAGCATGTGTGTGTTAGGGTTTTATCATGTTACATGCTATTTCATACAACACTTGTGATTACATTCAAGAAGCAAAGCAACGATCATCAACAAAATTGCAGTTCTACAAGGTATACATTTCTATTATTTACATTAAAGCATTTGCAAATACTTTCTTTCAAGAATGATTCCTCAACCATGGTTTGACTAAGGAAAACTTCTATCCACAACCCTTCTTCCCTTCTTTTATGTATGTAGGTTGCAGGTGCACAACTGTAATTGCAGATTTAGGCTTCATTTGCAAGGACAGAAAAATCCTTTTCGACTCGCAGATTTTTGGGAGGACCAATTGAAACTTCAACTCAGTCTCAAAAAATTTTCTCCAAATTTGTAGGGAAGATTTGTATCAGTCTAAATATTTGAGATCCAAAGTTACAACATGATCTCGAATCAGTAGCTCCTTGTTTCACCTATTTTGTCTTCATTTTTCACATACTCAACAAGTCAACTATTCCACTTACAAAAGAGGGAAAATTACATTCCAAAGTTTGCAATCCACTTAGAATTCACATCCTTGTTTCCCTTGGATTTGGATCTAGTGGATTCAACCCCTCTTTTGAATGTAAAGTATCTCCCAAGTGAAAATCATCCTAGTGATTTCTTTTCTCTCTCCTAGGTGGGGAATCACTAGGGTTCAATTTTCCACTTTAGGAACATGTACGTGTTTTTTATTTTCAAAAATCTGTACATGTTTTTTATTTTTTGAAATACACGATTGCGTTTTTCTTTTAAAAAACTCGTATGTGTTTTTTACATTTAGAAACACAAATGCATTTTAGCTTGGAATGAGGCTTGATGACTGAGCGTTAACATGAACTAGTTATTTAAATTTAAAAATAACCCATTCGCATTAGTAGTTTTTAGATGTTTTTTTTTAGAGGTTGTCCACTTTTTTGCACACCATCTTGGTGTACTTACCCTAGTTCTGTTGGCATATGCACACTCCAATGAGACATTGTAGGTGATTGAAGGTTTTGTCATTGATGGCGACCTTACAATCCTATGACACCGGCACTTGCAAGATCAGACTCTACACCGACACTCAGACCTCCGGCACCGGTAGAGAAAGGAAGCATACTGGCATAGAGGCCGATGGGATTTTTGTTATAATATATTTTGTTTATTATTGTAAAATCTTTATAAGCCTACTTGGCAACATTGTAAAATGACTAATATATATAAGAGGTCATTGTAGAATATTTAGATGTGAGAGGTAAGGAATATAATTAGGCAGACCTATTATGCGAATTATAGGTTAAGGGTTTATGTAAGAAGTAGAGCAGAAACCGGTACGGGATCTGGCATTATAGATGCTATTCTGAAGCAGTACAAGACATTGGATTTATTTAACCCATTTTTTAAGTCAATGTGACTTCTATTTTGAGCAGTGAGCTCTAGGCACTTGGCCTTCCTACATGTGCAGGCCCCTCTTGTAGCAATAATATTCTCTTATTGGCCAGTAAGTGAATATTGTGGGTTACAAATCCCACCGAGGTTTTTCCCACATCGGGTTTCCTCGTTAAATCCTTGTGTTATGGTGTGTTTTTCATGTGGTTGCTTTTATCTCTGTTTATTGCATTACTTCTTTCTTACCGGTACACAATTTTAATTTGCTCTACATTTTAAGTTAAGAAGTTCTACTTACCAGTTAGATACTGATTCACCCCCCCTCTTAGTATTTGTGGGAATCCTAACATTTGGTATCAAAGCTTGGTCCTCTATTTTTCAGAAGCCTAACAGCTTGAGGAAGTTCTTGACACCGGTAGACATGGAAAATTTGATGAAGCAATTGGAAGCAACTCTCTTAGATTTTGATATAGAAAAGTTGAAAAATATCAAACTTGAAGATGATCTAAAGGCAGCTCAGGAAATTATTCAAGCACTTCAAGAAACAAGAGAAGAGAACTCTGTGAAAAGATACAAATTGAGGATGATGAAAAAGAAACTCTTAATGATATGATAAACAAGCTAAAGCTAGAGAACATAACAACAAGGAATGAGATGCAGGATATGACCATGATATTCTGTAAGGAAATTGAAGATAGGAAGAAGAATGAAGAAGATTTGATTAAAAGACTAAGTGATGCAGCAAATGAGAACACCACACTTAGCTATGAAAATGATTTGTTGAAGACAGATCTGATGCATACACAAAATGACTCAAATGAACTGATGAGGCAAAAGGAAATCTTAGAAAGAGAACTGGATATTGCAAATCAACACAAAGAAAAATTCAAGAAAAGATCAAAAGAACTTGGTGACTTGTTGAAGAAACATAAACCTAAAGGTGACACTTGTGGAATTGGCTTTGAGGTTGGAGAAAGCTCTGGTACTGCAAACACACAGGATCATAGCAAATCGGTAAGACAACCTACTGCTTACAAATTTAATGGAAAATGCTTTAACTGTAATAAGTATGGTCATAGAGAAAATAAATGTAGATCTAGAAGTTATCAAAATATCAACACACCCACCGGTCAATGTTCAAAATGCAACAATGTTGGTCATAACTTTGAAAATTGCAGAATGAATGTGAGATGTTATGTTTGTGGAAGATCTGGAGACCTATCTAATCAATGTAGAACACAAACTGACATAGGTTATGGGAAATCTATTCAGAAGAATAATGTGACTTGCTATGCATGTAACAAGATTGGGCATATTGCAAAATTCTACAAAAGTAAAGGATCACTGGCAGACAACAAAAGTTCTAGTTTGAAAGGAAAAGAAAAAGTTGAAGAGGTTAAGCAAGAATTCTCAAAACAATGGATTAGAAAGTCAGACCTAAATAATGTTGGAAATACTCCTCCACTAGTAGAACCAATCAACACTCCACCGACAGAACATAGTAGTACTCCACTGGTAGGAAGCTCTTCATCAAATTGAAGAAAGTTTCCTTGAGGGTTTGGCAATCAAATGAGACATATGCTGGTATTCCCTCGGTTGATGATAAAGGTAGATATTACTTCTATACCGGCAGACAAAGTTAAGTGAATACTTCACCGACATGCATTAAATGCGATAGATGGAAAATTAACATTATAAATCAGTGATTTTGGCTCCATTTCACTTCACCGTGAATTCAAACATTTGAAGAGCATGAAATCTCTAGAGCTAAGGCAATTCGAGCAAGGAAGTAAAGCACTTCAGCAATCAATCCTTCCTAAGGCAGAAAAAGGTATTTATAATCATGGCATCCTCCTCTGCACCTGAATTCATAGCAATCCCTACTGTAGTCGAGGTAATCAAATGCCCTAGGCCCGTATTTCAGCTAGTTCCTGAGATAGCTAAAATGGATGACAATATTGGTGCATTCTCCCAAATCCCCAAAGGAGTTGTTTTTGCAGAAGATCCCAGAATGTACATCCATTGCCATATAGAAGAACTAGGAGATGAAGAAATCAAGAACATGTACAAGTCTATTATTTGTGATGATTCCGGTAAAGTAAAACCTAAACACCAAATTGTTGAAACCCTAGGATTCACTGAGATCCTTAGCATTCCGGACTTTCCTAAGGAAGTTATTAGGATAGTGTTAAGAAGAGTACATGGTAAATTCTTTTGGCTTGAATCTATCCATAAAATTACAAAGGAAGCTATGAAAGCTGTAACAGAGTTACCTTCCACTGGTAGTAGACCAGACAAAACCAAGAAGGTCTCAAATGACCTGGTAATAAACTTAACTGGTGCAACATCTGACAGAAGGTCTCTAAGGGTTAATGATGTAACTGATATAAATGTGAGATTCATTAGCATGATTCTAGGTTACAAAGCAACTCATGCAAATAGACTTAACTTAGTTTCAAGTTTATGCATAAAGAATGCTTATGATATGGTTAAGGACAATGTGAAAATTGATGTATGTGAATGGCTAAAGAATGAGTTGATTGATAAATTAGCAAAAATCAAGAAGGATAAAAAAGGGACTTTCAGATTTGGTAATTTACTTGTATGCTTAATGCTACACATAACCAAATAGGTCCCCGGTATAGGCAACAAGAGCCTTGGATTTGACATACCGGTAGGAAAACAATTATCAGACCTATTCAACAACATGGGTGAAAACAAGGAAAAGAATATCAATGAGTATTTTCAAGCACTAAAGGCTAGAATGAACAAAAGAGTCAGATTGTCACAGAAATTTGTGGACAAATATAAGGATGATATATGTTTTATAATTAAAAAGGATAAGATCTGGATGGAAGCAGTGATCCCAAGAACAATCTGGGTAACTAAGATGGGCTATGAGACTGATGATCACATCATTGAAACTTATGCAAAAGCCCTCTTGGAAGCACCTAAGGAACCCAAAGAAGAAGTATTTGGCAGTGCAAAGACCATTGAAAGCCAAATTCAATCTAAGAAAAGAGTAAAGAAAGTAGAAGCAATTGTAAGGAAAGGCTCAAGGCAGGCCAAGGCCATCAAGGAAGATGTACTGAAACAAACCGACATCACTGAGGATGAGTTAGTAACATTACAGCCTGAAACTCACCTCTCACCGGTAGAAACTTCTTCAGAGAATGACATGCCAACAACATTCAAAAGAGTTGTAAGGAAAAGGGATCCTTCACCGACATCCACACCCTCACCTAGAAGAACTAGACAAAAACAATAGGCAGTGAGGTCACCGGTAAAGAAGACAACCCCAAAGAAAAAGCTAACACCTAAGAAGAAAAGGACTCAACAAAACATTGCCCCAATTGATGAGTTGTTGAATGAGATCACAAAGGAAGGAAAACTCAAGAATATAGAGGATACAAACCCTAATTCAGAAGTACTATACACAGTGGATGTTGACACTCAAAAGGTCAACATTATGGTAGATAAAGACACAATCGGTAAGACTGACATGGCTAGTGAGCCACTTGTAACTGACAACATTGATAACACTGAAGGAAAAGTTGTAGATGATAGCACAGGACAACAGATAGAGACAGAGACAGATCAACAAACAGTGAGTCAAGCAAAGCAACAGGCTCCAGAACAGGAACAGGTTCATATGGAAACAGTGCCACCGGCAACATGAGAGAAACAAAAACCCTTTCTTAAGGAAATGGAAACATAGACTGACCTACCAGAGGTCACTACAAGCATGGTTACTTCCTCCACCCATGGAATTTAGAATGTTGGTTCCTCCTCAGTGGGTTACAAATCAACAAATGTAACTGAAGTTCTTTTAGATTCTTTGAAGAAAATAACAGATTGTAGTTCACAAGCCTATAAAGCTATAGATGACAGAATCTCAATTTTGAAGATGATAGCTCCTAACTGCAATGTAGATAATAAGGATTCTTTGAGCCAACTTGACACTTTGTCTAAGTATATTACTGACAACACAGTGACAGTTGAGCAAATAAAGGAAGAGGCATTGAAAGAGAAATTGGAAATTGAAAAACAAAAATTCTTTGAGGATCAAATAAAGAACTGTACTAGGGAATTTGACACACTTCTATCGGAACTATGCAACTCATTGAAGGAATTCAAAACCCTATATAGAGATATTTTCAAGACAAAATTTCTAACAATTGACATAGATAAGAAAATGAGCAAGGTACCAGATGAAATCAATAAACTTGCTGATAGTTTTGTTAACTCACCTGATACATTATCAGTTTTTGAACAAAAGATAACAAGTTTTGAAGGAGAATTACTTAAGCTAGAAAAAGAAAAGGAGAGAATAATAAACAAGGCTAAGAATCTGAGACTAAGACTAAGTCCAAGACTGGACTATCTAGCATTCTTGAGGAAGGAAATATCTAAGGCATTAGTACAGGGACAGAAAACACTGACAGAGCATATGTGGCACCTCACCGGTACAGTACAAAGAACTAAGGCAACAATAAAAGAGAGTAAGAAGTTTATGGAAAGCATAAATTTGGTTTTGGCGGATATTTTTCAAATTGTAACCACCCAATTACAAGGTTGAGACAGGAAACCATACTCTATTGACACTTTGACAACCTTTGTCATTGATGCCAAAGGGGGAGTAGTGGTATGAGAAAATAATTAGGCAAAGGACTCACCTACTCAGGGGGAGCTCATATATTTTTGGTACACATTTTTGGAAACAATTTTTGGATTACAAGTTTTGGATACACTTTTGGAATTTTCTCATGAGTGTTGCCATCAATGCCAAAGGGGGAGATTGTTGGTATATGCACACTCCAATGAGACATTGTAGGTGATTGAAGGTTTTGTCATTGATGGCAACCTTACAATCCTATGACACCGGAAAGACATTCCACTGATACTTGCAAGATCAGACTCTACACCGGCACTCAGACCACCGGCACCGGCAGAGAAAGGAAGCATACCGGCACAAAGGCCGACATGATTTTTGTTATAATATATTTTGTTTATTATTGTAAAATCTTTATAAGCCGACTTGGAAACATTGTAAAATGACTCATATATATAAGAGGTCATTGTAGAATATTTAGATGTGAGAGGTAAGGAATATAATTAGGCAGACCTATCATGCAAATTATAGGTTAAGGGTTTATGTAAGAAGCAGAGCAGAAACCAATACTGAATCTGGCATTATAGATGCTATTCTCAAGCAGTACAAGACACTGGATTTATATAATCCATTTTGTAAGTCAGTGTGACTTCTATTTTGAGCAGTGAGCTCTAGGCACTTGGCCTTCCTGCATGTGTAGGCCCCTCTTGTAGCAATAATATTCTCTTATTGGCCAATAAGTGAATATTGTGGGTCACAAATCCCACCAAGGTTTTTCCCACACCGGGTTTCCTCATTAAATCCTTGTGTTATGGTGTGTTTTTCATGTGGTTTCTTTTATCTCTGTTTATTGCATTACTTCTTGCTTACCGGTACACAATTTTAATTTTCTCTACATGTTTTAAGTTAAGAAGTTCTACTTACCGGTTAGATAATGATTCACCCACCCCCCCCCCCCCCCTGCTCAGTATTTGTGGGAATCCTAACAAGTTCCAACTGTGAACTTCAACTTGGGAGTCTTTGAAGGAATGGAGAAGTCATGTTTGTTCTTTGTCTTGATTTTTGATCTCTTTCCAACAGGTCTAGTTGTATCATCATCAGAGCCAAAGGAGAAGGGTTTCATTGGGATTCCCTTGCTTAAAATCCATACTTTAGTATTCTCTATAATACTTTAAAATTTGTCTCTGATTGAGGTCAAATCCTTCTATGACCATTGAATGAGGGGCAAGGGAGTTGATGAAATATTCTTTTCAACATAAGAAAGGTCTAATACATTACCATCTTCTTCTAGGTCCTTTGAGATATCAACAAGATCAAACTTCTTAATCCAATCTACTCTTAGTCGATGGTAATCAAGCTTCCTAATATCATGTTCAATCCTTCAATCAACCTAGATATCTTCAACATGATGGACATGAATATATGCCTTTTTCAACTTGTTCCTCATTCCTCTATAGTTGAAGTCTCTTCATTACTTGAAGAAATTCATGGCCACTCTCCTCATCTCTTCCTCCATTGCCCTAGCTTTGAAGATAGTTATGATGGAATATTTGCTAATGGCCAAAGTAAACTTCAAACCTGTCTTGTGGGAGTTTGATTGGGCCTCATGAACCACCACCATCTAATGAGCCAATTCTATCAACATAATTTTATCTCAAAGTGGGGAACTACAAGATCATGCATATGTATTGATTTACAACCTCCCAAGCATGATCTGATACTCTTCTATTGTACAAATCATTGTTCATAATGCATATATGATATCTAAAGAAAGCATGATTCACTCTTTGGAAATGATTGAAATTTTTCTTCAACATCAACTGGGAGTAGTACTCATGTACAAAAATTTGTCTCTGGTCACCTTTTGTATACAACCTTGGAAAATTCCTCATTGAAGCTACAACGTACACCAAATAAGAGGTCATGTAGAACTTGAGAGTGGTTGGCACCTTGGTAAGTTGTTCACATATTGCATCATTGATTTAATTACCATAGAAGATATTTTCCTTACTCTATTTGATGACACCGATATATTGATACATCCATTTATAATAGGTGTTAGAAGTAGGAGGACCTTTCACCCTACTCAGGAGAGTCACCAAATCATTTACTTCTTTATTGAGATTAGTTCTAGGTAATGCCTCTGGTCATCTTGCAATTGTTGGCATTGGGGTCTTCAACCAGTTGGAATTCATGTTCCTCATACATTTTTCAGAATTCCTATCATAGTAGGCTTGAGCTGATTTCATGGTAATGCCTAAGTACTTTCAATATTAGGACACTTGAAAATAGTGTCAAAGAAATCTTCATCTACTCTGATCAACTTTTTACCAGTGGTGTCCTTTATGCTTTTTCTAGCAGGATCAAAGTGACTCATTGCTGCCATGACAAATTTAGGATCTTGAGCAGACATGGGAAAAGATACAACTAAATGGATACCATTGTTGATTATGGACTCCATTTTGTAGTATGAAGGAGGCTGCTCAACTCTTTTGGGAAGCTTAGCTAGGTCAACATGGCCTATTTCAATGTCCCTTATCTAGTCTATGTTTGATGAAATTGATGAAGTCAAGAAGACCAGATGAGGATCCCGCTTTTTGAACTTTGTGGCCTTATTTCTTGGAGATGCATCTATCATTTGTATAATTACAAAACTAGAACATGGGGAAAACCATCAGTACTGGAGAAGTGTAATCAACCAGCCATTTTCTTCATTTTGAATTGAACAAGCTCCTGAATGAGATTCATTTGATGTCATTAGGGTTTCAAAATCCCTCCTTGTATCATGGTAATTCAAAATTATTTTGGACCTATGAACACTTTTTACGTGTGTGTAATTAGTGTAATTCAGGTTCATAGGTCTGAATCACACTTTGAAAAAGTGTGGTTCTTAGGTGTAATTCGGTTTCATAGCCCAAAATACACCTTAGGGAAAAAAAAAATCAAGTGTAGGCCAGACCTATAGGTCCACCATACACATGTATGAGTGAATCAAGTTGTAAGGTGGGTTTGTAAAGCTTCCATACACAGTTGCAACAAAAGATGGTGTAAGGCAGGTTCACAAACTCACCATACACTTAGGTTATGCATGGTGGGTTAATAGACCCACCATGTACAAAGACATGTCTTTTGGTGCATGGTGGGCCTACAACCCTGCCACACACCATCCACACAAGAACTAGTACATTCGGAGCTGAATTTTGACGGTAAATTGTCGGATTTGCAACTAATTTTCGTCGGAGTGCTGACAAAAGTAGCCATCAAAAACTTGTCGTCAGATTGGTCGATGATGCCCTACCCATTGGAAATACGACAATCCCATGGACTCTGCCAACGGTGGGCATGAACGCTCTTCCGTTCAAAAAAGTCATCGGAATTAGTAGATTTCATCGCAAAGACGACGATGATTTGGAACTTCGCACCGACGGTGATGCTACTTTTCTGATGCTTGTGTCATTGGTCCATTCAGAGACATCAACTACCGTCACACGTACAACATCCTTATCGAATGTTTGTGTGGTTTAAGTCAGAAGTGCAATGACTCTAGAACATTTCACCGATGAGAACGCTGTATGTCCGCCGATTACATCGTCGGTAGAAAGCTTGGTATTCGTCGTAATTCCAACGATGATAATTTTTATCAGAAAAAAATTATTATTATCTAGTCATTGATATGTACAATGAATGATATTTTATCCCCACCAGCTACCAATATGGGCATAGGTTTGAGGCTAATATGAGGTGCATGGTTTCAAGCTAATATGATCACGCACACCATGGTTGAGATGGTCCAACTTCCTAGTCTCACTGTATGACTAAGCTCATGCCATATCTAAATCAAAGACATCTCAAATACATCGTCGGTGGAAAGCTACAAAATGCCATTTTCATACATAAGAAAGACATACACAATTGGGCACAATCACCAAGAGAACAGTAAAAGGTGTGTTTGAGATCATTGTCCTAATTGTGGTGTGGTCACAAAGAGATCACTGTAAATTTGTCAACCTTTCCTTCATTTAAAAAAAAGGAAATGATAGTTCTGATACTTAATATAAGTACAGATCCAATAGCCAACAAGATGGGGGGGGGGGGGTGAATCATGCAAACTTAATCATCCATAAAAACATCAGATTCAACCTCGGTAACATATATATCAGTAATATAACCAAAACTATTAAACATGCAAACTCAAAAGCATATAAACATCATAAACCTCATAACACCAGATTTAACGTGGAAACCCAAATAGGGAAAAACCACTGTGGGATTTCAGACCCACTAAGAAATATACTCTTCTAGAGTATGCTCAGTTAAAAGAAAATTTTGTTAAAGATTACAAACACAATGCTAGATGTGACCCGATTAAGGGATTTCCCTTAGATCTGTTAGGATCTTCACCTTGTTAGAAGTGACCTTGTTAAAGGATTTCAAACACTCAATCAGAATGTCACCTTGCTAGAGGGTTTTACAAATAAGACTGTTAAGTCCTCTCAATTAAGAGATTTTCTATCACTTTCACAAAATAATAGCAATAAAATCTATCTGCAACTTCACATCTAAAATGCTAAAGCAGATTCTTATTTGTTCAATACAATCTAGACATAGAACTAATCTTGTCTATCTGTTGGGCTTCTATATTCTGTTATTCTAACAGGTCTTCAAGCTTCTGTGCTCGGTAATCACTATGTAGCATCCCTATGCATACACTTGCCCGCATACATTCTTTATCAACAGTTCTCTATTTATAAACAATTAGGTAACCGCTTAATCTCCTTGATCACATTTCCCATGATCAATCATAACCATCAGATATTCAATCTTGTCCAGGTTCAATGCATCTTTCGATCTAAAAACATTTTACCCTACCTTGGAACTTGCATACATTTCTTGAAACTTGTGCCAGGGTATTGCGGTTCAATCTAAGCTGTAGATCTTCATGCTGACTTTCCATTGCCTTAGATTCATTAACAAACTTCTTCCACTGCTCACCAATAATTTAATCCGTTCCAGCTCATCAGCTTCCTTCATTAAATAACACATGCAAATATTTAATGCAATCTGTTATAGCTCGGTTACAACTCAGTAACAAATCGGTTATAACTTGGTGAATACTAAACTTCACTCGGTAGACATTCCGCCTTCATTAACTGATAGCGATAACCTTAGGGTTTACCGACTAGGTTCTTTGCTTGGTAACATAGTATAGTATTAACCTTTACAATTTACAACATATGTATGATGTTAAAATAGTCTAAACATCATGATCTCATCATTGTCTCACTCGGTAATAGTTGCCCATTGAATACCTTATTCATCCCCTTATTCATCATATTCTTTCCTCTGTCTTTTACCGACATCTTTATCCTCTTTAAATCATACTTCTCAAGATATGGCAACATCATACTAAGTTAGAAAATCAATTTCTTGACATCAATGACAAAATAATAATATCAAGATAGTAAACATCTTTAATCAGTTATATCCATAATCATCAACAACCTTCTCAATATCCTTATAAAATGCCAACAATCTTTCATTGTCTATTATAATGCTATACTGCCAACAATCTCCCCCTTTGGCATTGATGGAAAAACCAATTGATTTGACCTTAAAAGATTCGGATTGCTGTGATTCTAAAATGTTGAAACGCTCTCCCCCATACATTAGTCTTCTCCTCTTTTCCTCAGCCTTCTTTCCAATCTGTAGTTTTCTCAGTTTGCTTTTAGTCTTCTCCCCTGATAGGTCTTCTCCCCCTATATTAGTCTTCTCCCCCTTTGACAACAATGCCAAAAAGTAAAAAAATCTAAAACATAATTTCTTCCTGTATGAAGTGATTTCCTGTTGTTGTGTATCAACTGAGTCTCAGTCAGAGCATTTTGTCTTTAATTCCTATTCCCTGTAATATGTCCTGTAATATTTCGTGTACACCTTTAGAAAACATCCTAAAGTGTATAATGCAACATCAACTCCTAAAAGATATTCAATAGAGTCATCAGATTGATACTTTCACCGAACTCGGTCAGTGAGTAGAAGACAGGGGTAGGACCCCTAATTTACTTCTGAGATATTCAAAAGTGTCCCTTGGTAGTGGTTTGGTGAAGATATCTGCTATTTGTTCCTTTGTGCTAACATACTCCAACACCACTTTCTTCTCTTGAGCTTCTTCTCTAAGATAATGATATTTGATAGAGATGTGCTTTGTCTTACAGTGCATAACAGGATTTTTTGAAATATTAATGGCACTAGTATTGTCACAGAATATAGTTACTGGCTTGGTAACTTTCTCATTTATACCTTCCAACAGTTGTTTGATCCATGCAATGTTGGTACAATTCAGTGCTGCAGCAACGTATTCAGCTTCTGCTGTTGATTGTGAAACACATCCTTGTTTCTTGCTAAGCCAACTCACTAGTCTTTCTCCTAAAAAGAAAACTCCTCCACTTGTGCTTTTTCTATCATCAATGTTGCCTGCTCAATCAGCATTAGTATAAACTTTTAAATCAAAATCATTTCCTTTCTGATATACTAAGCCATAATCTTCAGTGCCTTTCAAGTATCTAAAAATTCTTTTGATTGCTGTCATGTGTGTTTTCTTAGGATTTGTAGAGAATCTTGCAACTATACCTACTGCATGTGCTATGTTTGGTCTGCTGTGAACAACATATTATAGCTTTCCAATCATGGATCGGTAAAGTGTCTCATCAATAGATGCAGATTCATCATTCTTTGATAATTTATAGTTGGTAGTCATAGGAGTACTTACTGGTTTTGAATCCTCCATTCCAAATTTCTTCAAGATTTCCTTTATGTACTTGGATTGGGTAATGAAAATCTCATTTTTCATTTGCAGTATTTGTAAACCTATAAAATACTTTATCTCACTGAATAATGACATCTCAATTTCTTTGCTCATTTCATTTCCAAAGTTCTTGCATAAAGAGTCATTTCCACAAAATATAATATCATCAACAAATATGGCTGAGATTAGTATTCCACTTTCATCATTCTTCATGTACATGTTGTTGTTCTCACTTGTCCTTATAAAACCAATCTTAATCAAATAAGAGTGCAATCTTTCATACCATGCTCTAGGTGCTTGTTTCAAACCATATAAAGCTTTATTCAATTTACATACCTGATCTTTATTATTGTCTTCAACAAATCCTTCAGGTTGTTCAATAAAAACTTCTTCTTCTAATATTCCATTCAGAAATGTAGATTTGACATCCATTTGATATACCTTGAAGTTTTTGAAAGAAGCATAGGCCAATAATGTTCTTACTCCTTCAAGTCTAGCAATAGGTGCAAAAGTTTCACCATAATCATTTCCTTCTTCTTGAGCATAACCTTTGCAAACTAGTCTTGCTTTATTTAGAATGACCTCTCCTTTTTCATTTAGCTTGTTTTTGAAAATCCACTTTGTACCGATTACATTCTTGTCCTTTGGTCTTGGGATTAGTGTCCATGTGTCATTCTTCTTGACTTGATCAATCTCTTCTGTCATAGCATTTATCCAATCTTCATTGTTAAATGCCTCTTTCACTATTCTCAGTTCAAATTTAGATATCAAACATGTGTTCTATCTTAGTTTGTTCCTTGTCATCACTGGATCATCCTTATCTCCTATAATCTGACTTGGTGCATGATGTCTTCTGGCATACTTGGCTAATATAGGCTCGGTAGGCTCTATATGATCTTCTTCATCACTCGGTAACTGGATATTCTCTTCATTTTCTTCAACAGTCTTCTCGGTTGAACATAGACAAATTCATCATAGTCTTCTGGTTCCTTGGAATTTCCTTCATCATTTCTTTCTACAAATTCATCAATTTTCACATTTGCACTTTCTACTATTTTGTTAGATGATTTGATTAGACATTGAAATGCTTTGCTTCTAGAAGAATAACCTAGAAATGTTCCTTCTTCCCTTTTCTAATCAAACTTGCCATTTCTATCATCTTTGTGAACATAGCATCTACTTCCAAAGATTTTAAAATAACTAACATTAGGTTTCTTATCATACTAGATTTCATATGGTGTCTTCAAAGTACCTTTCTTCAATTGTACTCGGTTAAAGGTGTAAATAGTTGTGCTTATTGCCTCTCTCCAAAATGTTTGTGGCACCTTCTTTTCAATCATCAGTGTTCTAGCACAATCCACAATAGTTCTGTTTCTTCTCTCAGCTATTCCATTCTACTGTGGAGTTCTTGGTGCAGAGCCTTGTCTTTTAATACCATGATCATTGCAAAATAAGTTGAACTCATCAGATGTGAACTCTCCTCCTCTATCTGATCTAAGACATTTCAGTTGTCTTCCTGTTTCATTTTCAACTCTTGTCTTGTACCATTTAAACATTTGAAAATCTTCTGATTTATCTTTTAAAAACATTACTGACATCATCCTTGAATAGTCATCCACAAATAATATGAAATATTTATCACCATAATAACTTTGAACTTTCATAGGACCACAAAGATCAATGTGCACTAGATCTAAAATTCCCTTAGAAGTGTAAGACTTACTTGTAAAGCTTGATCTTGTCATCTTACCCATCTGGCATCCTCGACACATAGCATTATCTAGTTTTTCAAGACTCGGTAGACCTCTTACTCGGTGCTTCTTGCTTATTTTGATCAGATTATCAAAATTTACATGACAAAATTTTTTATGCCATAACCAGGTATCATCTATCTTTGCATACAAACACTTATTTTGAGTTGAGTCAAGGTGAAATGTATTACCTTTTGTTTGTGTCCCGGTAGCAGCTAACTTTCCATTCTTGTCATGAACTTTGACAATTCTTTTCTGAAATTCTATTCGGTAACCTATGTTGTTTAGCTGTGCTACACTTAACAAATTATATTTCAAACCTTCAACCCAATAAACATCATTGCATATTGCATTATCAAGAAGTGTTATAGATCCTTTACCTCTTACCAGACATGGTGCATCATTACCAAATCTAACATAGCCTCCACCATAATCTTCTAATATAACAAACTTGTGTTTATCTCCTGTCATTGTAAGGAAAGAAAATGCAGAATTCACTTCCTTAATGTCAATTCACAGAGGAGAAATTGACTAGTGTAGACAAAACTTCAACATTTACTGAATATGGTACGAGTAAAAACATGCACAAAAAGGCACAGAGAGATGACACATAGAGTTAACATGGGAAAAATCTTTTGGGAGAAAAACCCACCACCAACAAATGATCAACTTTATTAATAGTATGATAAAACAATACAATAGAGTCTCATCTGTAGATTTTATTCACTCTGTTACACATTCATTCCAGACATATAAACTATCGAATCAAAAATCTTCGCAGAACACCCCTACTCTCCAAATTTCATCCTCCTCTGCCAACCTTTGGATTACCATCAGTTTTCAATATCAAATGACTCGACGGTTGATCAGAGTAACGGCCCCAATGGCTTGAAGTATAACCATCTGCCTGTGTTAGTCTGCAATCATGAAAAAACAACAGTTATCCCACATGCAGTAGACAACCGGGTCGGTTCGTATTCATTTACACCGATAGTCTCATACATAGTATCCGAGAATCAATCTTTTGGATCTCGGTTCGACCTCGCTCCCCTAGTCGGTCTCCACTCCATCGACTATCGACACAACATTCAAAAGGTAAAGTTGATGGCCTGATGATACCTGATTGCCTAAGGTGACCCCATCGGGTCACCAGTATAACTCTCCAAAAGATACTCCAATCTCTGAAGGCTAAGAGTGATCTCCACCGGGGCATCAAAATAGGAACACAACTACTATGTCGATACCAAGAACAAGGACTCATCGGCTCATCAGACCAAGTCCGAAACTATTATCCCAATCTGCATTGCCAGTCTGATAGGATGACTTCATTGGGTCATCGGAACATAAAGAATAACACTATGCCGATAAGCAAAATAACTGAGACTGGTAAAGCGAGCTCATCAGGACATCGACATGACATTCAGAATGCCAACCCGATAGCTGATAGGTAATCCGAACTGAGATCGGTAGAGCGGGCTCATCGGGAGATCAGCATACAGCTACACAAGTTATTTAGATAGCCGAAGTTACCCCGATGACCGAAGTTGACTTCGTCGGGTCATCGGGATGACTTCAAACCTGCTATTCCGATACCCGATAGAAGGGAATACATTGGCAAGAGTCATGCCGATAGAGCTCACAAAATCCTTCATATTGTTTCATCGACATGACTTAACCCGATCAGTATGGACTATTGTCAGGTGAATTTGAGGCACATTTTCCAACAAACTCCCACTTCACGAGGAATTCATTGGACCGAGATACCATTCCAGACGTTACTGACAGACATGGGTACAAAGACCCATAGAATTTGAACACCACCTGAACTTGTGTGTGCTCATTGGTTTCGTCAAGACATCTGCAACATTTTCTAGAGTGTCTACCTTGTTAAGATAAACTTTTCCATCTTCCACCATGTCACGTATGAAATGATACTGAACATCAACATGCTTCGACTTGGCATGGAAAGTAGGATTCTTTGCCAAACAAATGGCACTCTGACTATCACTCTAGACTTCAATCTGCCTTGCATCAAAACCAATGTCAGAATTCAAACGTCTAAGCCAGATTGCTTCTTTGCAAGCATGTGTGGCTGCCATGTATTCTGCCTCTGTAGTGGATAAAGCGACTACAGCTTGCCGCTTGCTCATCCAACTAACTGCTCCACCATTCAGGACAAAAACATATCCACTGGTAGATCTCCTGCTATCAACATCCCCTGCCCAATCAGAATCCGCATAACCACAAATGTTGAGAGTTCTTTTGGAATCCTTTAGATTACCATGATAACATAATGCAAAATCTGAAGTACCCTTTAGGTATCTAAACACTCTCTTTACAGCATCCCAGTGTGATCTCCTTGGATTCGACATAAACCTGCTAAGTACTCCCACTGGTTGGGCAATGTCTGGTCTTGTACATACCATAACATACATCAAACTACCTATAGCACTTGCATATGGTACATCTTTCATGTCTTCAATCTCTTTTGGAGATTTTAGACTGTCCAGCACAGATAACTTAGTTCCCTGCAAGATCGAAACAACTTGTGATTTACAGTCAGACATACGAAACCTGTCAAGAACATTGGTTATGTATTTTCTCTGGCTGAGCCAAAGTTTCCTCTTAGACCTATCTCTTTTGATCCCCATTCCTAGAATGTAATTTGCTGGTCCTAAATCCTTCATTTCAAATTTCATACAAAGCCGAGATTTTAAATCTGAGATCATACTTTTTGTGTTTCCTATGAACAACATGTCATCTACATACAAAGCTATGATAAGAATCCTATCACTATCAATTTTGTAGTAAACACAATGATCAACTTTGGATCTCACAAATCCCAAGGACAAAACAAATATATCATACTTCTGATACCACATTCTGGGAGACTGTTTCAAACCATATAGAGACTTCTTGAGTTTGCATACCAGACGTTCTTTACCTTTTTTCACAAAGTGCTCAGGCTAAGACATATAAATTTCTTCTTCAAGATCACTGTGAAGAAATGTTGTCTTTACATCCATCTGCTCAATCTCCCAATCATATGCTGCTGCAAGTGACAAGAGAAATCTAATAGATGTTAGCTTAGGTACAGGAGAAAAGATTTCTCCATAGTCAATACCTTCCTTTTGCGAATACCCCTTTGCAACCAGTCTTGCCTTATACTTGTCAATGTTGCCATCTGGACCATACTTCTTTTTGAATACCCACTTACAGCCTATAGGCTTTCTGTCTTTAGGCAATGGCACTAAATCCCAAGTTCCATTTTTATCCAATGATGACATTTCATCATTCATGGCTTCCAACCAGGAATCTGAATCAGGCATTTCAAATGCTTCTTTTATAGTTCTAGGCTCATCAGTATCTACTGGTAACGCATAAGCACAATTAACATTCAACATAGAGTGACTGCACTTATTAGGTGTATACCTTTCAGGTTGCCACCTCTCTCGAGTAGATCTTCTCAACTCTGGTGTTGGGGCTTCTTGAGATTCATCAGGAGGCTCATTATCATGTTCTTCTTCAGAACTACTTGAATTGCTTGAACTCTCATCATCTTCAGGTATCTCTGGAGATTCTTCTTTGACTGGAGGTACTTTAACCTCAACTTCTCCTTTCTTTTCTATTTTATGATCTAATGACATAGGCTTTAGTTCATGAAAAATCACACTTCTGCTGAATAAAACCTTTCCAGTCACTAGATTCCAAAGTTTGTATCCTTTCACACCAACTCTGTAGCCAATGAAGATACATTTTACCACTTTGTTATCCAATTTAGATCTATTTACTTCAGGCACATGAGCATATGCCTCTGCACCAAAAACACATAGGTGCCTTAGAGAAGGTTTCTTACCAGACCACGCTTCCATAGGTGTTTTTTCAACCAATGCTGAAGTAGGAGAATGATTCAACAGGTCACACGCTATAGCAACTGCTTCAGCCCAGAATATTTGTTCTAGCCTAGCTCCACTCAACATGCTCCTCGCTTTCTCCATTAGAGACTGATTCAACCTTTCAGTGACTCCATTTTGTTGTGGAGTGTAAGGTATAGTCTTATGTCTTTTAATTCCATGATCAACATAGTACTTGTCGAAATCTGCACTGCAAAATTCACCACCATTGTCTATTCTTAAACATTTAATCCTTCTCCCAGTCTGATTCTCAACAAGGTTCTTAAACTCCTTAAACTGACTGAACACTTATGTTTTACTTTTAAGAAAGTATACAAATGCCCTTCTTGAATAATCATCTACAAAGGATACATAGTATTTAGACTTCGACAAAGAAGGTACATCCACTGGACCAAACACATCAAAGTGAACATAGTCCAGAATAGCAGAAGATTTATGAGAACTGGAATAAAACTAAACTCGGTTATGTTTTCCATAAATGCAATGCTCACAGAAATTGAACTCAAAACTACAATCATCAAGACCTTCAACCAAGTTTTTATTCTTCAAGGCTTTTAAACCTTTTTCACATATGTGGCCTAACCTGTTATGCCAGAGCATTATTTTCTCAGCAAGAAGTTTAGCTCCCAACAAGTTTGGATTATGCATCCTTACAGTTGTTTTATCAGACTTTTCAGAAGTTACATTACAACATATAGGTTCAGCATTTAACTTGTACAATGTACCAATGCGATCACCCTTTGCCAATACAATGGAACCCCTAGTCATTTTGCAACCACCAGACACAAATGTAACTTGTACTCTAGCATCATTAAGTTTACTTACAGAGAGAAGATTTCTTGCCAGACCTGGTATATGAAGAACCCCATTGATCCCCTTCACTCTACCATCTGGAAACTGAATTTTGATTCTGCCTCTCTCTTCAATCTCCAATGTAGAATCACTAGCCAGATATACCTTTCCACCAGCATATGGTTCATACTTCAAGAACCATTCCTTGTGGGACGTCATATGGAAAGATGCACCAGAATCTACTAACCAGGCGTTGTCTATGGTAGGCATTGCCAGGGCTGCAACAAAAGCATCAGCATCACTCTGAGAAGACTCAGTGTCAGAAAATTTCTTCTTCTTCTTCTCCTTCTTGCAGTCCTTTCGGATATGCCCTTTCTCCCCACAGTTCCAACACTTCACCTTTGACTTCTTGCCTGGAGATTTAAAACTCTCTTGAGACTTGGACTTCTTTTCTTTCTTCTTGTCTTTGTCCTTCGATCTACCTCGAACAGAGAGTGCATCCTTTGTCGTCTCAGAAAACTTCTTTCTCATTTCTTCTGACAAAAGAGTATTAACCACTGTATCCATCTTGAACTGGGTCATGGTACTACCAATAGCCATCACTAAGTGTTCCCGAGAGTCAAACAATGAACACAACAACAACATGCAATGTTCTTCTTCTTGAATGGACACACCAACAGAAGTTAATTGTGCAAGAACCATGTTGAATGCATTCAAATGATCTGCCAATGATGTCCCTGCGTCCGTCTTCAGAGAGTAAAACTTCTTTCTCAAGAAAAGTTTATTCACCAAGGATTTTCCTTGATAAATATCACCCAACTTCTCCCAGAGAAGATGTGAAGACTTCTCCTCATGGATGTTTAACAAAATAGAATCAACCAGACATAACCTGATTAGACCCCTTGCCTTCCGGTCGGCTAAATCCCAATCTTCTTGCTTCATGCTTGAAGGCTTAGAAGTTGCAACTACAGCACCCCAGAGATCTCTGTCGACCAACAAATCTTCCATCTTGAGTTTCCAAAGTTCAAAACTAGAACCATTAAACTTCTCCATGTCTATGCGTCCTGAAGTACTCGCCATTTCAATCTATAAAACAAGTAGACACTTTGCAAAAATCCCACTGAGACAGAACTGACACAAAAAACCAACCCAACCCAATAAGGATAACAAAACGGGACAGGCTTTGATACCACTTGTAAGGAAAGCAAGTGCGGAATTCGCTTCCTTAATATCAATTCACAGAGGAGAAACAAGCTAGTGTAGACAAAACTTCAACATTTACTGAATATGGTACGAGTAAAAAAATGCACAAAAAGGCACAAAGAGATGACACATAGAGTTAACGTGGGAGAACCCTTTTGGGAGAAAAACACACCACCAACAAATGATCGACTTTATTAACAGTATGATAAAACAATACAATAGAGTCTCATCTCACAGATTTTCTTCACTCTGTTACATAGTCATTCCAGACATACAAACTATTGGATCAAAAATCTTCGCAGAACACTCCTGCTCTCTAGATTTCATCCTCCTCTACCAACCTTTGGATTACCGTCAGTTTTCAATATCAAATGACTCGATGGTTCATCAGAGTAACGACCCCAACGGCTCGAAGTCTAACCATCTGCCTATGTCAGTCTGCAATCATGAAAAAACAATAGTTATCCCACATGCAGTAGACAACTGGGTCAGTTCATATTCATTTACACCGACAGTCTCATACATAGTATCCAAGAATCGATCTTTTAGATCTCGGTTCGACCTCGCTCCCCCAGTCGATCTCCACTCCATCGGCTATCGGCACAACATTCAAAAGGTAAAGCCGATGGCCCGATGATACCTGATCGCCTAAGGCGACCCCATCGGGTCACCAGTATAACTCTCCAAAAGATACTCTGATCTCTAAAGGCTAAGAGTGATCTCCACCGGGGCATAGGAACACAACTACTATGCTGATACCAAGAACAAGGACTCATCGGCTCATCGGACCATGTCTGAAACTGTTATCCTGATCTGCATTGCCAGTCTAGTAGGATGACTTCATTGGGTCATCGGAACACAAAGAATAACACTATGCCAATAAGAGAAATAACTGAGACTAGTAAAGTGAGCTCATTGGGACATCGACATGACATTCAGAATGTCAACCTGATAGCCGATAGGTGATCCGAACTGAGACCGGTAGAGCGGGCTTATCGGGAGATCGACATACCGCTACACAAGTTATTTTGATAGCCGAATTTACCTCGATGACCGAAGTTGACTTCGTTGGGTCATCAGGATGACTTCAAACCTGCTATTCTGACACTCGATAGAAGGGAATACATCGGCAAGAGTCATGCCGATAGAGCTCACAAAATCCTTCATACTGTTTCATCGGCATGACTTAACCCGGTCAGTATGGACTATTGTCAAGTGAATTTGAGGCAATTTTTCCAGTCATATAATGTGAGCATCCACTATCTATGATCCAAGAATCATTAGTGTTTATGTGAGATATTAGGGCTTTTTCTTCATACCTTTCTTCATCTGATCCATCTTTGATAGCCACATAAACTACTTCCTCTGTATCAGTCTCATCTGATTTATCATCATTGGATTCTTCATCAACTATTAAGCATGTCTTTCTATCTCTTCTTCTGAAGTCTCGATGTCCTCTGTAATGATTATCTTTCTGTCTATCATCTCGGTAATCTCTTCTTTCAGTAGAATTTTTGTTAGGACAATTAGAAGCCATATGTCCTATCTTATCACAATTGAAACATTTCAAAGGTAGTTTTCCTTTATACTTACCTTTGCCTCTCGGTAACCTTTTGGCTAGTAGTGCTTCAAACTCTTCCTGCTTTCTGATTTCCTCATACAGTTTGTGTACTTCTTCCACGTTCTTACGAAATCTTTCACTTGCTCCACTGTGATCTCCTTCAGAGTACTTATACTTTCTTTCATTGTAATCATTAGGTTCATCAAGATGAAAAGAACTAAATGCAGATTCAACTTTATTTACCGAAGATCCACTATTATCAAAATTACTTAACTCAAATGCATGTAGCTTACCAATAGTAGCATCTAAAGAAACTGCCATATTAGGTACAGACCTTAATTCATTGATTGTAGAGACTCGGATTGCATAAGCTGGTAGAAGGGTTCTCAACAACTTACTTGTTATATCCTTTTCTTCAATAGTTCCACCTGCTCCTTTGATTTGATTGACAATCTCCTTTAGTCTTGTACTGTACTGAGTTATGTTCTCACCTTCATTAATCCTCATAGATTCAAGTTGTCCTCTTAGACTATCTACTTTTTCTCTTTGAACATGTTCATCTACTCCATAAACTGATATGAGCTTATCCCACATTGCCTTTGCATCATTGCAGCCTTCTAGATCATTAAACTCTGAACCGGTCAATGCAGATGTTATTTCAATCATTGCTTGAATATGTTCTTTCTTTGCCTTTATCTCTTCCATAGTCAATGGATAGGTGCTCGATGTAACAAAATCATTCTCCAGATATTATACAACATATTCTCCAACTCTTGATAGATGTAGCTTCATCCTTTTCTGCCATGTAGAGAAACTTGACTTGTTTAGCTCCAGTGCATCCCTCTTATACATCTTTGGATCTTTAACTCAAGTGCCTTTAAACTTTTCTTTCGGAGTCTAAAGCTTTGATACCAATTGATAGTTCTGATACTTAATATAAGTATAGATCCAATAGCCAACAAGATGAGAGGGGGGAGGGGGTGAATCATACAAACTTAATCATCCATAAAAAAATTAGATTCAACCTTGGTAACATATATATCAGTAATATAAACCAAAACTGTTAAACATGCAAAATCAAAAGCATATAAACATCATAAACCTCATAACACCAGATTTAACATGGAAACCCAAATAGGGAAAAACCACTATGGGATTTTGGACCCACTAAGAAATATACTCTTCTAGAGTATGCTCGGTTAAAAGAAAATCCTATTAAAGATTACAAACACATTGCTAGATGTGACCCGGTTAAGGGATTTCCCTCAGATCTGTTAGGATCTTCACCTTGTTAGAAGTGACCTTGTTAAAGGATTTCAAACACTCAATTAGAATGTCACCTTGCTAGAGGGTTTTACAAATAAGACTGTTAAGTCCACTCGGTTAAGAGATTTTTTGTCACTTTCACAAAATAACAGTAATAAAATCTATCTGCAACTTCACATCTAAAATGCTAAAGCAGATTCCTATTTGTTCAATACAATCTAGACATAGAACTAATCTTGTCTATCTATTGGGCTTCTATACTCTGTTATTCTAACAGGTCTTCAAGCTTCTGTGCTCGGTAATCACTATGTAGCATCCCTGTGCATACACTTGCCCACAAGCATTGTTTATCACCAGTTCTCTATTTATAAACAATTAGATAACCGCTTAATCTCCTTGATGACATGTCCCATGATCAATCATAGCCATCAGATATTCAATCTTGTCCAGGTTCAATGCATCTTTTGATCTGAAAATGTTTTACCCCGCCTTGGAACGTGCATACATTTCTTGAAACTTGTGCCAGGGTATTGCGGTTCAATCTACGCTATAGATCTTCATGCTGACTTTCCATTGCCTTAGATTCATTAACAAACTTCTTCCACGGCTCACGAATCATTTAATCCGTTCCAGCTCATCAGCTTCCTTCATTAAATAACGCATGCAAACATTTAATGCAATCTATTATAGCTCGGTTACAACTCGGTTATAACTCGGTGAATACTAAACTTCACTCGATAGACATTCTGCCTTCATTAACCAATAGCGATAACCTTAGGGTTTACCAACTAGGTTCCTTAGGGTTTACCGACTAGGTTCTTTGCTTGGTAACATAGTATAGTATTATCCTTTACAATTTACAACATATGTATGATGTTAAAACAATCTAAACATCATGATCTCATCATTGTCTCACTCGGTAATAGTTGCCCATTGAATACCTTATTCATCCCCTTATTCATCCCCTTATTCATCATATTCTTTCCTGTGTCTTTTACCGACATCTTTATCCTCTTTAAATCATACCTCTCAAGATATGGCAACATCATACTGAATTAGAAAATCAATTTCTTGACATTAATGACAAAATAATAATATCAAGATAGTAAACATCTTTAATCAGTTATATCCATAATCATCAACAACCTTCTTAATATCCTTATAAAATGCCAACAATCTTTCATTGTCTGTTATAATGCTATATTGCCAATAGGAAAGGTTGACAAATTTACAGTGATCTCTTCGTGACCACACCACAATTAGGACAATGATCTCAAACACACTTTTTACCGTTCTCTTGGTGATTGTGCCCAATTGTGTATGTCTTGCTTATGTATGAAAATGGAATTTTGTAGCTTTCCACCGACGATGTATTTGAGATATCTTTGATTTAGATATGGCATGAGTTTAGTCGTAGAGTGAGACTAGCGATTTGGACCATCTCAACCATGGTGCGCCTACACATGTATATAGTTTTATGTATTCATTAAAGATTTTCATTTAATTTTGAGCATTTTGGTTAGCAAATCAGGGGTGCACTTTACATTCTTGTTGTTATCCAATTCACTTACTTTAGCTCTATTTATTTCTTCAGATTTGGGGTCTAGAGCTCCTCCCTAAGAAGAGATTGTTGGTTTTTTCTCCCCTTCTTTGGTTGGAGAGTTTCTTGCTATCTCTGGTAGTTTTCCCTCAAGTTTAGCTTCTCTATTGGTCAGACTCCTATTTTCCCTACCTTCTTCTCCAAGTGCTCCTCCTCTTGTTTCCAAGATTTTTCCTTTGCCTTCTACTCAATGGCCCTTGGTTGTGCCTTCATACCCTCTTAATGTCTTCACTGGGTTCCTGTTTCCACAAGGACATTTCCTCCCCCAAAACTATTTGTTTTTGAAATGGGGACACCTTCAGAATACAGGGACTTGGATGGGACATCCCCCTGTCACCCCAGTGCAATCCAATACCATTATCTTTGAGACATCTCTAGGACATCCTTGAGATGTTTGAGGGACTCCCAAGAGCTTCCTGACCATCCCAATAGCCCATAAGTGATTTAAAAAAAATCAAAACTTTTTTTCAAACTCCATGCCCAAGGTCAAACCATCACAGCCTATGGGCCCCACCCAAACCCCACCAAATTTATAAAATTGCTCCTATTTTTGTTTCAACTCACAAAAACAAAGAGCGAGAAGCTAACAACTGTGAATGTGAGAGTGAGAGTTGCAAGTGCTAGGTGAAAAAGTGAGAGTCCAGAGCAAGAGGGTTGAGGAGAAGTAAGAAGAGAAGTGATGCCAAGTTGCCAATTTTTAATGGTCTACCCCTATTTTGAAACCAATTTCTTTTGCACCTTTTCAACTATGCTTCTTGACAAACAGTTTACTTGAATTCTCTACTGCTAATTTTCAATTTGTCTTTCTTGATTTTGTGAATGCCAATGTTTGTTTACTGATAGTTTTGAGATGACATTTTGGTAAACAACATGCATGCACTTAAAGGGTTTCAATTTGGAATTGATAGTGTAGATATCACTTTATAATAATCAAGATTTGCATTCACTGAAATGATTTTAATCAACTAAAGAGAAATATTCATGACTTACAAGTAATAAAAAAACTTACAAGGATGAGGCATATTCATTACTTACAAGTAATAAAAAAACTTACAAGGATGAGGCATATTCATAACTTTTGCAGTCCCGCCTTGGATATCAACACTAGAAGCAACTCATATTGTTTGTGTACAAACAAGACAATATGGGAGTTCATTATACCCAACAACTTGTGGTGTTATTGTTCGTGTTGGCTCTGTTGGACCCTGTAATTAAGATTCAATATACATTATTCAATAAGATTAACTGTGCAATATAATGAAATATTGAAAAGTGTGTTATCTTGTTGAGCTTCACTTGGTTATGAGAATAGTTTAATATTCTCTACTTAACAGGGCCAACCACGTGAAGGTGGAAGCTCATTTGGCCCCTCCCCCCCTAACATCACTCTAAACTTCCCATTAACATCTTATAAAATTCATTCATTCATTTTGTCTACCATTAATAAAATATAGCATTCATTCATTAATATCACATAACATTGATTAACATTAATTAACATGCAACATTCATCAATATTAATTAACACATTTCATCCATAACCATTAATTAGCACATAATTACATTCACTAACACATAAAAATTAGTCATTATCAAATAAGTTAGATTACAATCATTTTTTTTCTTTTTTTCTTTGAAGCTATGAAAAGACTAAGTGGAACATCGGTTTCTTTATCATTTCCCCCCTCTTCAGATGTTCCGCCAACTACTCATGATCTCGATGTATGCCTAGTCCTATACTGAGGACGAGGACACTGAAGTGAAGGGGGGTCCTCTGCAATAACAAAGAAATGGGTTAAATTCAAAAAAAAAAAAATAATTGTTACAAGTATTTCATTAATTTAGAGAAAATAAGTGTTGTTCTCTTTACCTGATGGGGCCACATCATTTTGTGTAGCCTCAACTTCAACATGTTGAACACCCTCTAGATCATCTAGAGTTGAAATACTAAAGGTTACATTAATGCTGAACACCAATTGCAATTATATTTGTTTAAAGCAATAACAGTGGTCCTCTTTACTTGAGTGGGGAACATCACATTCTTGATGTTGTGTACCTAGATCATGCTCCACTTACTCACCACCGACTACATGCTCTAAAATATTAACAAAAAAGGTTACATTAATTACTACTCTAATTACAAATTAAGATGTTTAATTGCATTAATAGCTAAATAAATAAATTTGAATAGCAAATGAATACCTCCACTACTGGGATGCACATCCGAACCTTCATGTGCAGGTGGTGTTTCACGATTAGCAGGCTGCATTCCAATGACAGGCACATTGTTATCATTGCTTGCTTATTTAAAACAAATATAGTCACTTTATGTTGGAACAACATCAATTAGATTATTGGTAAAGTATTCAATTTGAAACAATTTCCATTTAGCATATTTACTTGTGTGATGGATGCACTCGAATGTTGTGTATGCCCAATCAATTCTCGTAGCCGATCAGCCATGGCTGAATAGACTTACTGGTAGGAAATTCTCTTGTCATCTTCTGTGGGCGCTCTATTGAATTCAGAGCCGTGCATTTTTGCTTGGTACCGTGAATTTTGCTTGCATTGTTTGATAAAAAAAACGTTTGCAATTTATTAATATTTTGATGCAATATTTCTCTTACATGAGATACTTACAGTTCGTGCATCAAGTTTCATGTAACCACCAGAGCCAAGTTTGTGTTGCCCATGCTTTTCTTGCCTTGCCTTGGCTGCCTTTGATGTGTCACTCAGTCTATAAAAAGTTTGAAATATGTTAGATTATATAAATATAAAGAGTAATTAATTAGTACATAATTACATTCTTAATAGTATCCTGTACCTTCTTCTGGCATCTAGTGGTGTATTTCCTTTTTTCCTTTCAATTCTCTCCTTGGCATCCAAAATCAGGTCCTTCCACTTCCTCTCTAGAATCATGGGGGGATGCTCGTACTTTAGGTTCCTCTCTAAATGGGTCCTGTATTTGTCCCTCACATACTTTAGATATGTGTCAGCTTTTTCAAGGAGCTTGGTTTTGTCAAAGGTGTCACTTCCAAGCCCCTCAACCATTTGGTTTGTCAATTCATCTTTTAACCTTTTTTATTGGTCATTCCACCTTTTAAAGAAAAAACAAACTTGTTAGATTCATAAATGAACCGAAGCTACATTTATTACACTTCAAGAAATGGATCAAAGGAAAACTATTCTAGCAATGATATGAAATCAAAATAGTGGATTAGGGTTAGTTCACTTATGATGAACCACCTTTTACGTATGGTGGGCCTAAATATCTGCAATGCAATGTCACTAAAATGTTTATAGAAAATATCATTGCTTGCGAAAAATTCATGGGATCATTAGTCCAAAACGAGTGATCATAAAGTAAATTATAATTAGAGTATATATAATAATAATTTTAAAGTACCTAGAACCTTTTGTATCTTTAAGGGAATTATTTCTTCGTCGCTCACCACCAATGTGGCCTGCAACATTACCGTACTAGCAATACTAGAAGATCCAGGATATGATGGTATGTTATCAATAGTAGTCGCCTTTGGCACATCCTCATGTGCATCTCCTCCTGCAAAAAATGAATCCACTATGAAATGGCATTAGAATTCAAGAAAGAACGCTTGAAGGGAAATAAACACATGACAAAAGATAGAGCAAAAGAGGGATCTACCAACAGTGGGCGGGCCAATATGATGTGCAGTAGAGGATGTCTGCATGCTACATGTTATTGAGATTGCAGTCGGTAATACAGGTGAGGGTAACCTCTGATGAGGTGGCAGCGACATTTGCACAGTAACATCGACAACACCTAAAGAGTAATACATTAAGTATATCAAACATTAAATATATGAAAAGTGCAAGAATTGTAAATAAGGATGAACCTTTATTTTCAAAATTGACAGTATCAAGTATGATGTGTTTTGGGTACTCAGAGTGATAAGCCAAGCAAGAGATAATACAAGAAAATTGTCATCACCTGAAGATCCTGCAACACCTTGATCGTGGGAACAACTTTCATGAGGCCAGATAAATTGCTATAAAAACAATACGTACATATTTTAGTTAATGACATAAAAGAGAATAAAATGTAAACCATTATTGAACTTTTGCTATAATTAAAGCTTTCATTAATACTTACTTGCAAGTTTTCTACTGTCCAAAGCAATAATTCCACCCTCTCTCATATCTCATCAGTAATAGGGTGCACGGCTGTCAAAGCAACAATCTCTTTTTTAATTTTTCTAAGAGGCATTTTAAAGAATTTCATAAGGTGTGTGGAATATTCAAGGTCATCATCGCTTAACCCTAATGATTCCACATCCATAGAAAGGTGCTAAGGTACTGCAACTCCCTTTCCCTTTCCCCGAACATCCGTCTGTGTCAAGAATATCATTAACAATTAGAAAATTAGTATAAATCACTAAAAAAAGAACAGAATAATGTAACAATTTTCTTCTATCTAATTTGTACAATTATAATGAGGTTTACCTGCTCGGTAGAAGTGTCGCAAGCTACATCCCTGTCTGCGATAGGTGATGGATCCATGTCACCCTGTGACAAAGAAAAAATATAAAAAACGTTAGCGAAATTAAACCAATAGACTTAGCAAAAAAACTTCATAATAAAATGGTATATTGGATTCATTAATTGGAGGTTGGTTGATTTAAATGGTATATAGTACGCACCACCCCCATGATATTAACTTTGTTTGTATCTATACGATTCAAACTGTAATCAATTAGAAGCTCTTTGCCTGCACTTATTGAGTTTATCGCACATACAAATACACGATTTCCCTCATGCACCTCAAATATACAATTGGGTTGTTTATTAGTTGACCCAGGTCGGTACTATTTATAAAACCTGTAATATTCCCTGTTGCTTTTGGCCGGCCATCAATGTATACAACCACTCATTTACTTTGATCATTATCTTTCTATTGTATATAATTTGCTGACAGTGCATACCTACGCTTACTTTTTTTATATTTAACAATCTGCATCCAATTATTGTAATTGTAACAAGGTCCAACAAACTCAATCAATTCAACAACTCTATTGTAATATACCTTTATGTCGTCCATGGAAAATAAGCCTAAACCATGTAATGACAAAGGTGCTATGCGATATATCCTATCGTTAACACAAAAATCGGTGTTTATTGGAGGAAGTTCCTTGGGCACCCATTGTTTCTATAGATGTATGTACCTCAGTGGCACCTCAATGTCGCCTTTGGTCTCATCATCATAAGAACATGACCCCCCTAGAGCAAGGAAAAATCTCATGTGTTTATTGAATTTTCTTCTAATCTTTTGACCTCTTGTTGATCTCCCTATTGTAGACCTACTACATGTGTCACTTTCATTTTCTATTCTTGCATTTTCCTCACTCGATGAAGACAGATCTGACAAATACCTATTTGGGGGTACCCACACTCCATGAAATGAGAGAGTTAATTGGTAATGAGAGAGAAATTTTGCAAATGAGGGTAATGTTGATGAAGAAGTAAGCCCTAAAGTTGATTTTAGGATTAAAATTGGAATAAGTCCAACTGAGGCCTCAAGTGTTGATAACTGTATTAGATTTGCTACTAATGTCGAGGTTTGAAAAACTGAGGAAGTTTGTTTTCCAAGTAATTTTAAAATAATAAATTGTTTCTATAGGGTGTATTGACTAGTTATACCTGTCCATCCATGAGACTATGTAGGATCCTCGTCAAAGGGGTTCAGGGTCCTATACAATGTAATTCAATTATCTTATGTTAGTTAAAAATTACATAGTACACAACATGAACAACATGAACTTTGTAGACAAAAGAGTCTTAAATAATAAAAAGGTGTTGTCATCAAAATCATTGTAAATTCTTTAATTCCTTACCTTTACTTTATGTAGACTATGCAGGATCCTCAACTAAATGGTTGACAATGTCTGTAGTCAACGACCTGTTCCCACCAAGGGTGACAGCATCACATAGGGACTATACCTGAAATCAACACCATCAATTGAGCATCATAAGCATTACTACATTTGTGAGTTGATAAACTATAAATACATACGTATCATAAGAATCAGAAGCATCACATGATGTGTCATCATATATGTAATTGAGCATCACAATTAGCATCACATATGTGTCATCATAAACATGTAATCCATCACATATGTATCATAAATCACCATCCATCACATAGGTAATAAACAATCCACATTCTATAAATAAACACAAAGTTCAAAAAATGTCACATGCATCATCATAAACATGTGAACCATCATATATGTATTTTAAATCAACATCCATCACATAGCTAATAAACAATCCAATTTCCATAAATAAACATAGTTTAAAAAATATCACATAAATAGTCACTCTCCCTATCTCCATCTCCATATTAAAAGGTGCATAATGAATTAATTATGTAATGGCATTAGAATTCAAAACATAATGAATTAATTATGTAAAAAAAATTCTATCAAGAAGTCAATATTAAATAGATAATATACTAATCGCATACCTCATACATTTCATTCTTCATCAGCATGAACATCAAGGTAATCATCGCCATCATCATCATCATCATCATCATCATCATCGTCGTCATCATCGTCATCATCATCATCATCATCATCATCATCATCATCATCATCATCATCATCATCATCAACGTCTTCGCCACCACCACCACCACCACCACCACCACCACCACCACCACCACCAGCATCATCATCATCATCATCATCATCATCATCATCATCATCATCATCATCTTCTTCTTCTTCTTCTTCTTCTTCTTCTTCTTCTTCTTCATCATCATCATCATTGAGAAACTGTCGATCGTGATCATCATCCACTTCATCTTCTACTTCTTCGGTATCTTCTTCTTCCATCACATTATACTTTATCGGCCTTCCTCTTGGATCATGTCTAACAACAAATGACCAACCCGGTTTATGTGGAACCTCTGAGTAAAATACTTACTCACATTGGCTTGGAAGAACATAAGGCTCATCCCCAACTAGTTCAAATGACCTTGTATTTAGCATTATAAAACCATTATCATGTTCAATAACAGTTCTATCAGGATCATTTTTATTCAATCGTAGCCTGTACCATTTGACGACGAACAAAACTAATTTGAAGGAATTAAAGTCACACTCAAGTATATCATCAAAAATTCCATTGTATCGATTTTGAGACTATTGAGGATGTATGTCATTTCTCGATGAAATATTTGTCACCTCAAAGACTGTAGTGATGCCAGAATCACAAGTTTTCTTCATGTCTTCCAACTTTTTTATGCGAAATTTATGACCATTGCAGCACATAGCGTTGTGCTGTTTGACTCGTGATATGTCAAACATGTAAAATTTATTCCATTGTGAGTTGATAAACATATGGGTGATTATTAAATTTATACGTACCTGTTTATCTCTTAAACCATATGCTAAATCAATTTCTCTTTGCGTAACATTGGAATCTCCATTACAATGAGCTTCTTTAACCAATGAAGCCACACCTTCCCATGTTAACGTGCATCCAAAATGTTGACAACATTCAATCCATACCATCATCCAATCAAGATTGTTTGCAATATACAAATGTAGTGCATCCCACTCTTGACCAACTGTACAAAAAATAAATAGACATCTTACAATCAATTTATTTTGAAGATTAAGAATTAATTAACTACAATAACATCTTATAATTACCTCTCACTTTTCTCAATCTACCTTTCCTCGTCAAGTACTCCCCTTCGAATTTGTTAATGGTGTTGGGATCCCAAATGCGATCCATGTGGATCGTTGTTGAAAACTTAGGAAGATATTCAGAAATGTACACCATAGTCTGGTATACCATATATCCCTCCACCATAGAACCCTCAAGATGTCCTCTTTGTCGAACCAAAGCCTTCAAAAATTTCAAGTGCCTCTCAACCATCCACATTGACCTAGTGTGTACAGGGCCACACAATTCAATCTCCTCAACTTGGTGTATGAGGTAGTGTTCTTGTGCATTGAAAAAAGATGGAGGAAGACACTTTTGCATTTCACGCATTAAATGAGGATTTTTTCTCTTCCAATATTTTATATTGTCTTTATGGATTTCTTTACATGACAACCACCTACAAGATATTCAAGACGCAAAAAAATATATTACATAACAAGTAAAACAAATAGCAAATATATTATCTATACAATGAACTGAACAAATATCACTACTTACCTCATGTATTTTCCAAGATCATATATGACTTGCTTGACATTATTGTTGAAGTCTTCTGGGAGAGATAGACGTAGAACGTACTGCAACAATTATAAAATTATCTTTTCAGTTTTTTGTAACATAATACAATGAAAAGTACATGTACGCGTAGTACTTAAATACATACTAAAAGCACAAGAACATGAATTACCTTAATGAAGGTATGTCAATCATGCGTTTTCATCCCTGGCCCAAATTCACTTTTCGTATGACTTCTTTTATAGCATTGCTTTGCTGGTCCGTTAATAACCAAGGAAGCTCACTTATATTAATCTAGCCTCCATGGCTATTTGATTGAATGGCATTTATAATTGCATGATTGGAATCTTGAATGTCACTACATATTTTGACAATTTTTCTTTGTCACACCTTCCATCCAATATTTTCCATACTGTCTCTGTTATATCCTTTCCAATAGCATACTATCAAACAAATGAACAATTTGTAACTGCTTGTAGTAGGGCAACCTACTAAATTATCGGGGATAACTTTTTAGTCCCTTGGGAAGGTGGTCATTTATGCCTTCACGACCTTCATGATCATCAATCACATCATCAGTAAACAAAACAAAATAGAAATGATGTTTTATGACAAACCAATAGATAGAATGACATCACCTTGACGATTAATTCTAATATATTCCAACTTCCATAGGTGAGGTGTCATTCTTCGTGGCTTTGATGTATTCTCTTCTTTCCCATTGAAAAGATGTTTTTCAGTATTTTGATACTTATGATTTTTGTGGAGAAAGTGTCTATACTCATCAAACACTGCTTTCCTAAACTTTTTGAATGATGAGATTTCATCTTTGGACCACAAACAGGACATGCAAATTTTCCCTTTGTTTGAAGACCTACAAGATAATGTATAATTGGATTAAATATGATAATTTTTTGAATTATAATGTTCATGCACAACTTAAACACTATAACATACCACAAAAATGTGTTAGCCTCGGGGCATCGTGTATTGTCCATAGAAGCATCACATGGAATTGAAATTGTCTTTGTCCTATTGGTCTAGAGACGTCATACATAGTGAAACCATTCCATAACTCTAGCAACTCATCGATAAGAGGCTCAATATATACATTCATATCTTTAACTTGGTACTTACCTAATCGAATGAACAAAAACATTACATAATTATTATGACCATTTTACTGCAATATTTATAATTAAATTTAGACGACTATATTTAAATGATAAAATACCTAGAACAATCATTGCCAACATTATGTGCTCCCTCTTTATTGACATCCATGGAGGAATGTTATTGTTGATAACAAAAATAGGCTACATTGAGTAAATAGATCTCATCTCTCCAAATGGATTGACACCGTCCGCTGCCAATGAAAGCCTAAGATTACGAGGCTCTTCTTTAAAGTGTGGCAACTTTTCCTCTATGTCCATAAATGTTGAACCATCCATAGGCATTCGAATAATGTCATCTTGACTTCTATTGCGTGCATGGTAATCCATAATTTGTGCCAAGCTAGTGCACTCGAATAATCGTTGCATACATGGAATAATGGGAATATAGCGAAGAACCTTGCAAGGAACCCTTTTTGTTATTTGATCTATTTGATATATACTGATATGACATTCAGAGCATTCAGTTCAAAATTCTTGTTGTTTGTGATATATAATATGATCATTGGGACAAGCATCTATTGCTTGATACTCCATTCCAATATCTTTCATAATGGCAGATAATTCTTGGTATGAATGAGATAGAATATTTGATGGTGGTAACAAAAACTCACCTATCAATCTACAACAAAAAAATATAATTTTTTAATATAAAGAATATTAATGGTACAACATGATTCATAGTTTATTATGACATATATGACATACCTTAACATACGTGACATTGTTATGTTGGATAAACCATTCATAACCTTCAAGTTCACCAAGAACAATACAACAGAGAGAAGAGTTGCCTGCGAACCTTCGTAAAGGGCCTCAGATGCCTTCTCAAGTAGAGGGACATCATGAACAACATCAAGGTCATCTTCATCATCATGATCAGCTACGCGAGTTCTAAATGAATCATGGATCAATGTGTTTATGGTGAAAATGGATAACAAATAACAACAATATTGAAAGACTAAAATGGATTCAACCACTAAACCCTAGCCTAACAATGAACAAAGATCCACCATAACATATGAAGATAACCTAAGACAATGCAAAATAACTCAAAATCACAAAGATTATACCATCACATGTCCAATAGGGTTTTGATCTCCATTCTTCCTATCTCCATTGATCTTGCTTGATATATTTGCTCTCAGATTTTTGTATGCACAAGAGCTCAATAAAGAACGGAATGTGGTTGCAAGTGGAATTGTAGTGTAGCCAAGTTGCATGAAAGATCATTAGCATGAGTCATTAGGGTTTGACAATGAAGAAAGCATCTCCTTAAATAGAAGACACAATAAGAAATGGAGGGTTAAGATTGAGAGGTGTAAAAAGAGAGGTCGGCTAGGATTAGAGGGTAGGTAAAAGAAATACCAAAATAATGAAAGAGGTAGGTAGTGTAGGAATTAAGAAATGAATGACATGTGTCATGTGTAGAAAAAGATAATGAATTAATTAAATAAATAAAGATTTATTTAATTAATAGAAGAAGTAGGACAATTAAATAAATAAAATATTTATTTAATTTAGGAAAGGGATAATTTAAATAAATAAATGTATTTATTTAAATGAGAAATAAGGCTAGAAGAGGATAAATGAATTAATTAAATAAATAAAAATTTATTTAATTAATAGAAGAATTAGGCTTAGATAATTAAATAAATAAAATATTTATTTAATTAGACATGACAATTTTGAGTGTCTACATTTTGCCCCTCTTTGAGACAATGCGGCTTGTCGCGTTGTTTCAAAGAAGATAAGATGAACTGATACAGAGTTGCCCCAGAATAAGGAATTATATGCCCCCTCGAGAGATTGGATGAAAATGTCTGAAAAGATTGCAGACAATCTCTCGATAAGAAAGAAAGGCTAGAATGGACTGACCGGATAAAGTGACAAAGTCACGGGATGAGAAAGACTGACTCGGGAAACGAAGACGAGGGCTAGGCTAGGCTATAAGATAGGCCACGGGCAAAAGACATCCTCATTGTCATCCACACCCATAGAAGATCACAGTGCAGAGCAAGAAAAGAGCAGCAGCAGTCAGCAGCGATGGCATTCATTCATAGATTCGATCGTGTTCGCCGATTCCAGCGACCAGCCGATGCAGGAGAGCCGGTAAGTACCCGAAAACCTCCTCGTACTTTCACGCATTTCGAGTTTTGTCATAAATGCATGTTTAGGTGCAATAAATGCGCTAGGAATATGATAGTTTAAATATGCAAAAACGCGCAACCGCGTCTGTGTCAGTGCCAGGCGCGTCTGTGTCCAACAGGTGCGTCTGTGTCGGGTCCAGGCGCGTCTGTGCCTGGAACCGCGTTTGTGCTGAATGCGGACGCGTTTGTGAAATGTAGTAGCGTCTGTGCTTTTTAGTAGCGTTTATATCATGTAGGGACATCTGTGTTCCCTGGTCGCGTTTGTGTCTAGCATAGGCACGTTTGTATTCAGAAAACGCGTCTGTGTCGCAGAAGCGCATTTGTGCAGTCTATAAGCGCGTTTAGGAGTTAAAAGCGCGTTTGTGTGTTAAAAGTGCGTTTGTGTGTTTAAATGCATGGTTTTAGTCTTTTAGGTCAAATCGACAGTTCTGTGATGAACATACGCTGTCGATTGGATAAGCTGCTGAGAGGATACACTCAAGCAGGTCCTCTAGGAAGATTAGGATAGATCAAGGCACTTTGTGATGAACAGGGAGCACCAGGATAGGCAGCACTTTGTGATGAACAGGGAGTGCGAATGTGAGTGACACTTTGTGATGAACAGGGAATGTCACACACGTAGTACTTTGTGATGAACAGGGAGCACTACTAGAATAGATAGCAACACTTTGTGATGAACAGTGAGTGTCACTAGGATAGATAACCAGATGCATTTAGGTAGCAAGTAGCATTTTGTGATAAACAGTGAATGCCACGATAACTGACAAGATTAATTATGTGACTGCAGGAGTATTTGCCGATGTTAGAGACACGGGAGAGATTCCCGTCGACTCAGAGATTGCGACCAGATTTGTCGATTCAGGACATGATTTCGATTGAGGAGATGGGTCTCACACATGTGCTCTATGTGCCTGAGTTTCGGGCAAACATGGGGTTGCTGACTGCGTTAGCTGAGAGATGGCAATCGGAGACATGCACGTTTCACCTGCCGATGGGTGAGATGACAGTGACATTAGAGTATGTCTATAGGATACTGCATATCCCCATTGATGGAGAGCTGATTCCCTATGACCGTGACGGTGACAGGGAGGCATTGAGACGAGTGTTCCAGGATCCCGGTTTGGAGATGCGAGCAGGTCATGTAGCCTGGGATACCATGACTACCACAGGTTTAGCATTGCCGGCAGTTATTGGGGGAGTCATCAGTGGGTACTTGTGTCCAGACATGGCCACACGAGGATTGGCAGTGGGCTGGGGAGGGGCATTGGAGATGCTGATGGCAGAGCACACTAGGTATGCATGGGGGCCATGTGTCCTGGCACATTTATATTATGAGCTGCATCAGTTTGTGTACCACGGGTCAGTGGGTTTGGGCTGTGGCGTGACTCTCTTGCAGGTGTGGGCTTATGAGCACCTTCCCATCACACGGCCCATTCATGTGAGAGGCAGAGGACAAGGATGGAGCTTCGTGCACCTATATGACATGATTACATCCCAGCCTCGGATTGGGAGATTGGAGCATTGGAGGCGCGTCATAGATGACATAGACATGGTCATCTGGAGGCCGTACCTGGGGTGCGAGGAGTGGGAGGACGACGCATTGGAGCTACCATATGTATTCAGGAGCAGGTATCTGATTGGGCGGACGCCCTATATTCTGGAGAGGCAGCTTGTTGATAGGGTGTGCAGGCAGTTTGGGCGGATCCAGCGGATGCCATGAGGCTCGGGCATGTATGCCCGTACGGTTAGAGATCAGGTGCAGTTTGGCCCACTGCTATCATATGATCAGGCGGTGACACAGCTAGCAGAGATGATGCCGATGCCATGGGACATGTGGCCAGAGGTAGATGATGCAGGGATGGACGCAGAGTACTCTGCGTATTGGGCAGAGCATCCATTTCCCAGATTGACAGATCCAGCAGAGCCACTGGAGGGAGAGGGTGGAGGAGATGATGATGATGGTGGAGGGGATGGAGGTAGGGGCCGGTGGAGGTGGAGGGGAGTGGTGGGAGAGAGGCGGGTAGCACCTCAGAGGGAGGGAGGACAGGAGAGAGCAGCTCTAGTGGTGAGGGGTCGGGGTGGATAGCCCCTACAGGTACCAGCAACACAGGGTCCTAGACAGGGACCGAGACAGGTGTAGGCAGAGGGACAGAGACAGGTACAGCCACAGGTACCTATACAGGCACAGGGACAGATGCAGGCAGAGGCTGAGGGACAGGCACCTGCAGGGGATGAGCCACAGGCAGAGGCTGAGAGCGGGGATTCTGAGGAGGACGAGGTGTTGAGGCTGCGGGAGATCTGCCAGGGCCAGGCAGATGAGATTGAGGATTTGGTGTGGGAGAGAGACCACCTCAGGATTAGGGTCAGAGACACAGAGCGGGAGAGGGATCAGGCCATCCAGAGATACACAGAGGCCAAGACAGCTCTAAGGGCAGGGAGGCGAGCAGCAGAGGATGCAGGGGCAGGCTACGCATATGTCTTGCGAGCCGGAGAGGAGATCGCCTACTGGAGGGATCTATACTATGCAGCCGTGCCAGCAGATCAGCGGGCTAGGAGCTTCCATAGATCATCGTGCACAGCGACAGCTACGGGAGGGAGTCGCAGGAGGCAGGCATCCAGCGGTGGGGTCATGGGGCCTCCACCACCACCAGAGAGACAGGGGGATCCTGGGGCGGGACCATCTACAGCTCAGACTCCGTCGAGGCCATGTGGCTCCGAGGGAGGGAGTTCATCATAGCCTTAGAGGGCTCCCCATTGTATCAGTATTGTACCATTGTTATATTGTAGACACCTGCAGGTGATTCTTTTGTAGCTATATGATTCTTTTGACATCATTGTATCATGACACATTTTGATTATATATGAGAGATGATTCATTTTGCGGCAGCTATATGCATGTGTACCTTATGTGATGAAATGTTCTTATGTGATACATGTTTTATGATATGGATGCTTATATGATGCAATGCAATATATTTTTGTTCTTTTATGTTGTATATGTGATGCATGATGCAAATGTGAATGTATGTGATGCAAATGAATATGATAATGCAAATGATTATTTACATAATGAAAATGTGAGATGTGCTAACATGTGTTGTATGCAGGATGTGATGCAATTGTGATATCTATATGTATGTATGAAATGCTTATATGTGGTGATGTAGGTGTAACTATATGAAATGCAAATGTTTTTGGTGTGTCATTATACTCAGTCATGTGATAGCGGGCTACGTGGACTCGAGAAGGACAATGGAAGTTAATCAAGAAAGGGGGATGGAAGACAGAAGATATGAATGTGAAAGAGCTTCTTGTGCGTTATCATCATTGAGCTTTATTATGGCAGAATAGGTTATGACAATCAAGGCATTTGTTCGACCCAGAAAGTCATTGTACCTGTTTGCATGGAGATAAGACAGTCACAAACAAGGAATGCCCCAGTTCATACTAGACTCATAGTGTCCTCATATCCTTGGACAAGTCATAGCATTACTAAGAGACAATCCACAGACAGCAAATGCAAATAGGTGACGATACCCCATCCTCGCCTTTCTAGTCAAAGACATCCTAGAGATAGAATCTCTAGTCAAAGACATCTTGGAAAAGCTAAAAGACATGTCACCAAAAAGATAAAATCAAAAGAAAACCAAGACTCGACACCAACATCCACTGTAGTCCTCAAGTTTAGTGTCTCTTGTCACTTGTTTAAGTCTTATTCGATTGTGGTCACAATGTTCACTTTCACAAAAAGGATAGATAGCACTGAACCATATGTTGTCTGAGTCTGTTGAAAGATTTGATTTTGTTGAAGCTCATTGTTACTGCTGTGTCTCATCTGAAACTGACTGAATCCATGAAACTGATACTTTATTGCGGAGAAGATGGAACTTTATTGCGGATCTACGATGCAAATGTTGCTTTATTGCGGATTGTGCGCGGATAGACTTGAAGGAAGCTGGAAGAAACTATACTCCTCGAAACATGTGATGTTCTCAGTTCCACACCCATCACTAGACGTAGGATTTGCCTTAGCCACAGATAGGATCTGATTTATTATGGATGGAAAGGGAGTGAAAAGGGGAGGGTTATGGATGGCTAACCAATCTTAGGTAGATCAATAACAAGCCATGATGGGAATGGGTAAGTTTATTGTGAATGAATAGGTTGTGAGTGTGTGCAAAGTGAAAGGAGGAAAGTGAATCCTGAAGGAGGGAGGAGCAATGTCTCTACGCATGGCGCTGGTGACCCAGTTTTCACCATGGTACTTGCCCAGGGCGCCACCGAAGTGGTTTTCACCGTTGGACGAAATTATTTTTCTTTACTTTTCTCGATTTTTCAATTTTTTGTTGTCACAAGGCGCCTGTTTGCCAGGTTTTCACCAAGTAACAATTTTTTGTTTTTATAATTTTTTTGTATTTTTGAAATTTTTTGATTTTTTTGTATTTTTGAATTAGGATATTCTGAAGAGCTTATGTGTAGAACCTGCGAAGGTGCATGCTGTTGATAGGATCCTCCAAGGGTTCACCTTCTGTAGTTGAGAGCTGATATGCCCCAGATCCATATACTGCTGTGATGATGTAAGGACCAAGCCAGTTGGGTTCAAATTTGCCCTTCTTATCTCTGTCTTGTTGATTCTTGGGGTTCTCTCTGAGGACTAAGTCACCTACCTCAAATGTGCGAGGCTTGACCTTGTGATTGTAACTGCGACTCATTCTTTGTTGGTAAGCCTTGAGATGATTAAAAGCAGTGTGTCGTCGTTCTTCCAGCAGTTCTAGTTCTTGTAAGCGAGAGACCCTGTAGTCTTCATCGTTGATTATGTTTCTCAAGGAGACCCGTAAAGAAGGTAACTCGACCTCAATAGGCAAGATGGCTTCAGCGCCGTAAACAAGTGAGTAAGGTGTAGCTCCTGTAGGTGTGCGGACACTTGTGCGGTAGGCCCAAAGTGCAGGATTGAGTTGGACATGCCAGTTACGGCCAGCGTCGTCGACTGTCTTTTTAAGGATTTTAAGAATTGTTTTATTAGATGCCTCAGCTTGGCCATTACCTTGGGGATAATATGGTGTGGAGAAACGATGAGAGATATGGAAGCGCTCACAGAGTTCACGAACATCCTGATTCTTGAAAGGACGCCCGTTGTCAGTGATAATGGAAGTAGGGATCTCGTATCAGCAAATGATGTAGTTCAGGATGAAAGTAGCGATTTGTTTCCCAGTAACTTGTGTGAGAGGCACGGCTTCAATCCACTTTGTGAAATACTCTGTGGCTGTGATAATGAATTTATGTCCATTGGAAGAAGGAGGGTGAATCTTGCCTATGAGATCGAGTCCCCACTAACAAAAGGGCCAAGGAGACGCAAGTGGTTGTAGTTCCTGTGCTGGTGCATGTATAAGGTCTCCATGAATTTGACACTGCTTACACTTCTTGACAAACTGATATGCATCTTTTTCCATAGTAGGCCAGTAGTTTCCAGTCCTGATGAGTTTCTTGGCCAAGGTAGGACCACTAGTATGCGGACCACATATCCCTTCGTGTACTTCTCGTAACGCAATCTGAGCTTCGTCACTCTCTAAACATCTAAGGAGGGTGCCATCTAGACCTCGTCGGTATAGGATATCAGCTAGGATAACGTATCGGGAGGATTGGCGAATGAAAGTGCGGCGTGGGTTGTTCGATAGATCGGGAGGTAAGATATTGTCGCGAAGGTATGTGAATATGGGACCATATAACTGAGATTCAGGACCAACAACACATATCATTTCCGTAGGAGTGATCTCATATGACGGAATCAGCAGGTTGTCTACCAGGAACTCATAGCAGGTCTCATTTTGCAGTAGATCAATGAGCGAAGCAATTGTAGCCATGGCATCAGCAGCGCGATTCTGTTCTCTTGGTATCTGCTCAAACTCTATCTTTGCAAAGTGCTGTTTCAGATCATCTACCAGTTGTTTGTAAGGCATTAGCTTTTCATCTTTTGTTTGATAATCATCAGTTGCTTGATGGATGACAAGTTGAGAATCGCCAAAAACACGAAGCTCTTGGATCTTCCACTGAACTGCAATTCTTAGCCCAGTTGTTAATGCCTCGTATTCCGCTATATTGTTGGTGCAAGGAAATGATAAGCGGTATGATTTTGGTATAGAATCGCCTTGAGGAGTTATAAAGAGTATACCCGCTCCTGCCCCGTGCTGTGTGTATGAGCCGTCAAAGTATAGTTGCCATGGCTTTGCAGGTGATATCGTTAGAATGGACTCATCTGGAAATTCTGGCTGTAGAGGAACATCATCTATCATGGGAGCATCTATCAGTTGATCTGCAATTGCTTGTCCTTTTATGGCTTTTCTGTCCACGTATTCAATGTCGAATTCACTCAAGATCATTACCCACTTGGCCAACCGCCCAATAAGTGTAGCTTTGTTGAGAAGATATTTTAGTGGATCAATTCTGGCAATCAACTTGGTCTTGTGAGTAAGCATATAATGTCGTAATTTTTGTGAAGCAAAGACCACAGCGAGACATGCACGCTCAATTGGTGTGTAGTTCAGCTCATATCCCACCAATGTGCGACTGATATAGTAAACTGCTTTTTCCTTGCCGTCAGGTATTTGCTGTGCTAGGAGTGCCCCCAGTGCTGTTGGAGTAGCTGATATGTAAAGTAGCAATGGTTGATCTGGAATTGGTGGCATCAAAACTGGCAGGTTCAAAAGATAGTCTTTGAGCGCTTGAAAAGCCTGTTGACAGTTCTCATCCCATTTGAACTTGATGTTTTTGTGTAGCAGGTGCTGGAAAGGATTGCACTTATCTGCAAGTTGTGCTATGAATCTTTGTATGGACTGGAGTCTCCCTTGTAAAGACCGAAGTTGACTGATATTCTTGGGTGGCGCTATGAATCTTCGTATGGACTGGAGTCTCCCTTGTAAAGACCGAAGTTGACTGATATTCTTGGGTGGCGGCATGTCCAAGATAGCCTTGACTTTTGCTGGATCAGCTTCGATTCCTCTTTTAGACACAATGAATCCTAGGAGCTTCCCGGAGGTTACTCCAAAGACACATTTCTTAGGATTTAGTCTTACCTTGTATTTTTCCAGCCTATCAAAGACAACTGAAAGTATGTTCAAGTGTGTGTCTCTGTCTATTGATTTTCCCAAAAGATCATCAACATAATCTTCCATGGTTATGTGCATGAGATCATGGAAGATAGTAGTCATGGCTCGTTGATACGTGGCACCTGCATTTTTCAGCCCAAAGGGCATGACATTCCAGCAGAAGGTTCCCCATGGACAAGTAAATGATGTTTTATGTTGATCCTCGGGTGCTATCCTGATTTGATTATATCCAGAAAATCCATCCATTAAGGATAACATCTCATGGCCTGCTATGAGATCAACAATTAAATCAATGTTTGGTAATGAGAAATCGTCCTTTGGACAAGCCTTGTTGATATCCCTGAAGTCTGTACATATTCGGATGCTGCGATCTGGTTTGCTAACAGGTACTAAGTTGGAAATCCATTCGGGATAATCAATTGGGCGTATGAATCCGACATCCAGTAATTTCTCCAGCTCTGCCTTGACTAATAATGCCACTTGTGGATGCATTTTCCTCAATTTCTGCTTTACTGGTTTTGCCCCCGGTTTGACTGTTAAATGATGCATTACTAAATTCGGGTCTAGTCCAGGCATATCAGCATAAGACCATGCGAAGTTGACTTGTCGTTCCTTAAAGAAGCTTATGAATCTTGCTTTCTCGGCCTTTGTCAATGATTGAGCCAAAAATATGTTGTGTGGAACCTCTGCTGTACCAATGTTTGTCTTTATAGTATCCTCTACCAACATGGATGATTTTTCCTCGTATGATGCTGGGAGAATGTCAAGCCTTCCATCTTCGGGCGCCTCAGAGAGGTTTTAACCCTCAGATACGTCCTTTCTTTTTACTTTTTTAGAGTCAGATAGCGCCACAGTGTGGTTTTCGCCATAAGACCCTTGTTTTGTTTTTATTTTCACATTTTTGCGACTAGAAGGCCCGACACCCTCACCAAAGTATGCCATGTTATTAAGCTCTATGGCGTATCCTGCTTTATGGTCTCCAGGAGGAAGATCATTGCGAATGCCAAGATAATCGACAATAGCTTCGTCATTTTGAAATGTATCAAGCTGTGCTGGTCCATCCTGATCCCAGTCAATGAGTTGGGGGTGAACAAGGGGAAGGTCTTTAGTGTTTTCAGAGTTTGCAAGGCTAATAGTGAAGATGTGGTTATATTCAGGTATGTCCAGATTGTCATCGAGGTCGTCAATGGCACTCTCCTCATCAGTTTCGATCGTGAGTGAGTCCAAATTATCATCACTAGTAGCACCCTCAAGGACAGGTGTCCTCATCCTATGTGATCTTGACCTAGGGCCTTGAAACGACGACTGTGTGGGATCCTCGTGGGTCGGTTCTTGACCAACTCTGAATTTCTTGCAAAACTCCTCCTCCTCTGTAGGTTCCTCTGGCTCTCTAAATGTCTCGTTGAGCTCATAATCGCTGGAGGATTTGTCTGAACCCCATTCCCATTCGTTGGAATCTGTAGAATAGTCATCTTCTTGTTGAACTTCAGCCACTTTGACTCGCCATATCTGTTTTGTTCTTTTATTGTGAATCTTGGGATTTAGAAAACCAAGCCCCTTGGAGCGTTCCCTTCTTGTAGTTAGCTCAGGTTGTAAAGGCTCCATGACACCTTCTTTGCGTAGTCCAAGAGGACTTTTTCCATCATACCTGAACCTTTGCAGAATTTTGAAACCTTTGCCATAATTCTCACAGGGTATTATAATTTTATCATGTGTATCCTCTTCAGCGTCCTTATATAGCATTTTATATAAATTTTCTTCCTCTAGTTCGCCCCATTTTTGAAAGACGGTAGGATCCCATTTGAGTAGCATGATGGAGATTTGCTTATTAGGATGTGGCCTCCCATATTCCTTGGGGGAGTTCATGACTTGTCGTAAGAACATTGTTTGATTCAGAGTGTATTCTCCTATGCCTTTGTCTTGAAACTTGGCTCTAAGTTCACCTTGTTTGGATGTCGAGGGCTTTAATGACTCAAGATCAATATATGCTAAAGAAGGAGTAGCCTCACGATTGCTGGGAATGATAGTCTCAGTATGTGATCTCAAGTTATTGCAATATATGAATGGATTTGGATCACCATTGACCGTTACCTCGACTCCATTGTGAGGAAACTTAATGCACTGATGATATGTTGATGGGACTGCCCTCATTTCATGAATCCACGGATGTCCTAGCAATATGTTATACGTGAGGTCTAGATCCAGGACTTGACAAACCACGTCCTTTGTGACTGGTCCTATTCTTAGTGGTAAGATGACTGTACCCTTGGACGAACGCTCTTCATCATCATAAGCCTTAATAGTGATTTGGTTTGTAGAATTCACAGCTTTGTCAGAATATCCCAATTGTCTGATGGTGCTCAATGTACAAATATTAAGACCTGCTCCTCCATCTATCAGGACTCGTTTTATTCGGTGTTTATGTATGAAGGCTTCAATGTGTAGAGGTGCATTATGAGGCTGACTTATGGAGGCGTCATCGGCTTCTGTGAATGTAAGGGAATGTGGAATGGAAAGGTATCCCACCATGGCTTGAAACTGGTCCACGTTCAGATCAGTAGGGACAGCAGTGTCTCTCAAGATTTTGTCAAGGATGGCTTTATGTGCAGGGGATATATGTAAGAGCTCAAGAATGGAGATGAGCGCGGGTGTCTTCCCTAGTTGCTCTACAAGGTCGTACTCAGGCTTGGTAGATGAAAGATTGGTATTCTTAGTAGAGGCACCTGGCAATGTGATCTTACCTCGACGGGTTGTAACATGACATTCAGAGGTAGATGCGGACGAAGATCCCACACCTTTTAGGACAATTTTGGGTCTTTGAGAAGGATTCTCAGGATTTTTGTTTTTGATAGTAATGGTAGAAATATGATTGTCCATTGAGATGTGATTGATAGTAGAATCATAATTGTAAGGTGCTCTAGTGTAATTGGCTTGATCATCTGTGACTTTGCCTTTTCCCTTGTCATGTTTTGGGAATGGTTCCTTAAACACCTCATGCTCTTGGTTAGATGAATGTCCCTCAATCTCTATATCTCCTCTGTCAATGAGATCTTGTACAATGTTTTTCAATCGATGGCAATTACTTGTCTTATGACCCTTACTCTTATGAAATTCGCAATACTCATCATCATTCCACCAATTTGGTTTTACCTTTGGTTCATAAGGAGGAAAATCTGGAACTGTAATTACTTTGTTTGCTACAAGCTTTTTGAATACTGATTCAAGTGGTTCTCCCAATGGAGTATACTTCCTTCGTGGTTTAGCAGTTGTTTGAGTGTTCACTTGATTGTTGGTAGAACTTGATCCAGAAAAGACGAACTTTGGTCTCACTGTGTTGGCATCAACAACACCATCATTAACCGTGTTCTTGTTCTTGTTCCAAAATTTTGGTTTGTCCTTTCCTTTGAAGTCCTCTTTGTTTTCTTTGAATAGTTTGATAACTCCTTGTTCAATTAAGACTCTTTCTGTTGCTAGGCCCTTTTCAATGACATCCTTGAATGTAGACAAACAAGCTTTTCTGAGATCATAGCCAATAGCTTTATTAACGTTTTGTGTGAACATCTCCACCATTTGTTTTTGCGGAATTTCGCAAGAGCATCTGCTAGCTAAGTTTCTCCATCTCTGTAAAAATGACGCAAAAGATTCTCCTTCCTTTTGTTTAGTATTGCACAAGGTAGTAACTGAGACATCTGTTTCAATGTTGTAAGAGAAATGCTGAATGAATGCCTCTGCTAAGTCACCCCATGACTTAATACCGGGAGGTAATTGAGAAAACCATTCCATAGCTTGATCTCCTAAGCTCTGTGGGAACAACCTCATTAAGTATGTTTCTTCTGCGGCTACCTCAATGCAAGCTGTGAAGAATTGTCTTATATGTGCCTTGGGGTCTCCTCTCCCTCTATATTTGTCAAATTTTGGCGTTACAAAGTGCGGAGGAAATGGAGGCATTGGAATGCTCTTATCGAAGGGATAAGGGCATATATCTCTCATAGTATATGTGGGTTTTGATGTGCCCATGTCTTCCACCTTCTTTTGTAGATCTCTAATTTGTTGTTCCAAATTATTCTTGGGAGGAGATGGATTTCTTGTAGCATATCCCATGTTTGAAACACCCATTTGAGGAGGAGCTTGTTGCATGTATGGATGATACTGATCGTAGACATGTCCATATGGAGGTCTATATTGTTGCGACATATATGGAGCACTTGGCATAACTTCTTGTTGAGGGACCCCATATCTGTTTTGTGTGTATAAACCATATTCAACAGGTCTTTCATTTTCCATTGTGTTGCCCCCCATTTTGACATGAGGTCTCCTTGTGTCAAAATTTTGAGGATGTCCTTGAGTATCCACTTGTCTTGATTGACCCATATCTTGAGCATGTGTTTGAGCATAAGGCCTCCATGATGGTCTTTGAATGTAAGTATCATATGTTTGAGCTTGTGTATGTGGGATTGCCGGTTTTTGAAGCAAAACTGATGGTGACTCAGGCATCATATTCGGTCCTCTATTTCCTCCACTATTTGGTCTCCTTTGATCCATGTTGGGTTGAGCTTGTTGTGAAGGTCGACTTTCCATAAGTTGAGATAAGTCAAAATCATGTGGTATTTTAGCTCCACTTTGTGCCATCATGTTTAAAAAGTATTGACGATCTCTCCTCATTATCTCTTCAACCAATCTATTGAATTGAGGATCCATTATAGATTCTTGTATGTCTGCTGATAATATTGAAGAGTTGTCAACATTGTCATTGTGTGTAGCATTGTTTATAGTGTTTGCACTTTCCACATTTGGATTGTTTCTATAAACATTCATGTCTGGTAATGTAGTGTGCTCAGGATTGTAGAATAGATCATTGTCATACTCATAAGAACTCATGTTTGCGGATTCTTGAGCTTCTTTAGCTATTCTCCTAGATTTTTGAAGGCGGGTTTCAACCATGAACTAGGTGTTTGACCAATATGTGAGAGACTAGACGAAGAATGAAAAGAGTATGGAAGACCAAGAGTTGTATGGAGTGTAAATGAATCTTGAGGTGTACTTGCAATGTCCAAAGTGTAAGACCAAGTATGTAAGTAGTAGAGTAGGTGTGACTTCCAAAGAGAGGATAGTTTCTCTTGATGAGGTAAGCTAACCTTGACCCTAAGTAAGACCAAATGAGACCCAAAGGTAAGAAACCTTGATGAGGGACCACTTAGCAAAGTGTAGTAGTATGTAATGTGTTGACAAAGTATGATGAGGACAAGCAAGTGACCTTTTGACTCAAGTTTAGACAAGTATGAATGTAAAATGAGGCATGAAGCAATGATGGACTGTGTAAGACCTTAGAACAGGCTAAATGCTAGATGAAACCTGAAGAGACAACCTAGGAAGCTCAAGTATGCCGAAACTGATTTTCTTTGTTTGCTTGACTGTTAAAATTTTCAAATCCTGACACAGACGCCTCTGTATACTTCACAGACGCGGTTTTAAGACGCAGACGCTACTCTGTTAAACACAGATGTGATTCTGAGATTTTCCTGTTGATGTTTGCCGGGACTGTAACAGTTTTTTGCAATTGTGGACACAGACGCTCCTGTATACTTTATAGACGCGATTTCCAGACACAGACGCCTCCCTGTTCGACACAGACGCTGATAAAAACACAGACGCTATTCTGCCCTTCACAGACGCGTTTATCCGACACAGACGCGGTTTGAACAGACACAGTTGCGTTTCTGTAACCTTAGTGCACTCTTTCCTATCTGTGAATTTGTTTTGTTGTGACCAAATCTGATTTTTCGACTGTTTTTCGTGACAAGAGGACACAGTGTTGATGACTCAATGTTTGCTAGTGTTTAGACTCCAAAATGACTCCAAGAAAGTGTGTTGTTTGATGTGAAATTGTTTTGCATACACTTGAAGACACAAAAGACACAATGTTTTGCTGTTTTGTTTTGAATGTTTGAGTGTTTAGCATAAGACAAGCACAAATCTTAGGGCTGGCCAAGACAATAGTTGTTGATCCCACATGGGGTTTTACCCCCGAGGCTATGCTATTCAGAGCGGATACTTAGATGCTTGACCTCACTGGCTCCACCCTCGGCACTCACTTCTCGGGTCAGCCAAGCATCAGTCCCCATGAAAACTCCCCATGGTGAACTTTGTATCTCTACTAAGAACCGTATGTGTGTGGGCCGCTACTAGAGGTCCGACCTCCTGCCTCAACAACTAGAAGGATTTGGGCATCTAAAACAAAGAGGTGCTAGTAAGGGCATCCGCTCATGTGGCCATACATGTGGCACTTTCAGCTCTGTAAATACAGAAGGCTCCCAGCCGGTAGGGGTTACGCCCTACAAATGATCAAATAAATTTGATCAAACGGGTTTATGGGGAGACATAGTGTCGGTATGAACTAATCAGCACACGTTATTCATAGTTTTCACCATGAATACATTTGATTATAGTGGTTTGGATGAGGTGGGTTTTCCTCGCTACCACTTGGGTCGTTCTCTTCTCACTAGTAGTCCTAATGACCACACGGGAAGACAGGCCCTCTAAAGAGTAAACAAAAAGAGCCTATTGCTCAAGACACAAAAGACAATGATTCAATTTTAGTGCACCAATTGAAGTGTTTGCTAAGCTATGACAACAAGGCACACAATAAAAATTACAAAACCCTAGCCAAGGCCCTGCAACAAAATTGTTAGTAGTTTGGGTTGTTTCAAATGATAACCCCTTCCTGCAAGCACACAAGTTAGGTAAATTTTAGAAAACCCAAAAAGACTTTGTGAAAAAGGGGCCTTCAACAAAAACGTATTTGCCTCCAAAGCAAGCTGCACAAACCAGGTTAGCTAGATCTGCAAATGTTAGCCGAAAATAAACCAGATCTGAAACCCTAAGTACAAAATCCGAAAACCCGAATCAAAGAAACTTGAAAAATTTGCAAAACAGAAAGCACAGACGCCTTTATACCAGACACAGATGCGTCTGAACTACACAGACGCGGTTCTGCAGTTCACAGACGCGATCAAATGTCACAGACGCGATTCCAGAACTCAGACGCAATAATATCAGTCACAGACGCGATTAAAATTCTCAGACGCGATTCCAGAAACCTGCAAAAAAATAAAAATCTGGCAAAAACACAGGCACGATTCACGATATCACAGACGCTTCTGAAACACAAAAACGCGATCCGAGCACTCGCAGACGCGGAAAAAACCTAAAATGTCATCGAAATCGTCCGATCTGCAACTTCAAAAATGTAAAATCTGCAACAAAAATGTTAAATGCAAAGGGACAAGAGTCCCACCAGGCGTGCCAAAATGTTTATGGTGAAAATGGATAACAAATAACAACAATATTGAAAGACTAAAATGGATTCAACCACTAAACCCTAGCCTAACAATGAACAAAGATCCACCATAACATATGAAGATAACCTAAGACAATGCAAAATAACTCAAAATCACAAAGATTATACCATCACATGTCCAATAGGGTTTTGATCTCCATTCTTCCTATCTCCATTGATCTTGCTTGATATATTTGCTCTCAGATTTTTGTATGCACAAGAGCTCAATAAAGAACGGAATGTGGTTGCAAGTGGAATTGTAGTGTAGCCAAGTTGCATGAAAGATCATTAGCATGAGTCATTAGGGTTTGACAATGAAGAAAGCATCTCCTTAAATAGAAGACACAATAAGAAATGGAGGGTTAAGATTGAGAGGTGTAAAAAGAGAGGTCGGCTAGGATTAGAGGGTAGGTAAAAGAAATACCAAAATAATGAAAGAGGTAGGTAGTGTAGGAATTAAGAAATGAATGACATGTGTCATGTGTAGAAAAAGATAATGAATTAATTAAATAAATAAAGATTTATTTAATTAATAGAAGAAGTAGGACAATTAAATAAATAAAATATTTATTTAATTTAGGAAAGGGATAATTTAAATAAATAAATGTATTTATTTAAATGAGAAATAAGGCTAGAAGAGGATAAATGAATTAATTAAATAAATAAAAATTTATTTAATTAATAGAAGAATTAGGCTTAGATAATTAAATAAATAAAATATTTATTTAATTAGACATGACAATTTTGAGTGTCTACACAATGTATTTGTACCATCATCTTCAATTGTGTTTTCTAGCTCATGATCGTCATCTTCCATGGGATCATTATCTTCAGCTTCGATATTCACACCTCCATGTTCATCCACTTCGAAAACCATATTCTCAAGGTTGTGTTGATCCATACCATGTGCTCTGGGGTGCTCGACCTATATAAAATTGATAAACATAAATAAACCGTGATCATGATCTCATCATCACATGATTTATTATGTATATAAATTGTTAAAACGATATAATGAAAAACTTACCAATGGATGATAATCATGTCCACCTTCAATGTGACCATGCAACCTACAATGTTTCTTCGTTGTTTTGATTAGAAGTCTTCTAGTCTTTAACGCCTTATAAATTTTGCATGGACAATAACATTTTCCATCACCTTTTCTTTTCAAGGTAGGCAACAATCTAGCAATTGTCTCCTTATTTTGTTGTTTGTTGATATTGTCTGACATGGTCTTTCTTTACAGGCAAGAAAATAGGGCTATAGAACTAGTTATATAGAAGTTGAAATGTTAGTTATGAAATCACGTTTCATTATAATATACTGAATCAAATTACTTGAAAATAGAAATTATCATCATTGAACCAAAACCATCTAACTCTTCTTTTTCATCTCAAAACATATCTAATGGCTTTGTGGTATGCAATCCTTGTATAAGATATTAAGTTGACTGATGTCTAATTGGTGTAATCCATGAGTGTGTAATGTGAATTCAGTATCCTAAACATTGGAGAGACCTTATCTGAATTTCCTAATCAATGTGGTTGTTGTCCTAATGTGAAATACTGAGTTCTACCCTTGCCTTTACATCAAACTTCTCACATCATGTTTCTTCAACAAAACACACCAATATGAATTGAGCCAACACCATGAGGATAGGGTCAAGTATCAATATGGAAAACAATCATAATATGTGAAGACGGGGTTCAAACATAAGTTTTGGCTCTCAACAATGCCACACTTCCAAAATTGTCAGTCTCAAGACTTGTCCTATTGGGTGAGCACTCATTGATGGCCACTAGGCCAAATCAATGTATGTAGGCTTCAAACTCCTAACTCTAGGCTAGGAGGACCGTACAGAAGGTCTATGAACACTCACTTGGTATTACAATAGAAAGAGCCTTCCTCTAGAACTTTGTTTGCAATGCACACATCAATATTGGTAATAATTGTTATGATGGATGGTCTATTAGGACGGTAAATAAAATGCTTATTTTTTTTCCACCCTTTGAAACTACAACAAGGTATTTGTGGTGCAGGTGCACCAAGGCAAACAAATTCAAATTTGAAGACCTTTGAGACCAAGGAGGAGTGTCCAACATCAAACAAATTCAATAAAATCAATCATGAGATCCTAAAGCCAATAATGGCTTTTGAAACTAAAAAAATGCAAAAGTTGTCAAATTGTCCTGAAAATTGTAAAATGTTGTCAAATGTTGGATATTGGGTCAAAACACCCAAAAATGGATTTAGGAGGGTTTAGATTCATCAAATATGCCAATAAGGATGAAAATCCAATAATTGTAGGTTTTATTCAAAAAGTTGTGAAGCATTTGCAAAAAATGTAAAATTCAAATTTTCAAGTTCCAATGGTTAGGAAGAATTAAGAGGGAAAAGCACGTTTTCATTGTTTTAGTGTTAAATAAACTTTGTAACCAACCATATGGTAGTTGAAAAAACTTGGAGAGGCTATTTAAAGCCATATAAATGCTTTGTAAGGCAGACTGAATGGCAAGGAGTACGGATTGCTGTAGAAACTCAATGAAAATTCAAAATTTGGAGTAATTTCTCATATTTTCTATTCTTTGTGAAGGTTTAATTTAATTTTGTTCATGCCCTAAAATTTTAAAGCACTTTTATCAACATTCCACACCTCTGTGGATGATTTGAGTTCATTATTCATTATTCATTCTGTTATAGGGTTGACTGTCATAAATTTTTTAGTATTTTCCTTTGGTAGCTTTGACAAAATTCAATCATGGGGTCATTCCATGAATGTTGAACCCTGTTTCTCATGGGATGACTATTTTATAACATTTATAATACATTCTAACAACTAAAATGTGCAATTGAGGGATTTAGTGTAGGTGATCACCATTTGAAGGAGTGAGAAGCCTAGTGAAGAGGCTTGGTAGGGTGAAGGTTGGAGAGATCTACCTACATGAGGGGTAGTTTTTATGATTTGGAAATTGGTAAAACACCTATCTAAAGGTGAATCAACAACCAATTTTATCCAAGAGTGAGTGGACGTGGGAGATTGGAGAAACCCTAGATTTTAGGGCTTTTTGATGAAAATTTGGGGCTTTTGGGGTTAGAGGCCTCACAAACTAAAATTGATTGTGGATTCCTTCATCATTTTATATTTAGAAAGACTTTTTTAAGGTTAGAAGTACCCAAAAGTAACATTTCTTGTAGTTTCTTTGTTAATCCACCATTCGAGTTACTTGAAAATGAAGGGTAGTCTAAAAACAACAGATACTTTGCAAAAAAACTTCCTAAATGCTCTGACTATGTTATAGAAAAGCCAAAAGGGTATCCAAAAATCTATTTTATTTGTCTTGTGTCTTGGAAGTTTGGAGAGTTCTCATTAAATTTCTCTCGCTGTAGGGCTAATAGGGGCTTTAGGGGGCTAGTAGGAGGAAATTGGGGTTTGGGCATTTGGGTATTGAATAGAAGGCCAAAACTAGTTTGAACCTTTCTACAAGAAATGCAAAAGTTGTCATGGCAATATGACAATTTTTTTCCCAATGGACCTCAAACTTTCACAATTAGGTCTCTATTTGTTGTTAGAATGCGATCTATGACTAAGTATTAGAGGATCTTACTAACTTGGGTATCATGCTTTTATGTGTCTGTGACATGACTCCTAGTAACTATATAAGGATATTACTAGTCCTAGATCTATGCCTTGTCTTTTTGATATGGTTCCTAGTGAGAATATATGAATCTTACTAGTTCTAAATGTCATAACTTTGTGTTTTGCATGCTCCATGTGTGTCACCAATGTTACTCATATTACTCACTTTCTACTTCCCTTTTATCTCCATATTGTAGATTGACAATATCATAAGTCTTGGGAGCTACCACCTTTCCAAACTTGTAGACATCTTGACTCTTCAATATCTTGGTGAAAGAATATTTGGTTTCTCCATATTTTCCAAAGAGTAAATGAGCATAATTTCATACTCTTGCTAAGAGGGGGCTAAATATTGCATCATAAGTTTTATCTCTTTAAAAATATACACTAAGTTTGGACTCAATTTAAGTGGTTGTGCCTTATTTATGCCTAATTGTTCTTAGGTTTGACAAAGTTTCCATAAATTTGGTTCATTCCCTTATTCATGATGTTCCTCATGGCTCATTTTTATAGGACTAGGGTCTTGGGAACCGTTATTCATGGAAATTGGATCTAAAATTTGAAATATGAATGGTGGATTCGCAAATAGTAGGAATTTCCTCTCCAAATTTGAACTTTTGCAAAAGTTCAATTTGAAAAGGTGCAAGGACCATCCATATAAGGTCCATCTTGAAAATTAAATGATAATACCATCCACGCATATTAAATGATATAGTCAAGTAATAAAGAAGGAAAACCATTTCCTGAAGTTGTCAAATGATTTTAAAGATGCACAACAGTCCACTAAATGCAATTAACTAAAAAAGAAAAAAAAGTATGCTACAAGATAGTGGGTAAGATGCAAGGAATGAAGTTAAATAGACAAAGAAAAACCATGAATATTACCAAGTCAAAAGGAGTAGCTATGACCTCTTAGGTGTTTTTTCACTTGCATAAATTAGACTTCTTAAGGATAGAAACACATGTAGATAGTAGTATGAAGTTTTTTTGATGATTTTTGAAGTAGTTGAAGGAATGACTTATTTTAGTTATATCTAACCCAAGACAATTTCAACTCAAAGTAAGAAATAAAACCATATGTCCTATAAGTTTGGGAAGCTAATTGAGTAGCTGGATAAGGTAGAGCATGACTATAGGGTAGTCTTGAGACTCTTTTAACTCAATTAGAACATGTACCAAGTATCTAAGAGCTTACAAAGCCAATTCAACCATATTTCAAGAGAAAATGCAACAAAAGGAGTAAAAGCTTTGAATACACCTCAAAAACTACTCCGACGGCCAAGTAGGTGGAAATAGTCTTTTCCAACATTTTTTTTCTTCATAGATGCAACCCTATATTCTCTTTATTATTTGAGATGAGAAATACATTGTTAGTGGTTCTGTTATTACCCAGTCCAGTATCGATCTAATCTTGATACTTTCATAAAAGGAGTTACTATCCTAAGTGCTTGATACTGTCACAAAAACTGAGTGTTGAAGCAGTGAATCTTCCTTTGACCTTTGGGTGGTCTTGCCCAAGCAAGACATAATTACAAGCTACATGTATTTGGGCCCAGCCCTAAGTTTGATTTACATAATAGATAATACATGTGTATTTTAATTTGTCATTGACAACATTAAAATTCAATAGATAGGTATCCGAGCTATCTACTATTTCAACATATCTATGATATTGTGCAAACCATTTAAGAAGTGATGCGAAACAAGGATGAAAGAAAACTTGTCTTAAAATTAAATAATTATGAAATGTATATGTAACTTGTATTATCATACCCTATGATGCATCTATTGAGTGGACTGCCATGATAGTAATATAAGGAAGTACAAGGAGGGAGAGCGATGATGAGGTCCTCCTCTAGGTAGCCCACCTCATGGTAGTTGACTAATGGTCCCATGAGGCCAAGGGGGTGTAAGACGAAGTCCATCGCTCTTGGACCTAGAAGGGAAGGACATTTCGGACATCCTATTATATCTTTCCAAACTATATCATTATTGATTATTGACAAGGGGATAAGGATGGAAGTGATGAAGGGGAACAGTGATAGGATACCTCACTAGGTAGCCCACCTCACGGTAGTTTGGCCAATGGTCACATGAGGCGAAGAGGGCTTTGGATTTCACTCCGCTCTTGGGCCTACGGTAGAGGGTCTCTTGGACACCTCATCATTCCTCTTACTCGCACTTTCTTATGATTGAGCTCCTATAGGGAGTTGGACTAGACACTGGTTAAGTTAATTTATGCTTAATTATCTTTCTTTAGAGATTTATATTATTAGTTCTGATGGATTTCTAACCTATTGCAGGACCTCAATCAGGTACGCATCTTATTCCATTTGTAGTTTTACATAAAATGGTGATTTAGGGCAAGAACTAGGGTTTTTACAAAAAAAAGTAGCAGCATGTTTATTCTATGAGTGTTTCGAAAGCTATTTCATATTGGGAATCATTTTGAACATTCCATGATCATTGCTTGAGGACAAGCAATCTTGAGCGGGGCAAACTATAATGTGCCCACTTTGGAATAGAATTTAATAATAACTAATAATAATATTAAATTAAAAAAGAATAAAAATAAAATATAAAATAATATAATTAAAATTTAATTAATTTAATGAATGGTCAAAAGACATGGAAGGAAAAATTGCTATGATCTCCTAAGCTCTTCAAAACAACGTGAAAGTGTAATAGACACTCTAGACTCTAAATGGAGATGAGAGGCTTCCTCTTTATAGGCAATTCATTGCTTATATCCAAGGTGGCAGAAATCAACGATTGGGAATCGGTCTTATGAAATGGAAGGTCAAGATTAAATTGGTTGAGTGAGGGGAGAGATAAATGGAGGATATTCCTACTACATTGACAAGATGGAAGGATATGTGGGATAAAGAGCCACATGGGAAGATGCTCACAAAGACCATGAGAGAAAGATGGAAGAAGGAATCTAAGTTGTAGGGAGGTTGGAGGGAATATAGGATTCATGAGACGAGTGTCTTATAAGTCTCTTTTGACTAGGATGATGTGGAGAAACCAATCTCTACAATGTAGGGAAGGTGGAGAGGAAATAGGAAATGTAATGCCACATGGGTCTCCACTCCCATTTGACTAGGAGTTGTCAGTTGCACCATACCCAAGGATGTACCAAACTACCAGAAGCTCGAACCCTTACCAGTCCCTGTCCCATAACTTAGGTGTTCCACATTGGATCCCTTTCAACCTCAAGGGTTTTCGTTCTTTGATTGAATCACACTGAATTGCTCTGGAAACAAGGTTTGATAACATGACAAATCGGATGATCATTTGCTTTTTGTAATTTCTTTTATATGTTTCCCTTCTCACATGGGTGCCCAACTCTTGAAAATCCAAAACTAGATCTTGGGGGTTACAAAAGGCCTTATCTGGCCCAATTAAATATTACACTTTATTTTAATCCATAAGCTGTCCTTAAAAAAAAAAAAATCAACTGGACAAACTTAAAACATTATTACAATATTATTTCCCTAATTTTGTTCCCATTAGCCCATATGAAATAAAGGAATGCACTATCGGGTTTCCCTTGATTCATTTTGGAAAAAGGGAAATAACATCATCTACCCCAAACAAGGACCAGAACTGTATTTCCCAGGTATGGCTAACTTTCAAGGAGGGCCTCATAAGTTCATTATAGAGTTACTAACATGCTCGTTTGCCACAAAGTGCACCCACAACATATAGGAAATAAATATAACTGAACATCAAGCTATGTAGCAGCAACCAAACACAAATAAATGACTGAGACATTCGAAGAGCTTGGACAATAAGTGCATTCCATCCAGACATTAACATGAAGATGGTATAGTAAAATCACACAATAGCTATACTAGATTCCGCAACAGATGGACTTTATGCTACCAAATTCTAAAACAAAAATGATATTTTTTTCATAAACAAATTTGTATAGCTAACACAACCTTACACTATATACATGGTAGCCAACTAGTTTTCTAAAATATGCTAATAATAGTTTTTTGGCAAATATTAGCCTAAGAGAATCCCCGCTATGGACCCATTTTGAGTTGTGAAATTATTTAAACTACAAGACCTCTTACATAAGCTTTCACCCTGATTTTGTGCTCTAAATCTCATATATTATAAATAGTTTATCTAATTTTTGCATTTATGAAGAAAAAATTATGTCAAACTTTCAGACAAAGCAATCTCATTTGCAGAGGATAAAAAAATATTTTTTAAACATTCCTTTGAAACAATCCTAATTACAAAACTAGGGTCTTCAAACATAAACATCCCTAAAGAGTCCCATAACACACACAGATTGAAGGTGTCCTGCCACCCAAACTGAAAAGAAAAGAGAGAGGTGATTCAATTTACTTACTTTGGGATTTCGTCCATGGACGCCCATTCTGGGTTTTTTGATATCTAGTACATTTTTGAGTTGAGTACCAGTGGGGATTAGAAGACTCAGTTGAAGGAGGATTTGTGTGAATAAGGGTTGAGGGTGTTGGTGGTGATTGAATGTTGGAGAGTTGGATTGTGACTTAGACATGTTTATTTGTCCTATTTGAGTGTGATTCAATGGTTGGGTGAGGGTTGGTGAGTATGGGTGTGTTTTGGGGTATTGAATCCTTTTGAGTAACTTGTGGCCTTGTGAGGGGTCTTGTGAGTAAGTGAAGGGTTGACACCTAATTGAATAGGTGAGTTGGGAGAAATATCTCCCTTGTTGGTTGAGTTTATTGGATTCTATGCATCAACATGCCTTTTAGCTATCAACCCATTCAAACTTCCACCCAAAGATTCAATCTTGTCAAAGTTCAAAATAAATTTCCTTATTGTCCTTACTATCTTGCATCAACTTTCATATCAGTAGGTAGTCTTTTTCTTAGAACTATTATCTTTCATGGTAGGATACCATCTCAGTCTCTTGAGTTAAGTTAGCTTACCTTTAGAATTTATCATTTCCTAATCAAGTTGTTCAAGGGGAAAATGTCACTAATCAAGTTGAAATGTCAATTTCTCAATCTGCCTAAGGTAAAAGGTTAAAATAAATTGCAAAAGATAGAACAAGGCTATGAGAAAATGAATCATCAGTATTACCTAGATCCACATTATCAACGAAATCTAGAAATAACCTTGTATGTAAATAATTTATCATGCCAAAATTGCCAATTCTAACATGAAAATGAGACCAAGGAAAGCTCTAGAACAACAACTACTATTCATTCACATGTTCCTTATTAACCTCAATCACCATGAAAGATGCACAAATTGATTATAACAAAGAAGATGTTTCATAAATGTAAATATTAATTCAGGACTAAGGAAAATGAAAGAAATAAAAGAATACCAAGCAATAAAAAAAGACTACGAATACCGTTGCAAACTATGAACTTCATTTCCATTAATTCTTCAAAATATACTAGCCAAGCACAAGTATTCAATCTACAGCCTATTGCTAAATGTCTTTTGAAAGAAAACACACTAATGAGTGTTACTAAACTTGGACATTAAATAATCAATTATTAGACCCTCAAAATGAATTTTTAAATTACATTTATAGGGAAACTTTTTCCTCAAAATTAGAGATTAAATTCCACCCAAAACCTTATCAAACTAAGAGGTACAATCAACACACAAGATACTAGCCTATAAATGAATTAAGAACTATAAGTTGACTCATGAAAATAAAATATGTCAGAAGGAACTTAGAATATGGAGTCAAAGAAGCATGGAGAACAAGAAAAAGAGGATCTATCTAGGCCCCCACCCCCAAGATGACTCCTCCAAAAATTTTAAACTTAGGTGTACAAGCAACAAGATGAAGAACAAAGGCCAAAGTAGGTTGTAACTACCATGAACCTGTCCATCCAAAGTGATGAGAATCTAGATGTTCCTAAGTGGATACAATTCAACTTTGAAAGGATAAAGAAGAGAGTATTGAAGAAAGTAAGTTTGCAAAACATGATCATTGAGGTTGAGGCTGCAAGGAAGCCAAAGAAGGAAATGACTTTTTATGCCACCTAAAACTATGCAAAAGGAGAGATAGTTACCAATACCCTAAAATAGAGAAGATTTAGTAAAAACTACCAATACCCTAAACTAGGGTAACTCGAGACAGTAAGAAAATGGTTCGGGGGTCATATAGACTAGCTTTATACTGTATGTTAATTACAAAGTGATAAGTTGTGTGGTTGGATATTTTCAGTCCACCCCTTCTAGGTTAGGATTGTGCTGAACCGAACACAATTGTATCTCCCCAGGGCTTCCGGGTCGGGTGTGTTAGGCTAGCTGACAAGAGAAAGAAAGGCTTGCCTGAACAACACTGAATGAAGGTTGCAAATCAATTGAATAATATTCATTCCCATTGTTTTATTGTGTGTTGGTTTGATCTCCATCGATTCAGTAGCCAGAGGCAGACACCTTCCTATATATTAGCTCGTACAATAGTGAACAATCAACATGCGCGTATACGGGAGGAAGGGATTGCTGTGACAAAATTGAACGCTCACTCCTCAATCATAGTTCTATGGTTTTATGAGGAGTGGATTCCTATAGGGTATTACGCATTCAGGGAACCACACCTTTGACTAGAAGCCATCCGGCCTGAGATTGGATAATCAATATGCATACAAGATTGACCAATTTGCATTAAAAACCAGGGCAATTAACCACCACATGTCTCATTTCCTAACATCTTTTACATAAAAAAGGAAACTCTCATACTCCAAGAGTTGCTTCCACAATCGGTCAATATCCCACAAGAATGCAGGCATACCTAGCATGTATAAAAGCAACCAAAAGTTGTAGAATCTCTTGAATGGTATATTTTTTGCAACATGAAATTAAGGTGAAGAATCTACCTCCTGCGCGGGATTGCAAGCAATGCAAAAATGCTTTCGATGCTGGTTTGATGTTGTTGGGGGTTGAAGTCACCATAGATGCCTATGCGGGATTGCAATGCACAAATGAATTGCCCTCCTTTTTTTTAAGTAATGGTCATTGTCGTCGGAATTACGAGGAACTTGAGCACTTTTTTGAAAAAAAGAAAATTTTCATTGCTAATGCCCTCTTCGTCGAAACCAATTGGCAAATTGTCATCAGAATTATGACAAATTCAGGCATTTTTTCAAAAAAAAAATCAAATTTGGCCACAATATACCTTCTCCGTCGGAAACCTCAATCGGAAATCTAGTCCAAATGTATTAGTGAAGGAAAGACAAGATAGCAAGGGAGGTGGAACATGGGTTGGTGAAATTGAACTCCACCAAAATTTTGGTGTAGTTAGGGTTCACGAACTCGAACTCCACTGCAACTTGGTAATGTGAAAACATTGCAAAAATAAAGGGCTTAACAATGATAATGGGTGTCACTCAGGTCCATTAACCTGAGCAACATCACAAATGTGGTGTTGTCTGGGCCGATGATCCTGAACGACACCACGAATAGGGTTGTTGTATATCAAATAAAATGAAAACAAATGCATACATTCAGATCATTCCATCTCAAAAAATAAAAGGGTTTTAAAACCCTACAAGATAAATCAATGGAATAACAAGACGTAAGAGGAAAAAGATAACTCAAAAAATGTGGAGGAAACCTTGTGAAATCTGAATTAGAGCTTCTCCCATGATCTTGGGTAGCTTGAAATGGCAAAATGAGGTCAAATGCAGATGAAATGGATTAAAAACCAAGTGAAAGACTCCAAGTTGAATTAAAAGAGTATGCATTTAATATCTCAAGTGTCATAAATACATGCAAATTGGGTTTGTAAACCCAATTTGCACTTATCAAGGTGCATTTCGGGTTTACAAACCCAATTTGCATCTTGGGACAAAAAGTGGCAAAGACGTGTAAATCAGGTTTATAAACTTGATTGACACATAGGATTATCATTTGGTGTAAGTCAAGCTTATGAATCCGATTTACACCCAAAATTCACACTAAGTGAAAAATGGTAAAACCAACTAACAATCATGCTTGTGATGATGAAAACGTCTCGAAAAGAATGCATAGAGCGTAAAAGCCACAAATAAGAAAAAAAATTGTGGGGTTACCTCAATTTTAGCCAATGTTAAAATTGAGGATAGCATTATCTTTGACCAAGTAACTACTTTTGGCCATTATTTGAAATGAGCGAAGGTTGTTGAATCCCAATGCTCTATGTGCCTTCATCCATCCATTGGGGTAGATTCAAGCGACAAGGAAGAACCAAAAGACCAAAAGACACAAACTGAGATGTTGACCACTATGTGGTAATAAAAATAGAGTTCTATCATTGTATACAAGGAGGTAGCTGCCTTTACCATATATATGATGAATAGTGAAAGGTCTCGTCCACAAAGAGTCAAATTTGGCATGCATCCCTTTAGGTTCACGTCTCTTATCACAAAGTAAGACAAGATCCACCTTGAAATCTCTCTACATAGATTTTTTTGTCAAAAAGAGCTTTAAACTGATTATGATGTTTTGAAATATGATCCACCACTTGAGGTCTCTTTTCTTCAAGTTACGAAAGGAGCCTGATGTGCTTATCTAGAGATCTCTCATAAGTTTGATCTTCAATTGCCTTTGCTAACTTAAAAGATGGTAGGTCCAAAGTGACTGAATTTTTTGCATTGATACCATAAAGAAGCTAGAAAGGAGACAAACCAATCACTCTCTTGGGAGTGATATGATCTTCCCACAAAGCATCAATCAATGCCTTATGCCATAAACGCTGATTATCATCAACCAATTTCTTGATAATGGTTACCAAATTCTTATTGTTGGATTCTACTTGATCATTTCTCTGTGGGTAATAGTCTGAAGAATGGGCAAGAGTGATATGGTACTCAAAACAAAACTGACTAAACAAGTATGAGGAAAAATAAGTGGCATTATCTGCTACTATCTTGTTTGGAACACCAAATCTACTCATAATATTTTCTTTTATGAAATCACATACCACATCAGATGTAACATGTTTAACAAGCATCTCTTCGACCCACTTGGTAAAATAATTTGTTACAGCCAAAACGTATTGATGACGTACACTGGAAGGAGGATTAACTAGACCAATGAATTTAATGCCCCATTATTGAAATGATTCCTCAATCACCACTGGTTTAAGAGGAAATGTTTCAAGCTTAGACTTACCAACGAATTGTTGACACAATTCACATTTCATAACCCAATCACAAGCATCTTGAAAAAGAGTAGGTCAATAATACCTAGCTCGCAAAATTTTGTGATCCATCAGCGAAGCTGAGAAATGTCCACCACATGCCAAGTTATGAAAATATTCTAATAACTCAGTCTGTTGAGCTTTATCTACGCACCTTAGAAAGGTACCATCGAGACTTCTTTTGTACAAACTATTTTCCCAGAGAACAAACTTTGTTGATTTCAACTTCAAAGTCTTTTTTTCCTTGTATTATGCGCATGACATTCATCGTAAGTAAGGAAATAAGCTATTTTAGAATACCATTCATCTGTAGTACTTACAAACAATATTGTAGGGATGTTTCCATGTGAATCCTTCTCAAGAGGAATAACTTCTTCAAGTTCATTTTCTGACATCAACTAATAAAGACCCTTTCCTCGTACCAACTTGGCTATTTAATATTTGTAGTAGAATAATTCTTTCTCTCTAAAATATAAATTTTTTATATAAGAAGCATGGAGAGAATTAAATATTCTAATTGGTCTTAAATTCCAAACTATTTTTTTATATCTGTCACATATAAAGTACAAAATTACCTTAGATGTGAGTTCAGCTTAAGTTAGATATGTAAAAATCTATTATTCTATATTTTGAGCATCTAAAACACTATAAATAACCTCTAAAGCTAGTTCAAGATTATAAAATTCAAAGGTGAATATAATTTATAGAATAAAAAACATGTCAATATAAAAAAAAAAAAATTAGAATGTAAAGCAACATAGCATATAGTAGCATCAATCAAAACATTGCAAGGAAAAGCCTATAGATATTATTTTTATAGTGCATCATTATGATATAGATTTTTACTGGAATTAGTTTGGTTTGATATAGTATGTACATTATCATGACATTAATAAAAAATGACCAATAAGCTAAATATTTTTTTTTTTATAGAATGGAAAAAGTTGAAGAAATAATTCTTATGCCTGGACCAACTTCATCCTCATCAACACATTCCTATTACACATTTAATTTTTATCTTCCATCTCTAAAAAGGCATGGCTTCAAGAGTCTTTTATCATGGGTAACCACTTACACATCTCTTGAAATATTGGAATAACATACTCATCCCTAGGGTTTCAAGAATGGATCTATTTATTCCCATTGTCATATTGAACATGTCACCCTCATTACAACCTAAAAAGTACAAACTATAACAAGATGATCTACTTTTGATTCACGTTTTTGATAATAAAAGAAACAAAACAAGGGTACTAACCCTATACAAACTTAGGTCGAATGAGCCATTAACAGTAGGTCAGAAGACCACCATTAAAAGGCCAAAGAAACCATCAACAACACCATAGTAGAAAGCTAGGATCCCAACTCAAGAGTGGGAAGTATCACCCACAACTCAACTCAAAAGAGATTTAGGGGGGGGGGATTACCTTTTTGTGTACGACAAACAACAATCCAGACAATACTATTATTAGGAACATCATGACAAGTGGGATCGAGGGAGGAAATACCCTTAGAGTGTCTGTCAATACCTAGAGCAGACTGTTGTTGTAGAATAAGAGCAATAGGAGTAAAAACATTAAGGTTGAAGGAGGCCACACTAGTAGGAGTAAGATCCAAGGGGGTGGTGGAGGCCACAACAAAAGTTAGAGGTACAACCTCATCTTGAGATGAGTCATCGTCAACATGTCAAGAGTCATCAGAATCAGAAGCATCGATAGTCAAATGATCAACATTCGCATCTTTCCACCAAGTCACAGTTTATTTCGACTCAAGAGAGAATAATTTATAGCTAAGAAACCTATTAAGAAGCATCTACGACAGTGAAAGGGGAGGCTCTCATAATCCAACGATTGAGTCCATTGCCTTTCCCCAACCATAAGAACCGCATCCCTAGGGAGAGACATAGAGATGGTTAATGTCAATTAGAAAGAGAGAAAAATTAGAATGACCCATGAAGGATGTGGTATCATCCACCTTCAAGAAGCATTTGATAGATTTGCCAATGGCCTCATAACAAGAATGCTCCCAAAAAAGAAGAGAAAGATTGGGAAGACGAACCCACACTAGACGCACATTGAATGGTGATGATAAATGTATCTAGATATAATGAAAGTGTATCAATAACCAATGCCTAACTAAAATAAGCATTGTCACTACTATAGTAGTTGATGGAGTTGAGTGAAGAAATAGAATGACAAAAATAGGTGAAAAAGACTAGTAGAAGCTAACATATCTGTCAAAGTCATTATCCATATTAGAAGACAACACATCGTAGTTGTGATAATTAGTAGCATCGAACCCTAATAACAATGATATAACACAAAATTAACACACAACAAAAATTTATTATTTACACTTAAACCCCTTTTACAACATTCATGACTTTTTATTACATAGGTAATATCAACATTTCTTCCAAAAAGATAAATTCAAAGCCATAAGAAAGTTGGGTTTTTCAATTGTTGAGTTATATCATAGTGCAAGTTTTTTACCATTCTATAAAATATGCAATAACATATTGAACCATGATCTATGGAACTATTTACAACCTCTAATCTAGTTTCACATATCCTAAAAAACATGCATTAAAAGTAAGTCCCATTCTAACTATTTCTCCAAAAATACATGACTCCTTTGTAACTTTTATATGTTGAAGAACAACACACAAAGGAACTATGCAAACTAACATATATCAAATATAAAAGAGAGATTGAAAGCTCCTTGAAATATACCCTCTAAATTTATTTATTTTTAAAAGGTGATTTTTTTCTTTTGTAATTTATTAAAGGAGCAACTTCATAAAATAATTTTTATTTTCATTTCACAATAATTTCTTATTAATTATTTTTTTTAAAAAGAACGATTCACAAAATTAGAAAAACCATTAATTATAAACAAATTTGCACAATTTCTTAAATAAAATTGAAAAACTTTATACCAGTAAAAACTTGAGAATCCCTATTGAAAGTAAGAACTAGCAATAGGTAACTTGTAAGAAAATTATTTGAAAATTCAGAAGAGATCTTCTCTATACATAAATATCTTCAAAAGATTGATTTATATATATATAAACAATCAAGATCTTTCTCTCACAAGAAAATCGTTCTCTTTCAGCACCATCTTTAAACAAGAAGCTTCCATACTACTTCAATCCCACAATATTAGACCAATATAAGTTACTTACGATCAAACACATTAGAAATCACGAATGAAAAATCAAAAAATCACTACATAGAAATCCACTTTTATTTAGAAACCGCCTCCTAAAAAACAAAGAGTCACAATTTATAATTTCACTTAGATGTCCTTATGAAAAACTGAATTTAGATCTCCATAATGAAAATCCAACATTTTAACTTTTCAAACTCAACCCCTACGTCTTATAAAGAAGAGCATGCATGCATGAAATGTAACAATATTATGCAAGTTCCTAGAAGGAGGGCAGATGGTGCTCCGCTGGTATTGGAAAATTGAGGAGGGAAGGAAGGAGGAGGAGAAAGAGGAGGGTGTGAATAAGCAAGAGTTAGAGGGATCTGGATCCTCATACCGCCGCTGCAATGCCCAGAAACTGCACAGATAAAGCAATAACTCTTGCCTTCCTCCAACACCACGCTGTCATTTCCACTCAAATACATTTTCACACGCGCTTGCCCCACATTACATGTTCTGTATACGCTTTCATCTACTTCATAAACGTTGTGCTCCTCCTTGTTATACCTAAACACTGTCAAATTTATACGCCACTCAGAAATCTATTACAATGGAATGGAATAGAATAGAGATGTAATATTGGAAGGATACCTAGAGTGTCCCCAACGTGAAAATCGTGCTTCTGCGCCCACTGGAGATAATTGACACCCGAATCCCATCCTTCTGCGTCTCCAACCTCGTATACTGCTGCTCCAACGCTTCTAATTATAGCTACTATGCAAACCAGTGATTTCAAAGCCTCCGCCATCTTCAAATTCTACCTCTACCTAATGCTCTTGCTCGCCTAAGAAAAACTTCTCCTTCCTTGTAAATGAATTGGTGGAGAAAGTCGTCGGGGAGAATATGTGCTAAACTCACCATTGCTCAATCGTTTGAACAATTCAACCAAAAAGAGTTTCGATGTACACAGGGATCCGATGTCAACGATATATTTAAAGATAAAATATGTGCAAGGGATTTTATATTTGCAGAGGCAGACATGCATGCAGAGTTTTTAATTCCATTGAATCAGTCTTTGGTGGGCTCAGTTGTGCAAATTGATTCTCAGATAACTTGGAATCTTTGATCGCCATTTTGTTTCCACGACCATGATTTCAATTAATAAATGTTATTTGCCCTTTTTCTTTGAGCAATAAATAAAATTGAATTGAGTCAAACCTTGGAACTCTACTGGAACTATACTAATAAGATTGTGGGATCAATCCACATGAACAAGAGATAATACTATGTTATACTAATTAATTTCTGTTGAAGAATTCATCAAATTTGTTAAATTCTGTTGGGGTTCACTTCATAGTATATTTGGTTAAGTGGTGGTGGTGGTGGCATGTCCACTAAGCACACTCCCATCTTGGTCTTAAATTTTTTTTAGTCTGATAATCATTATTGAGTCATTCCAAGATTACTGAAAATCGAATATTGCGACATATCAGTTGTGTAAGTAGTAAAATCTGTCGACAAAATTTTATAGATTTTAGTCTTTATTCACTGCCAAAAATCCAATGCCCACAACATTTGCAAAGATAATTGTTTTAAAAGCATCAAGGACATCACAAGTTCAAATTGACCCCATCCATATCATCAGCACAAGTCTAATTTTATGCTTGATATCGCTGCAATCTAAAGTCCATAAAGTAGTGTATGCATTCCATTATTATTTTGATGGAACTCGATAGTTACACAAGCTAAGCGTTATTTTCAAAGTTGTTGGAATTGGTCAACTTGTTAGGCCATTAAGATTTGTCAATTTGTTAACTTGACAGGGAGAAGGTGATTTACTTTCTATTAGTATTAGCACAAATTGAATTAGGGGAAGGGTATTAATAGTCATTATAGCTAGTTTTGCACATCTTAAGTTCTTAAACAATATATCAGAATTTGACGATGATTTTTTGTTGTCTTTGTATGCAACTTAAGTGCTTATAGCTATTGTTTTGTCTTTTTGGTAGTTACGATGAACACTATGGGATTTGTTATGCACGCAAGGGTCAAAAGGTGGTCATTTTTAGTTGACGTTCCATACATATTCCCCTTTGCCCTGTTAAGCATTCTCTTTTAACTACCACCAAAATTTGCACAATTGATCCAATACTTATGCACAAATGTACCAATAATCATGTGCTATTGGTACCAATAAAGTTGCACAATTGGTCAAATTACTAACCCTTTTTTCTAGGGTATACCAATGGATAGTTATTAACCCACTAGATGATTTTTTAGTGCATTTTTAATTAACGAAATCCAATGAACGATAATCGGAACATGGACAGTAATTAGACCCTTTCCTGTAAAATATTAGATTTTGCAAAGATTTTGTTGAGGAATACATGGAAACCATAAAAATGATTTATGAATCCAATTTTTTTTTGTTCACCCAATCACCAGAAGCAAATATTCTTGTAAAAAATCATCTTGATAAAGCAACAATACAACCTGACAATGTTCTTTTGGCGGATCATCCCCTAGGTCTCCACCTTAGTCTTAGGGTGCTCTCAAAGTTCTTGAAAGACGGTGATTAAATTGTTATTTGTTATTGTAACTCCAAAGTTTTTTAATGACAATAGATTCTCTAATATTGAGCTCAATCCTATACATGATGCGAGAGTCGCCATGGCCAATCATGTACTTTTTTTCTATGGAGTCCACAACTATAAAATACCTAGCTCTACTTTCTTGTCTCTCTTGTCTCATTTGTTTAGCTTCCTTTTCACACCCAATGAAAGACAATTCTCATTTTGTCCGACATGTAAATGTTTATATACATATATAATTTTTCTATGGAAGGACGCTAATGTTTTTGCCCTCCCAAAAAGGAAATGAAATAGGCTTAGAGGGCAGGGCATCACAATGGCTCAAACTTGAAACTTCACATATCTATTTTGATGATTTCTATAAAATTCAACACCCCCTTTGTGGTATGAACAATGGGACCATTATTTTGACGTCACATGGAACGACTTTGATTATTTTATAAGTTTGTATTCTCTAAGGAAGGTAAGGATCAAAAGAAATGATATTAAGGATCGATCTCAAAGTTTTTACCTATTTCTTATTATATTAGCATTGCCAACTTGTAGAGCCATTGAATCTAATATGGTATAAGCTATTTTTCTTGCTTGCTTCACCATTTTATTTTGGACTCTTTTCCCTTTTCTTTAGGTTCAAATAGGTGATGTCAATATTATTGCATTCAATTAAATTTAATTAATCAATTATTTTGATCATTCATAAGTGATTATTATTTTTGTTTTCAAAATATTCTTCATTTTTATAAAGTTGAGATATATATTTATAAACTACAAATTATTTATCTACATTATGATTGGATGAAAAAATTTGATGTTATAGGAACAAATTTATAAGAAAAATAGATTTTATTGACCTTTTTAAAAATTTCTTTATATTTAAAAAATAAATGTCTATTTTATTTTTGTTCAAATTTTTATTAATAATTTTATAAATAAAATGATTTTTTTATTAAAAAAATAAATCTAATTATTGTATGTATCTTTTGTAATTATAATTTTGTATATTTTTTTGAAACCATTCTTTTTTTTAATACTTTTCGAAAATCATAATTTTCATTCTAATATATACAATATAATTTTATAACATTTAATCATAAATTTAAATATTTTTCATTTAGTCATTAAAAATATATATATTTTCACTCTATTATTTATATTATATGATGTTGTGATTATTAATAGTTATTTTATTAAAATCAATTATAATTAATATTACATAAATATAATTAGAAATATATATAATCTTAAACTAATAATTAATAATTAAGTTTAAGATTAATTTTTATTATTATAATTATAATTATATAAAACTTTTATTTAAATTAAGATTATATTCTAAGGAAAATGTATATTTTCACTATAATGTTTATATTATATTATAGTAATTAATATTATTTTATTGAAGTGAGAGTTATACTTAATATTACAAAAATAGAATTAAAATACCATAATTTTAAAATAAAAATAATTAAAAATTACAACAAATATTTTTATTACAATACTATGTGTAGACACTTAAAAATAATTATTTTAATTATTTTTAATTCCTCGCATAATTAATTAATTAATTATGTTAATTCAAATTCCTCTCAATATTAATTAAACATAATTAATATTGTCACTATAGCATATGATTGATTTATTTAATAAATCAAATCTCTTCCTTTATTCTTCTAAAAAATCAAATCCTCACAAATCTTCCTCTTAGCTAATTAATTTCAATTAATTAGTTAACCTACATGATTTCTACAAATCATCTTCTTAATTCATCATTAACCTAATAAATTCTTCTAGAAACTCACTAAACTCACTTAACATTATTCTTCTAATTTTTTATTGCTTCCACTCATTCTCTCTCCTAGTCAAATTCTCTACAAATATTAATCCCACCTAAACATTTCCTCTAATCCCCCTCCTAATGAGTCGTTAATGGTTAATCATCATGATTAGCCACAAAGTCAACTCTTTGTCCTTTTCATCCAGCCACTAGCTTTAAATACTCTTTTTCTAGGTGAATGTAAGATTTTCGAAATCTCACATTCCTCCAGGCATTCCCTCTCCCAAGGAATTTTTAATTCTTTTTTATTCCTCCAATTCCCATAATATCCTTTTTTGGAGAATTTTTAATTTCTCCAATGCACCTTGTGGAGTGTGGAGATACGAAATGCCTTTAAGACATATTTCTTGGTCTCCACACCCTCTCTTGGAGCTTGTGTGAGCTCACAAGTAAATCTTAGCCCTTCATCTCGAATCCATCCTAGCCATCTGTTTTTCTTTCCTCTTCCTATAAATAAAGGGCTCCACCCTTTCATTTGAACATCTTGAAATCCAGTAAGTTTATGCTGCCCTTTTGAGCCCAGGAAATCATCTTGGCAACTTGATCATCTCATTCTTATCATTTTTCAAATCCATTCCATTTGTGCACAACATTAGAGAGCCATCCACATCCAGCAATCAGAGGAGCACATCAAGTGGAGCATTATCAAGGGGCGCCTTCACTTCATCAAGCTCAATCCGAAGGAGAAGGTAAAATAGCAAGGTGAAATGGTCTTTTAATGATATTTTAGCATTCTGCATGTTTATTTCGTTATGTTTTGATCATTTGACCTTCAAATTTGTTTTCCCCTCTTCATTTTGGCACGCCCAGTGGGACCCACGTCCCTAAGAACTAATGGTTTTTTTTAGGTTTTTGTGAGTTGTGAGACGCGGGTTCTAGAATAGCGCGACTGCAGAAAAAAAAAATCTCTTTGCAGGTTCCAGAATAGCGGCTCTGTATTTCTGCACAACAACTTCTTTTCTGTTTCTGTTTCGTTTTTGTTTCTGTTATTTTTCTGTTTCTGTTTCAGTTTCAACACGATAGCTTTGCGATTAGCACGAGCGTTTTTGTGGGAATTTGAATTCCTGTTATCCGATCTATTATTTGCTCTGTTATCTGCTCTGTTTAATTATAATTAGTGTGAAAGTAGGAGAGTATGCTCTTGTCTATATAGACAATCAGAAATCTAAACCTTTCACTTTTCTATTCTATTTAGTGCAACTGTATGCTCTGATCGCAGGAAAGTGTGAAAATAGGAGAGTATGCTCTTGTCTATCTAGACAATCAGAAATCCGAACCTTTGGCACTTTTCTATCTGTTTAGTGCTACTGTCTGCTCTGTTAATCTATCTAAAATTTTTAGGCGCTAACTGTAGTCTGCATTTCTTTTTTTTTTAATTTCCTGTTATCTGCTTTGTTTAAATATAATCTATCTGACCGCAGGAAAGTGTGAAAGTAGGAGATTATGCTCTTGTCTATCTAGACAATCAGAAATCCGAACCTTTGACATTTTTTTTATTCTGTTAAATTTAAGGTTTCTGCTGTTAAATTTTTTTCTGTTTTTTTGCCATATCTTCTTTATCTCGACTCCATTTTCCTCCAAACTTCACTAGATTCTCCGCATTGCCATTTTCCACATTTCCTTCCTTGGAGGCCTTATCCCAAAAATCCACTTTTTGAAGCCCAAAATCCTATATTTCTCTATTTTTAGGGTTTGTCATAACTCCTTCCTCTTTTATCCAATCACCTCCATATTTTTCTCATATTATCCATCTCCAACTTTTGCTTCTTTGTCCCTCTTGGACAAATTTTCCCATTCCTTCATCTCTCCTCCAAAATCCCCATTTTTCGCTTGCCTATCCCTTGGAAAGCGGCAAAAACCTAGTCAAACCCCATTTACCCGTCAAAGCTTTCTTCAAATCCACATTTGTCATTAGTAAAAAAGTTTTTATTCACGTTTTTTTATTCATTCCCAAAAAATCAAAAAAATTAATATTTTTGTCATTTTTATTTTTTTTTGCAGGACGCTTGTTGAAGACTATTTTTTCAAACTACTAATCAAGTTGTTTTGCAGGACGCTTTTTGAAGACTCCATTTTTCAAACTACTAATCAAGTGGTTTTGCAGGTTGCCTAGCTGATTCAACCAAATATTGTGCATTTATTTAAATTAGGCACCTAGATATTAATTAAAATGGAATGAACCATTGTCTTATGTGTCTTTAAGAAAAGTGTAAAGGTAGGAAAGTATGCTCTCATCTTACTAGATGATCAGAAATCCAGACCCTCCAACCTTTTCTTGTTTGATTGTGTGTTTACCTTTAGCGGGCCTGCCCTCCCAACTTGCTCTTTGAGAAGGTAAGAGGGGAATGACCCAAGTGAGTACACCCGGACCCGGGGTTCCCAACTCACTATAATAAATAGGCCATTAACTATGAAAGGGTTAATGGTTGGGGCTATATGAGAGTTCACTCTCACATTGGGTGCTTAGTAGGATCCTAGAGATCTCAATCACGCTTGCGTGACTACTAAGTTCTTAGTGTTTCGTTGGGCTATAGGCCTCAATTGCGCTTGCGCAACTTCGAAGGGTAGCTCCTAACGGGAAGACTTACTAAACACCTTGTTCATAGTGGCCAAAAACCTTCTAGTCATTGGTGCAGGAGGTCGAACCTCTGAAGCGGCCCATATTCTTATGGCCCTTAGTAGAGACACAAAGTTCACCATGAGGAGTTTTCATGGGAATTGATGCTTGGCTGCCCCAAGAAGTGAGTGTCGTGGAGGGGAGCTAGTGGGGTCAAGCATCTAAGTGTCTACTTTGGGTAAGCGTAGATGGGAAACCAATTGGGATTCAATGACTATTGTCCTTGCCAGCCTTAAGAATGTTGTATATGAGTATGAGTGTCTTTGATATAATATGCATTTGATCATTGTGTTTGCTTTGTTTGATACATACTTGCCAAGAGTAGACTAAAAACACATCACTATCCCCAAACACTTTGCAAAAATATTTGTCAAGACACAAACAATTGTCCAAGTCATTACCCACACAAAGTCCAAAATTGCATCAAAACTCTATCCGTCCCATTTTTCATAAGCCCAAGAGAGAAGCTAAGAGTTTATCATCTACGTCAACATTCAAGTTTGTCCTTTGAAACACCTATTATCGTCCAAATCAGGGTGGTCATATCCCTTCATACAACTTGCCATTCAAATTGATCCTCCATTAAGTTGTATTCATGTCAAAGACAACCTAGTTATCAAGTTTCTTCTAAACCATCACTACCATACCTTCTTCATCATTCATCCTCAAATTTCTTAAATCCTTTCATCACAAATTTCTCAAATCCTTTCATCACAAATTTCTTAAGTCCTTTCATCCTCAAATTTCTTAAATCCTTTCATCACAAATTTCTCAAGTCTTTTCATCCTCAAATTTCTTAAATTTTTTTTTTTCATCACAAATTTCTCAAGTCTTTTCATCCTCAAATTTCTTAAATCCTTTCATCTCAAATTTCTTAAGTCCTTTCATCCTCAAATTTCTTAAATCATTTCATCACAAATTTCTTAAATCCTTTCATCACAAATTTCTTAAGTCCTTTCATCACATTTTTCCTAAGTCTTTTCATCACAAATATCGTGTATGGTCGCAACTTGATCCCAAAAGAAAAAGATGGCTGAACAACAATATGGCATGCCAGACATTGGTGTCCTATATGAAGATCCCACGCAAGATCATACACAAATTGGGCAACCTAGCGATCAAAATCAAAGTCAAAATCTTGACATGGTTAACCAAGATGAACTTTTTCCAGAAGTGCAAACTTTCCTAGCGGATTCTTATAACCAAGAGATGATGGAAAAGTTTATTAAACACAATCCTACTGCACTTCTGAAAACTCTCCTTGAACATGGAGCTCAACTTCTACCTGAATTTAATAGATCCGCTCTCACCCAACAACTACAAGGAGACCTCGCTCCCACATAAAGTGTTGCACCTACTATTCAAACTCAATCAATTGCAGCCCCATCAATCATCCAGGCTCAATCAATGCCACCCATGGTACCTCCCACCGTGGTCTCCATCCCACCTTCTTCCTCCTTACCATCCATACCACTATCAAATCCGATCTCATCCATTCTCCAACAAACTTCTATACCACCTCCTTCTATTCAACCACAAATTTCTATTCCACAAACTTCCCTTCCTCCCAACAATGTCACAAATTTTATCCGGGCTGTATTCAATCCCGTCACAACAATTGGCAAACCACAACCAACTGTCCCTCAAACCCCAGCAACATCGGTCATCACATCCCATGTTCCCACCTCATCATCATATCAATATATTGGTGGTGGTGCACCTTCTTTGGTTCATCCAATTCTTGGGGCAAATACAATTCATCAATATCAAAGACCACAACAAGACCTCATGAAGGAAATTCAAGACATGAAGAATATCATCAAGGACATAAAACAAAGGACTAATAAAAGGAAAACTTACTCGTTTGAAGAGTTTTACCCTTGTCCTTACGACCCGTCTATATCAGTTGCACCATATCCCCCGGGATTTGAGATTCCTAAATTCACCAAGTATGAAGGCAAAGGAGACCCCCGCGATCATGTTCGAGAATTCCACATCTTATGCCAAGAAGTCTCCAATAGTGACCTTACCTTCGCAGACTCTTTCCCAAGAGTCTCACAGGAGATGCCCTGACATGGTTCTCATCTCTACCATGAGGTTCCATTGTCTCTTTTCCAGACTTGGCAGAAACATTTGTGGCCCACTTTGCATACAACATGGGTAATGATGTTTCTATGATGGACCTATGTAATACAAAACAAAGGCCTGGAGAAACCTTCGCCAATTTCCTACAAAGATGGCGACATCTTATCAAGAAATTTCAATGGGACATGCCAGAACAACATCAAATTGAACTATTCCAAAAGAACTTGGTGCCTGAACTTTCAAGACCTTTAATATCTCAATGTATCAAATCCTTCCAAAAATTGACAGATAAGGGCCTCACCCTCGAACGTGTCTTGTTGGAGGAAGGAACCTTGAAACATTACCAAAAATCAACACAAAGTTCTTCCTCTTATTATAACGACAAGCCAAAATTCTGGTTCAAAAACAAAAACGTGGTCAATGATGGTGTAACTGATGCAAAGCGGGTCCAAACTATGGCCGCTCCCCCAAAATCCACCACCAAAAATCATCAATTCAACAACCAAAATCAATCCCAAAAACCTCACAACAATGTCTCAATCCAAGGATGACCACCCCGATCGAATAATAGGACTCCAAGAGATTTCACTCCTTTGGCTGAGCCTATTGAAATGGTGTGTTTCAAAAGCTTGTCCAAGCAGGTGCAGTGGTTTTTCCAATCACTCGCCCATTTGACCTCAATCAACCTAAACCAAGATGGTATAATGAAAATGAGTATTGTGAATACCATCGTATCAAGGGACATGATACATACAAGTGTATGAAAATGAAGATCTACATACAACATCTCATTGATAGAGGTGAGATTGAAGTAGCAATTGCAAAACCTGATAATAACAATGACAAACTCAAAATGTACCAGGAACCCTTCCCGAAGCATGATAAAGGAAAAGGCTCATCATCTAATGCAATGGGTTATGACTACGCTAATCATGTAGCCGGTTTTGATTTTTTGGTAGGTCGCATTGAACCTGTAGACAATAATGTCAATGTCATAACCATCCAAGAAGTTAATCCTCCTTCTTCCCAAAGCAGACCAAATCCCGCTTGGATAGTCATTCAAGGCGCCACGCCTTCCACCTCCCATTTCCAGAATGACTACAATGCAACTACACGCTGAGGAAGAGTCACCATCCAAGGAGTTCCTCCCCCACCAAACCCCCCACCCATGTCTTCCACCCACCGATATGACCTCCTTGATCAACTTGGGAAGACACCCACGCAGATCTCCATTTTGGAACTTCTCAAGACCTCCCCGGTCCATAAAGAAATTTTGGAACAAGCCCTTCTCCAATCACGCGTTCCAGATAACATCAACGCCACCCAATTCCAAGCCCTCATTGGAAATGTTGCTGCCTAGTAGCACATTGTATTTAACTCCAAAGATGCTCTCGCTGATGAAGACCATAACAAACCTTTGCACATCGAAGATCTATCCACAAGCACAAGGTCAAACGTATCTTAATAGACGGTGGATCCGGGCTCAATCTGTGTACATACAAATTAATAAAATAATTGGGACTTTCTGAGGATCTGATAGACACATCAGGAAGGATCACAATAAAGGCATATGATGATGTAGAAAGAATTTCAAAGGGCGTGGTCACCTTACCTCTTCAAGTGGGCCCCATTACAATTGAAACCCCTTGCCAAATACTAGATCTTGACCTCCCCTACAACATTCTCCTCAGGAGGCCATGGATTCATTCCTTGTAGGCTGTACCCTCCACCTATCACCAATGCATCAAATTCCCCTATAACGGAAGAGAGATCACTATCAAAGGTGATCCCCAACCTTTTCAATATTGCAAACTATTAGAGGGGAAGCATCCGTATCATTGCCCACTAAATAGACCCTCGCCAACGCCTCCTTCTAACACATCAAATGTTGCCTCCACATCATCCCAACCAGATAATCAAATCAAGATCTTGGACAATGGCTGTGGAGAATACAAATTGGAGGACGTCTTATTAATAGGCAACCTCCCTCTCTCTCCTAAGTCATTTGGCAAACCAAAAGAGATAAAAAGGGACCCAAAACCAGTCATGCAATGCCAAAATATCACCTTCCAGCAATGGGGCCCACTTGATAACGAGAGCCTCGAAGTAGATATCTCTTCATGGCTGTACAGGGAAGAGGATGAAGATCCAGCAAGAATATCCAAAAAAATGTATCCAAAAGCATCTGCCATAGTTGAAAAAAAGGGTTACAAAGGACACGGCCTAGGACCAGAGGAGAAAGGAAGAAAAACACCCATAAATCCTATCTCCTGTAGATACAACAAAGGCTTGGGTTACACCCTGGTCCCTAAGATTACTATCGCTGGTGCCCCTTCTAGTCCTTCTTCAGATATCGAAAGCACTGACGAAGAGGAATTCTAAGAAATGCCTTATGAATATGAGAAAGATATCTTCTTGGATGCTTACATCAATACCATCACCCCCGTAACCCCTCCCACTTCACATGAGCTACATCTTGTCCATCCTGAACTCATTGATTGGAGCCAACGAGACAAACCCACTTTAGATATCTGCGCTGATGATAATGCTCTCATTGCTCTCCTAACAATGTAAAATATGGAAGATTGTAGCAGAATCGAGGGTATTCAACTACACGAAAAGGGATACTTTGGTAGTTAAGTCAATGCCCTTAGCCACAAAAAAGATAATAAAAGAAAAAGATATGATTCCCTAGGTGAAAACCTCCCTGAGGCGCCTTTGGATGAACAAGAAATAAAAATAAAGGGCGTATCTAAAAGTGAAAACCTAGAAAAGGCACTTGACGATGAGGGATTTGACTTCCCTACCATTGGTTACCTTCCATAGGACAAATCAAATTTTTTGATAGAAGAAATAGACAACATCAACATGGGCACTGAGGTCATTCCGAAAAATGTGCTCATTGCCAAATCCCTCACAAAAATCGAGGAACAAGACTTCATCAACTTCCTTACAGAGGTAAAAATCAATTTTGCATGGTCCTATTCCGATATGCCAGGGTTGGATCCTGCCTTGGTGGTTCACAATCTCGCCGTCCGCCCAGATGCAAAACCTGTAAAACAAAAATTGTGAAAAATGCACCCACATATTGCACTCCTGGTCAAGGCGAAACTCCAAAAGTTGTTAGACGCAGAATTTATCAAACCAATAGATTATGCTGAATGGGTCTCCAACATTTTACTTGTCGGCAAACCTATTGGGGGCATCTGCATCTGCACAGATTTCCGAGATCTAAATATAGCTTGTCCTAAAGATGATTTCCCGCTCCCCAATATAGACATGATTGTGGACCTTACAATAGGACATGAAATGTTATCGCTAATGGATGAGTTTTCTGGATACAACCAAATCAAGATAGCAGATGAGGATCAGCATAAAACTGCATTCACAACACCATGGGGTACCTTCTCTTACCGGGTCATGCCTTATGGCCTTAAAAATGCTGGAGCTACGTATCAACGGGAAATGACAACAATTTTTCATGACCTCTTGCACAAAATTATGGAGGACTATATGGATGATTTGCTAGGAAAATCCAAGACAAGACAAGAACACATCCCCATTCTAAAACAAATCTTTGAAAGATTGGAAAAATACAAGCCGCGCCTAAATCCCAAAAAGTGTGTGTTTGGCGTCACATTGGGAAAACTACTAGGATTCATTGTTTCCCACAGATGCATCAAGGTTGATCCCGCAAAGGTAAAAGCTATTATGGAAATGCCTCCGCCAAAAACTCTTAGACAACTGCGCAGTCTCCAGGGAAAACTCCAGTCTATCAGGCGTTTCATTTCACAGCTAGAAAACAAGTGCCATCCATTTGCACACCTGTTGCGTAAAGACACAAAATTTAAATGGGGTTGCCTATGTCAAAAGGCCTTTGAGAAATTAAAAGAATATCTAGCATCACCTCCTGTATTGATGCCTCCTGCTCTTGGAAAACCCCTTATTTTGTATATATGTGCTACTGCAGTGGCATTGGGGGCATTATTGGTGCAAACAGATGATCAAGGGAAGGAACACGCCATTTACTAAATCAGTCGGACGTTGGTAGGATATGAACTCAATTACAACCCCATTGAAAGAGCATGTTTGGCATTAGTGTTCAGCACACAGAAACTATGACACTATATGCTAAATAATAAGACAAAATTAATTGCTAAAATTGATCCACTTAAATATCTCTTGTCCAAAGCTACTCTCACTGGCAGAACCGCCAAATGGGTCATGCTCTTAAGCGAGTTTGACATTGAATATGTGGACAGACAGGCAATCAAGGGACAAGTCATTGCAGATTAGTTCGCTGAAGCTCCACTTCCAGGCGACCATCCTCTTCTCACAGAATTACCAGATGAGTTCATTATGACTGTTACCACATCCTCCACATGGAAATTGTATTTTGATGGCTCCTACACTCAAAATGGATCGAGTGCAGGAATATTATTAGTCACACCTCAAGGAGATGGCATCCCCAAATCATACAAGATAGCCTTTGCATGTACCAATAACATAGCAGAATATGAGGCCCTCATCACAGGTTTACGCTTGACTATCCACTGGAAAATAAAGGAATTACAAGTCTATGGCGATTCCCAACTCATCATAAAACAAGTCAATGATGAATACCAGACAAAAGATGATAAACTCCTTCCCTACCGTACCATGGTTGAAGATCTTAAGCAACATTTCATGGCAATCAAGTTTGACCAAATCCCACGAACAAACAACAGGGTTGCAGATGCAATGGCCACCATTGGCTCCCTCCTTCAAATGCCAGCACACAACTAGAAGTGCGAGTTCTTGGTCAAGCAATTGTTTATACTGGCATACGACCTACTAGAGTTTGAAATGGTGTGTGTTCTCGTTGGTCCCGAGTCCCCTTGGTACCAAGAAACCTTCACTTTCCTCAAAGACAACACCATTCCCCCACACCTCACCAAAACCCAACATCAGACCTTCATCTGCCGATGTGCCCGTTACACCATCCTTGCAGACACCTTGTTCATAAGGCATTTTGATGGTTCCCTCCTAAGGTGTTTAGATAAACAAGAAGCAGAATGGGCATTACGCGAAGTACACGAGGGCATCTGTGGGGCACACTCAAGTGGACTCACATTGGCTAAAAAACTTTTGAGAACAGGATACTATTGGCCTAAAATGGAAGAAGATGCATACAATTATGTGAAGAAATGCATCCCTTTCCAACAACATGGCGACAAGATTCATGCACCATCACAAGAATTTCAGCCATTCATTACACCATGACCCTTCTCGCAGTGGGGGCTCGATCTCATTGGGAAAATCCACCCTTCATCTTCCAACGGACATAAATTCATTATCATCGCCACTGAATACTTCACTAAGTGGGTAGAGGCTATCCCTCTTACTTTCACCACCGGCAAGCAAATATCCAAATTCATCCTAAACTACCTAATCTGCCGATATGGCATCCCAAAAGTTATCATCATAGATAATGGTGAACAATTTAAGAACCAGGATGTCAAAGAACTCTGCCAAAAATTCAACATCCAACACCGCTTCTCCACTCCATATTACCCCCAAGGCAATGGCCAAGCTGAGGCTTTTAATAAAACCCTAATAAAAATCCTCAAAAAGATAGTCAATGAAGCAGGTCGTGATTGGCACCTCCAAATCCATCCAACATTGTGGGCCTTTCGCACCTCCATCCGCACCCCCACAGGTGCCACTCCTTATTCCCTAGTATTTGGTTCCAAAGCCATTCTTCCCCTTGAGATCGTGATCCCCTCTCTAAGGGTATCACTGCAAAACATCCTACTAGAGGAAGAATACAAAATTTCCCACTTACAAGAGATAGAATTGTTAGATGAAAGGCGTCTCAAGGCCTTGAATCATCTCCAGGTCTATCAAAACCATCTGCGCATGAGTTATCATAAAAAAGTTAGAACCCGAGAATTCCAAGTTGGTGATCTTGTCCTCATGGAAAATCAGAAAAATCTACAAGAAAGAGAAAAGAAAGGCAAGTTCGAGCCTAATTGGCTTGGACCATATGTAATCATAATGAAATATGGATCAGGAGCTTATCAGTTGGCTACTCCTGAAGGCGATCCTTTGGATGATCCAATGAATATCATGCACCTCAAAAGATTTTATGCTTAGTCCTCGGAAAGTCTTAAATTGTCAAAAAAATAAAAAATCAAGAAAAATAAAAAAAAATTAAAAAATGAGAAAAAGATCCTGAAAAAATGGTCACTTTGGTGAAAACCTGGCAAACAGGCACCTTATGACACAAAAAAATTAAAAAATCAGAAAAAGAAAGAAAAAACAATTCGTCCATTAGTGAAAACCACTTGGTGGCGCTATGGACAAGTACCTTGGTGAAAACCTCTGTGCAGAGGCCAAGGTAAATAACTGGATCCATTGTCTATCATGTCGATACTACAAATCATTTGCCATCCAGCCCACCCATGTGCAACATTCCTTCTTTTCCGCCTCCCAATAAAACATGCGTATGATGATGAAGTCTTTGCCTGAGTCATGAACAAGGAATGTCCCATTGAAACTGAGATTTTATGCCTCTGTGTGTAAGCTTCAAGAAGTCTTGAGAAACAATCCCAAGTCCATCCTAGTTCTACTCTTGGCAAGAGGTATCATGTGGTCGCACGGAAGAGACTTGTTAGATTTTGTTAGATCTTTTCATATAGGCTTGCATCTTTTTCCCTATGACTGCCACTATTTACGACTACCTGGGTTCTTCCATATCCAGGTACGTTGTGATAGGTGCATACTGGGGCATATTTCATAGTATGGCATGTTTTGGATCCTTCTTGTATAAATCAGCGACCTGGTACTAGTGTTTATCAACACTTACCTTCTCGTGTACAAGAGGTATCAGGTGTTTGAGGGTTTCCTTGCACGAACCCACAACTCTGTATTAGTGTTTCTTAACACTTGCATTGTTGTGTGCAAGAAATTCTCATTTGTCTACAGAGTCAGTCCACACCCTACGTTTCTCATGGTATCCTGATTTCTATAATCAATGGTGCAAGTCACTCAAGGCAACATCAAACTAGGTTGGCTCTCCACATTTGTTGTGCACAAAATCTCACCATCATTCCATTAAATCCTAAACTCAATAATCCCATGGAGTTCTCAATTGCCCCCATTTTCCTCCGCGGTCTCACATCTCATATTGTTCTTTCCAAATACCTCATGACTGCTTCATATTTGTTCCTCATCAATCCCTTCCACCTTAATTTTTCTTCCTCTATTTTTTTTCCTCACATAATCAATTCTGATTATGATTCATGTCTTATACAGGATGTATCCTTCTTGAAACCAGATGCTCTAATCATGTCTTATATAGGATGAATCCTTCTTGAAACCAGACGTTGTGATCTGATCATGTCTTATACAGGATGAATCCTTCCTGAAACCAGACATTGTGATCAGTCATGTCTTATACAGGATGTATCCTTCCTGAAACCGGACACTCCGATCATGTCTTATACAGGATGAATCCTTCTTGAAACCAGACGTTGTGATCAATCATGTCTTATACAGGATGAATCCTTCCTAAAACCGGACGTTGTGATCTGATCATGTCTTATACAAGATGAATCCTTCCTGAAACCAGACGTTGTGATTAGTCATGTCTTATACAGGATGTATCCTTCCTGAAACCAGACGCTGTGATTAGTCATGTCTTATAAAGGATGAATCCTTCCTGAAACCAAACATTGTGATCAGTCATGTCTTATACAGGATGAATCCTTCCTGAAACCAGACACTCCGATCATGTCTTATACAGGATGAATCCTTCCTGAAACCAGATATTGTGATCAATCATGTCTTATACAGGATGAATCCTTCCTGAAACCAGACACTTCGATCACCTTTGTCTTATATAGGATGAATTCTTCTTGAAACCAGACTGAATCTAGACCTTATCATCCCACTATTTCTTCACCAATTGAAGTTGATTGATGTGAATTTGTAGTTGTGCCATTTGCTTCTCTTCTATTATAAGTGTGGTTAGTATCTAAATGTTTTGTGAAAAGTGTTGGACCTCCTATAGAATATTGGTAAAGTGGGTCAACCTTAGACTGACAAAATCCCTCAATTAGTGGAACTATTTCTGGGTTTTATCTTGTTGCTCTTGGAATTGTTTATATTGATCATATAGGTCCTCAAGCCTACTCTTTCTTGTCCATCCATGTTTTTCATGGAATCATCCGTTCCTTACTCTTTAGTGTGTTGATATGAGCCTCTAGAGTAGTTTAGGGAATAACACACCTTTTCTTTTCCTTGTCCATTTTTGTTTTTTGGATTTTTTCCTACACTTGTTATTTGATGGTGTCCTTTTTTAGAGTGGGGTCTTAAAGTATTTTATCTATCAATGTTTGCAATTGTACTTAGAGTAAAGGTTGTGATGAGTTCCCTTTAAGATGAGGGAACTTACTTTATAACTCTTTCACCATCTCTTCTATCTGATCTGAGTTCACCGCATGTTATTTAAGAATCTCATCTCGAGTTGTCTGATGGAAAATATCCCTTAATTGAAATTTCTACAGATGGAAATGCTCACTATGTCTACCTGTTCTCCTACAACTGATAGTGGGAGTAGTTGTGAGGCTGCTGCCAGTTGAATCTTTTTCTACCTAGCTAAGAAAGCCTTGATAGGCTGCATCGAAGAGACTATGGAGGTTGATGGTGTATTAGATAGGGGAATTTGTGAGGACTGTTTTAAACAGGATGTTTTATATTTTTCTTCTTCCTTGCGTAGCTATTGGTAGTATTCTTGGTAGTATTCTGTTGAATTATTTGTGTGATCTCTACTTTGACTGCCTGAGTTATATCTAGTTTCTCCAACATGAGTTTATCTATTCTTTTCTTTAACCAAAGCTCCTTTGTTTGCATCTCTTCAATTTTTTACTCCTTTAGAGGTGTAATTGTAGGAGCAACTATTTGAATAGCTAATTCCTTTAAATTTTATTATTCTTCCAAGTTCCTTTCACTCGAGATCTTAGGTGCGACAACTAGGGATTCTAGGAGTCCGCTCATGAAATCCTCTATTGTAATATTAGATGCTACCATATATCTGATTAGTTCTTTCTCGCTAGTCTACTTATTAAGAAGAGCCATACTAGAGTCCTTTTGTAGCGCCTTTTCAAAAAGAACTCTTCTGGTATAGGCCACTATATAATTTCTCTTCATCTAGCAAAGGGCTAACTTCTGGGACTAATATGTCCTTTATTTCAGAAGCTTCCTCTAGTATTATTTTCTCTTCATTCTTAGTATCCATGATTTGTGTGTCTACTTCTCTTTGTGCTTTAGCTTTACGTCAGGGCCGTTTCTTATCTACTCTCATTCCGAGGAGAGCCTCGATTGCGTCTTCTTCAAATAATTTCTTTTCCATCCGCGTGGTTGGCATTCTCCTTTTCATTTGCTGGATGCTTCTATCTTGGGTAGGCTCTACAAAGGAAGGAGACTCTATTTGCTTCATCTTTTAAACTTCCTAGGGGTAGATTTTGTTTCCTCTTTTTTCTATTTATTCTCTTTCCAAGGTATCCCCCTTTCTCAAGTAAATTTAATTTATTCTTCTCAACATGCTCTACCGATTTTACTTTATCTATTGAGTCCATGTATTCTTTTGTTGTAGGGTGCCTTTCCACCTTGGGGTCCTTTAGTAGACTCAACAAATTTGTTGCGTAGGATTCAATCTCTACATTGGTGACTTCATAAGGTAAAGGCAATACTCAAGAAGTCATGGGTTCTTTTTCTTTCATTATGGTGTAGCCCTTCTTCACTTGAAACACTAGACTATCTAGATATTTTTTAACCATATCATTTGAAATTCTCCATCTATCCTACATTCTCTTCTAACAAGATTTAAAGAAACCCCAAAAGATTTGTGTGTAGATGTTAGCATCTAAGAAGTGCTTGACATGTATTTCACTTGAGTTGCAACTAGTCTATTTTTATTTCACACCTTTCCAATATATGAAGATAATTCATGCATGAAATAGAAAGCTAAGAAAATTAGCAAGGTGTCATACCGAAAATTGTAACCTATGTTCTTCATTCAGGCTATGTTCTCCAATAGCTCAATTCTGATAATTTCACAAAGGTCAAAGTCCTTGTCTCCAACCACCATTCAAATTGTCATGTGGATAACAATAGTTGTGGTAGAACCCTCTTGGTTGGTGAAATAGGTTTTGTATGCAATCACCTTTGTGGCATATTTTACAGTTGGGTTTTTTATATTATTGATGTTCAAGCTCCTCCCATCAAAGGTAGCCCTAGTGAGACTTATAACCTTAGCATCTCATTTTGTATGAGGGTTAGGAGAAATGGATATGGAAACCTCCATTGAGGATAAAGGATCAAGATGCACATGGAAATTTGTGCAATGTCCAAATGTGGATCGCCATATGGGACAGTAGATGTGATAGATCACACTATTTGCAATTTGAAGAATTTTTTGTGAAATAAGTATACATGGAGCTTGGCCATCCTTGGGATTATAACTTGTCACTTACAATTCAAAACTTTTTGAGACCTCGAAATACAGAGACAAGGGTGAGCATTGACCATAATTGGGGAGATTGACATTCTTTTGAAGATTGCACCAAAATTAGAGTCTATGGTTTTGAAGGAGCCCCCTATTTACTACCTAGGATAGTTCCTGATAGGGTTGCCTACTTGAAAATTGTCAGGCAGATGTTTTCATCTAACCATATGCACGTTAAGTCTTTCAACAAGCAATCATTTTTTCCTGCTACACTAAATTTTGGGGATTTCAAGATTACTTCTGTTGAGGGATATCCCCTTGTAGACACATAAATCTGACCACCAAATCAAATAAATATTTAATGTTATTTAATTCACTAACAATTCTTCTATTAATTAAATTAATATTTAATTAATTCACCCCCTTCCTCTAGTGATTAAATAATTATTCAATTTGTTTGATGTGGCCAAATTCTAGCTTTCAATTAAATAAAACATAAAGTCCCCCTTTCCCATTTAATTAAATTTATATTTAATTAAAACCCTTTTTACATTTAAATAAATCATTATTTATTTAAATCAACCCAATGCAAGTTGCAAGCCACTTTTTGAAATAAATTAATTTTATTTCAATTAAATCCTAAAAATCTTTCCACTTGCACTCTCCTACAAAATCCACTTGCATGCCTAAACCCCCTTCTAGATTCTTCTAATCAATTCCAATTTAGCCTAATGCCCCTCATAATCATTTGCACATTCCTTAATTAAAGGGTCACTTCTTAAAAACATGTAAAGTCTTCATAAACCATTAAAGGCTTTAAGTCTTCAACAAGTTAACCTCCAAAGTCTTTGAAAGCATGTAAGGCTCTTACATAACCATTAATGGTTAACTCAACCTTGACCCATGGTTAGAGAATTTCTCTCTAACTTAACCCTCCTTTTGACTCATGGGTCTCTTCAAGAATTCGTTGCTTTGACTATGGTTATACCTTTAACCCTTGCACAAGAGTTTATCCTTTGGATAAAAGCTTTATCCATTAACTCAACCCTAACCAAACTCTGTCAGCATGTTTGGCATAATTGATGAAGATGAGATGATGGTGGATGACTATACCGGTAGAGGAAGATGATATGATCAGTTATTTATATTGCCATTGATGGCAACCAGGTTCAACTGATGTTCAATGATGTTTACAGTTGGTTTTTGGTGATTGACTTGTTGGCTAAGTGATTTGGTCTACCGGAGTTAGAGTTTGACAGAGTTTACCGGCAAGACTGTGAATTAGGACCTTAACCGGTAAAGCAGATAAGTTTTGATGGAATCAGGTGATTAGCGATGTTTGGTGACTTGTGGTTTGATACATAAGCTTTTATGATGGATTTAAGTATGTAACCAAAACCACATCCTATGATGGTTATTGGAAGGCATGTTTTGAATTTTTTATGTAGTTTTGCCAGGGTTTAAGAAGGGTTTAAGGACCGGTAAAGAATTATCTTAACTGGTAATGATTTTTGGTTTGACGGTGATCTACATCAAGTTCACGTGTTGATGATAACGCAACACAAACCGCGTGATGAGTTTGAAAGATGTTTTGGCACGTTTGGAGAATAAATTTCTTGGGAATGTGCAAAGTGCTTAGCAGAATGTGCCAAGGATTTGACTTTGTACCAGATTGACTTGCTGTGACGATTTATGATCATTCAATGACCGATATTGATTTATAATTGATTGTAATGATCCCTATGATGATTTGTAATGAGTTGTAAAGATTTGTGATGATCTATGTAGTAAGTCTTAGAGTTTTGATGCCGACCTAGTTGTAAAAGTTATTTATGTCAGCAAGGTTGATGTTTTGCAGTGTCGGTGAATTTGAGAAGTGTGAGAAGCCGAACTAGTGTGTGTGAGAAGATCTACCAGAGAGATGCAGACTTAGAACTTAATTGGATATGATCAAGCAAACAATAGAGTGCTATAAACAGATCATTAATTATTGTTCTCTAACAATTACAGCAACTAAAATCCCTTAACTTGGTAGGTCCTAACAGGCCTCACATTGTAACATCCCCTAACAGGGTGACTCAATATCTGAGTTCTAAATCCTCTTGCGAGGTTGATCCTAACATACCAAAGCTTCTAACAGGGTTGAGGTAAATCCCTTAACTGGGTGACTCCTAACAGGGTCTGCTCCTAATAGGGCATCATTGTAAGCTTCTAATTGGGCTTGGCTCCTAATAGGGCACATTCTAAAAGAGTGCAAAATATTTGTGGGTACCAATTCCCACCAAGGTTTTTCCCTATTTGGGTTTCCACGTGAAAAACATGGTGTTCATGTATGGTATGCTTTTCTTGTGATGTTCATGTTTTATTTCTGATAACCGGTAAAGATAGTTTATGCTTGTTTATTAGAGATTTTAAACTGGTTACTAGTATTGATGATTATATGATTGATGAAGCATTTTGATCAGTTAATAAGTTGGTAACTGTGTTTGTTGATCTGATATTGAATTAATGGTTGATCTTATTAATAAGTTTTCATAAGAGGAAATGATTATCTAGATCTGATAAGGAAATCTATTATGAAGATTGGGTTTAAGTGTTGAATGTTTTTAGATCTGAGATAAGTCTATTTTGGTTTTAAAAGTTTCAGTTTTTGTTAATACCGATTCACCCCCCTCTTAGTAGTAACCGGATCCTCTAGGTTTATCAATTGGTATCAAAAGATTGGTCCTTTGTGTGCAGAAAGCCTAATAGCTTGAAGGAAAGATTCTGTGAAAGATGATGAAGAAGGAGGGTCCCAAGTTTACCAAGGACAACTACCGGATATGGAGTGATCAGATGAAGATCTACATTAAAGGAATGGGTTCACAGTACTGGAATCATGTGCTAACCAAGTATGTTGCATCTACTACCAGTCCCTTTACACCGGATGAGCTCAAAGAAAAATAGGAAAACATTCAGGCTCTTGAAGCAATTGTAAGTACTCTATTTGACTCTGAATATATTGATGTTCATGGATTAGAAACTGCAAATAAAGTATGGGAGAAATTAAATTTAATCTATGGAGGAGATGAACATGTACAAAGCGCAAAGAAAGAGAGTCTGAGAGGAAAATTTGATGATATGAAAATGGTTGATGGTGAGAACATAACTCAATATGGACAAAGGATTAAGGAAGTTGTAGGTGGAATAGAGAGTGCCAAAGGTAAGATTGAAGATAATACTATTGTTAGCAAAATGCTTATAACTCTTTTACCACAGTATTCTATCAGCATGTCTGCTATTCAAGAACTGAGATCCATTTCAAAAGATAAAGTTACTGTTGATTCTTTAATTGGAAAGTTAACTGCATTTGAACTTAACAATATTGATAATAGTGTTTCCAAACCTTCTGAATCTGCCTTTAGGGCTTTAGTAACTGGTACATCAACAAGGAAAGGAAAAGATGTATGTCATAATCATGACTGTAGGTCTAGTCATGGTGGTAGTAGAGGTGATGGTGATGATGAAGATCATCTGATGGAACATGAGGCATTACTGGCTAGACGATTCCCTAGAGGAACAAGTAAATATAAAGGTAAATTACCCTTGAAGTGTTTCTCTTGTAGTAAGATTGGACACATAGCTACTAACTGCCCTAACACTGATAAGAAAGATAAGTTTAGAAGATTCAAAGAAAAAAGAAAGAAACATTGTTATGGTGCAGTGGATGAAGGTGTGACCGACGATGAATTGAAAGAAGATGACAATGAGGAGATAATATTTGTTGCTGTGAAGTAGGATTTGACTGATGAGAAGGCTTTGGTGTCTCATATGGATTACAACGATGAATGGATAATAGAATGTGGTTGCTCACACCACATGACCGGTGACAAAAGTAAGTTCCTATACCTTGAAGAGTTTGATGGAGGTGTTGTAAGATTTGGTAATTACTCTCCCTGCCTGGTTAAAGGTAAAGGATCAATTTCATTAAATGGGAAGAGTAATGTAGATGATGTCTTTTGGGTTGAAGGACTAAAACATAACCTCTTGAGTGTTGGACAACTTAATGATAAGGGATATCTACTTGAATTCAAAAGTGGAGTGTGCAGGATTCTTAAAAATAATGGAGAATTTATTTCTACTGGGAAGAAAACTAGAGGTAATTTATTTCATCTGAATACTAATGTAAATGATTGTTTGGTGGCAAAGATTGAAGACAGATGGTTGTGGCACAAGAGATTTTGTCATGTCAATTTTGAAAATTTAATTAAAGTTAGTAAGTCAAGTATTGTTAGAGGTTTGCCCCATCTTGTGAAACCGAACAATGTGTTATGCAAGGATTTTCATATGGGTAAGATGACCTCTGTATCCTTTAGGAGTAAGTCTTTTTCTTTAGAGAATATTCTTGATTTGGTTCATACTAATCTTTGTGGTCCTATGAGGACTAACAACTATTTTGGTGATAAGTATTTTATGATCTTTGCTGATGATTATTTCAAAATGATGTGGGTAACTTTTCTGAGAGAAAAGTCTGAGGCTTTTAGTAAGTTTAAAGCATTTAAAGCTCTTGTTGAGAAAAATACTGGGAAGAATCTAAAATGTTTAAGATCTGACCGGGGAGGTGAATTTACTTCTGATGAGTTTGTGAAGTTTTGTGATGAACATGGAATTAAGAGGCAAATGTCAGCTCCTAGAACTCCACAACAAAATGGGATAGCAGAGAGAATGAATAGAACAATTGTTGAAGCTACTAGAACCATGTTGATTCAAGGTGAAGTACCGAAGATGTTTTGGAGAGAAGCAGTCAACATTGTTGTCTATACTTTGAACGAGGTACTTGTCAAAAAAGGTAATAACAAAACAACTTATGAATTATGGCATGGAACTTCTCCTAGTGTAAGCTATTTCAAAATATTTGGGAGTAAATGTTATATTAACAGAGATGATTACACTGAAAAATTTGATGCTAAGTGTGATGAAGGCATTTTTCTTGGTTACTGTACAGAGAGTAAGGCATTTAAATGTTATAACAAGAGAACTAAGAAGATCATTAAGAGTGCTAATGTGAAGATAGATGAACTCCTTGAGAAATATAGTGAGTCCAACAGATTTGAGCCTAAGAAAGATGAAGAAAGACTTGTGTTCATAGAACTAGAAGTGCAGAAGACTGATGAGCAAAATGTTGCAGAAATAGGTGCTCAACCGGTAAATGCAGAGAGCGATGAAGAAGATGAAGAACATGAAGCAGGAAGCACAACACTAGAACTAGTTATTCGAAGGTACATCAGGTTAAATCACTCAGAAGAAAAAATATTTGGAGATAAACATGCTGGAGTACAAACAAGGAGGAAAATTAGAGAAAATTCTGGTCTGATTTCTTATATTGAGCTGAAAACAGTAAGAGAGGCAATAAAAGATGATGACTGGATTATTGCAATGAATGAGGAGTTAGATCAGATAGAGAAGAACAAGACATGGACACTTGTTCCCAGACCGGAAGATAAGAATGTGATTGGAACCAAATGGATTTTTAGAAACAAGTTAAATGAAGAAGGAAAGGTTGTGAGAAATAAAGCAAATTGTTTTGCAAAGGCTGTGCACAAGAAGAAGGAGGAGATTATGGTGAAACCTTTGCACCTATGGAGAGATTGTAAGGAGTAAGAATGATACTTGCTTATGCTACATTTAAAGGATTTAAAGTCTATCAGATGGATGTCAAATCGACTTTTCTCAATGGCATCCTTGAAGAAGAAGTATACATAGAACAATCAGATGGATTTTCTTTGTCTGAAGACAAAGATATGGTTTCCAAACTACATAAGGCACTATATGGATTGAAGCAAGCACCAAGAGCATGGTTTGAAAGGTTGCATGCACACCTAATCAAGATAGGATTACATCATACCAGTGAGGACAATAACATATATCTAAAGACTGATGGAGAGAAAGTATTGATAGCTAAAGTATTTGTGGATGACATTATCTCTGGTGGTAATGATGACTTATGCATGGATTTTTCCGAGGAGATGAAAAAGGAATTTGAGATGTATCTTATTGGAGAGATTAAATTTTTTATTGGGTTTGCGGGTCCAGTAGTTGGATGGTGGAATTTTTATCTGTCAAATTAAGTATGTCAAAAAGGTGTTGAAAACATTTGGCATGGAAGATTTTAAACCAGTTGGTACTCCGATGGTGACAGGCTGCAAGTTGTCTAAGCAAGATGACTCACCATCTATGGATGAGAAAGAATACAGGTCTATGATTGGTAAATTGCATTATGTCATTCATAGTAGACCGGATATTGCACATGCTATTTGATTGGTTGCTAGATTTCAAAAGGATCCCAAGGAGACTCACTTGGTGGTAGTGAAAAGGATATTCTGGTACCTGAAAGGCACAGTAGATTATGGTTTGTGGTATCCTTATAAAGGAAATTTCTCTTTAGATGTGTTTACTCATGCATATTGGGCAGGTAATATAGATGACCAGAAAAGCACTACCGATGGAGCTTTTCTTCTTGGAGGCAGATTGGTTGCTTGGACAAGTAAGAAGCAAACTTGTGTTTCTCAATCAACAATAGAGGTAGAGTATGTTGCATCAATGAATTGCACGCATGCAATCTAGATGAGACATGTTCTTGAAGGATTCGGATTTGATATGTCTAAACCGATAACTATTTACTGTGATAATACTAGTGCAATCAATATTTTGAAAAATCTTGTGTTACATGCAAGAACAAAGAACATAGAATTGAAATATCATTTTCTAAGGGAAAGAGTACATGAAAAACAAGTCTGCATGGAGTATGTGACAAGCAAAGAGAAGCTAGCAGATATTTTCACAAAACCATTGCCGAAGACAACCTTTGAGTATCTCAGAGGTTAATTAGGGGTCAGACCCCTACTTAGACAAAACTAGAATGCAAGATGCATCAATCCAGTGGGCTTCATGAATATTTTTCACTTTTGATTGATGAGATGCAGGCTACTCCATAGGGGGAGCAACTTAGATGTGTTTGCAGACATGTTGAAGACAACAACTGCAACAGACTTGATGATTTGTGATTCTTATGCACCTTTGGCATTGTTGTCAAATGGGGAGAATAAATATGATTAATAGAAGACATGTGATTAGTTGGAGTAGATATAGTGTAACCGGTAGATGAGATGCAATAGAGAAGAGAAGATTTGCAGAGAAGGTCTAGAACAGAGCGGAACAGTATGAGTTGAGTATGTTGATATTTAGTGTTGCCATCAATGCCAAAGGGGGAGATTGTTGGCATGTTTGGCATAAATGATGAATATGTGATGATGGTGCATGACAGTACTGGTAGAGGAAGATGACATGATCAGTTATTGCCATTGTGGTTTTTCCCTATTTGGGTTTCCACGTGAAAGTGGTATGCTTTTCTTGTGATGTTCATGTTTTATTTCTAATAACCGATAAAGACAATTTATGTTTGTTTATCAAAGATTTTAAAGTGGTTACCAATATTGATGATTATATGATTGATGAAGCATTCTAATTAGTTAATAAGTTGGTAATTGTGTTTGTTGATCTGATATTGAATTGATGGTTGATCTGATTAATAAGTTTGCATAAGAGGAAATGATTATCTAGATCTAATAAGGAAATCTGTTATGAAGATTTGGTTTAAGTGTTGAATGTTTTTAGATCTAAGATAAGTCTATTTTGTTGTTGAAAGTTTCAGTTTTTGTTAATACTGATTCACCCCCCTCTCAGTATTAACCGGATCCTCTAGGTTTATCAAACTCTCCTAGGGTAGCCCCCATATCTCCTCAGACATTTAATGCCTCTTCTCTCCCATCTCAAGCCTTCTCATATTGACACTTGTCAACATGGGATTGGTTTGAAAGTATCACATGGATTGAAGATCTTTCAATCCTAACCCTTGTTAAGATTACTCAATCTTAACCATCCATTTGCCCATTTCTTCTATAAATAGGCCCCATTTCTCTCATTATCCATCATCAAAGTTTCATGCATCTAGATTATAGTCTATTTCATCAAGTCTTAAGTTGTTCCTCTCTTTGTTTAATCATAACATTTAACATTTAGAAGCATTTCATATCATTAGCATAGCATAGTTATGTTAGTATAGCATGTTAGTATAGCTTAATATCCATATCATAGCATAGTTCTAGTTTCATTAACATAGCATGATATCTCATCTTAGAAAGCTTTGTTAATCATCATATAGTTCTTAGTTGCTTTTCGTATAGATCATCTTATCACACATCACTCATTCTTGGATTTGTCATTCCAAAGGTTAGTTGTTCAATGATCTGAGAGCAACCATGACTTAAGGAATCCTATGAGATAGAGAACAATGGAACGGTTTTGAGAGGATATTGGTTTAACTTGTTTTACTTATTTGATTCTTCATATGTGATGTTTCATTGGTATTCTTGATATTTTCTCTTGATTGACATTTAACCATCTTTCAAGTATACATTTTTGGAGCCCATTGTGGGGCAACCCACAATTTTAACTTTTTAATGCATATTTTCACACAGCCCAGAACACAGGATTTTTATAGCACTTTTGACAGTTATTTTAGCACCTTTAACAGTTCTTATTGCATTTCTATAATGTCATAAAATTGCGACCCTAGCAATTTTTGACTGCATTAGGGTCCTCACCCATGCAAGATCAAATCCTCTAGCCTTATTGGAGATCAGAGACTGCTCAACCCTCAAAATCTTCTTCTTCCTTGGCCTCCACATCACCTTATTTGCACTCTTCCCTAGAGAAAGGGGTAGGACAGGGGCATGGCACCACTATCCCTTATAAGACAGGGGCGTGGTACCCCTGTCCCTACCCTATTTTGGTGCATGACCTTTCCTAAGCATGCATTGTGGGTTGTGCATTGGGCGGGAAACTCCCTTGATGTCAGCCTGTGATGAAAATAAAATCCACTAACAAGTATTTAAGGGACATTCATCCTCTCATTTGTATAAGTTGGATAGGTCCAAGTTGGATGATATTGGTGTTTGTCAAGTTGCATAAGTGATCAAGCATTCAAGCATTCAAGCATTCTTGTCTAGCATTGAGCATTCTCAAGTCTCCCTTCAAGGCTAGGTGTTGCATTCAAGTCAAGGATTCAACCATTGAAGAGGAGATTGATTCCAACATTCAATTCCACACAATAATTTCTATCAACATTGCTATCACAACCTCCCTTGAGGTGATTTACAATTCAGTCTTTCATTTACAACTACTTGCAAGTACTTTCTTTCATTACTTGGTTAATTCCAAAACTAGGGTTTGACCTAAAGGCAAACCCCCAATCCCAACCCATTTTCCTCTCTTTTCTATGTGTAGGTTGCAAGTGCGCAGCTATACTTTCAGATTCGGGCTCCATTTACAGAGGCGAAAAAACCCTTTTTATTTCACGTATTTTTCGGAGGACCGTGTATGTTCTCGCCACTGTCCGTACAACTTTTCCTCAAATTCGTAGGACAACTTTGTGTCGACATATTACTGCCAGATCCAGGTGCATAACTTCATCCCATGTTCTGATCTTAAGTTATAATCAGTTCTTTGTCACTTTTGCACTACATAATTCAATCAATTCCTTTCCATTTCAAATAAGGAAGAGGGGATCAACTTAGCATTCCCATTTCATTAAGAATTCAATCTTCATCTTTGAAGGTTGAATCTAGTGAATTCTCCTCTCCTCTTCCAAATGTAACTTGGTAAAAAGTGTTTTAAGGGTAATCAATAGTGAAACTCTCATCTCTCCTTGAAGGGAAAGGGTAGTTTTCCTCTTGATCCATCATTCACCTTTTTCAACATTACAGTTTCTAATATTTCTTCTGGTGCATTTAAACTTTCTTCAAACACATTTAAACTTTATTTTGGTACATTTAAACTTTCTTCAGGCACTTTTAATCTTTCTTCTAGCACTTTTACCTAATCTTTTGGCACTTTTGCAGTGTTTTTTTAGTGTTTTTGTCTCAGACAAAAGGCTAAAATTTTGTAACCTCAAAGAAGAACTTAGGCTTGTAAGCCCACAATCTTGGCTAACTTTTTAAAGATTTTGCAAGTTCTAATGTTTATCGCAGGTCCAAAGGAGTTAGATTAGAATTTATTTGCAACAATATAAAAAGAATCTCATCTTGTGTTTTGGTGCTTTAAAAGGAACCTCACCTTCCTTTTTGTAAAGGGTAAAAAGAACCACAAAGCAAACCTTTCTTTTTAGCAAATTCACACTTGTTTTGGTGAACTTCAAAAAGCACAAATAAATTTTACTTTTTGTTACAAAGTGGTAAAAAGAACAAACCATTTTCAAAATTCAAAGTTCTTGTTTCTTGGAAATAAATTCTCAAAGTTTCATCGTTGCAATATTTGATTCACGATTTTATTTTGTTGACCAGGTTCTTGTTTCCAAAAAGGCTTATCAAAAGTTCAAACATTATGATTTTGGGTTTAAAAAGAACAATTCATCATTGATATCTGGGATTAAAAAAACACCATTCTTGTTGGAGCAACATCTCCAAATAGAATTTAGATCAAATTGTGATATTGACATAAAAAGAAATCTTGTTTATTGTGTTTCGAAAGGGATAGGTATATGCTCTCCCCTTAATTGGGTGATCAAAAATCCAAACTCACTCTTTTTGTTTTCTTTCATTTTTTGCAAATAAGATACAACCTTTAGCAGGCCTTCCCTCCGAAGAAGCCCATAAGGCCGGTGAGAGGGGAATAACCTAAATGGGGATCAACTAATGCCAAGTATTCCAACCCACTATAATCAAATGTCGATATGATGAAAATCATGTCCAACAGTTTTGCTCATTGATTAGCCTTCCCCTAGTATCCTTGAGATACATAAAGCCTTTGTTCTAAAGGTTTGGAAGCCTCCCGAGGGAGTTTATCACTGAAGACTGAATGGAAGCCTTACTAAAAAGATTTAAGAGTAGAAGCCTTGCCGAGTCAGTTATCCAAACATTTCTAATATCATAGTGCAAGTGTGGGGAAGAATCCCCCCCCAAGACACTCACCATACATCTCCTAAGAAAACGATCCAATTGAGAAGCAATTCTCTTTGGTTCAACTTCTGCAAAAAGGAAAAAAATGGGCACACCTTAGGGTGTGATAGGTATGTTTGAGCTGAAGGAGTATCAAGATGTGAGCTATTGATATAATTAATGATCCTTGAGATTCAAGAGTTTGATTGATGTGTCTTTTTGTTCAAAACCAGTGAAAACAATCAGTTTTGAAAAGATCCCAAGGAACATACACTTGATATTTAAATTAGAAACAAATATACCACTGTGTGCATGATTGATTGCTATGTTCTTGTCAAAAATAAAATAAAACATCCTGCTAAAAATTAAACAAATCAAAAAAATCATCCAAAATCTTGAAAAAATAAAAAATTATGCAAAGTTGCACATTTGATAATTATTCTGGCACATTTGATCATTATTCTAGCGCATTTGATCATTATTCAGGCACATTTGACACTTTCTCTAGCACATTCAACAAATATTTTAGTGCATTTACTTTTGCACATTTGAGACAGAGAGCATTTCTAGGTATATTTTGGAAAATCCAAATATTGTTTTGGATACCCTTTTCAGCATTCTTCTAGGTCCAATTGTCACAGACAAACTTTTCTAAGCCGAAACAAACTGTTTTTCAACAAGTGATCCAAATTCACCTTTTGACAATACATGAATCAAATACCTCCTTGACTTATTTAAAGTTAGTCAAATTAATTAAGTTTCTATATCGGGATATTATCCCCAATCAGGAAACTTCATTAGTCATTTGACGCACTTAGTCACAAAAATAGGAATATATCGACCCTCCTATTTTGACTTGGATGAATCTAACAAGTATTTTCAATCAAAACACCCTCTCCAAACAACCACACTTTTGATCACTTGTATGAGCATCCCTCTTCGCCTGAAAAAGAAGAAGTTTAGTCAAAGGAAATGAGTCCTAGCATAAATTAAGATCAAGATATCATGACTCTCCAATCTAATCCCATTTTTTATCAAGATCCCACTTGTTAAGAATCTTATGATGATCCCCTAATCTTTTGGTATTCCATCCATGATGATCCCCTTTCATCTCAAGAGTAGAGTGTCCTTTCAAGTCACATTCAACATCCACCTCCTAAGCAAGATCAAGATATCCCTTCCTTCCCCTTCAATGATCTAATTCAAAATCAAGAAAAAAGCACAAATGATCCTATTCCAAGTCTAGATCAAGGTATCCCTTCATCCTCTGAATCCATTTTATGTCCCTTCATTCCAAAGTCAAAGCCTTCCTTCCTTATATCTATCTGAGGACCTTACATCAACCCATCCAAAATACCTCCATATCATTCCTATCCATCCATGAATCCCATTCCTTTTAGAAATTTGGATGTCAAGAATAAATTCCATAAGTCTAAATATCCGCATACATCTAAAGATCAACATGTCCAATCTAAAACACATTTCAAATCAAAGAAAAATCTGATCCAAAAGAAAAAAGCAATATCCAAAAGGCTACAAAACCCCTTTAAGCAAAAAGAAAAATAAAAAACTATGTGTGTTCCTAAATCACTCATAGAAGCAATGTGTTCCAAAGAACCAAAAAGAAAACAAAAATCAAAATTAATATGGATGCCCATAAAAGCTTTACAATCCAAAAAAAAATTCAAATTGGCATCTAGCCTTGTTGTTCCAAAATCTTCCTTCAATTGTCTATCTCTACATCTCCCACTTTCCAAATCTATTCTTCCATCATTTCCTTTATCCATTTTGGGTCCTTATGTCCCCAAATTCAATTTTTCTCCATCAGTTCATCACCTCTAAACTTGTGTACCAATGTTCATCTTGAAGACATTTTCATCTATCCTTACACAAATTTTCAAACATCCTATCTATTATCCAACACCTCTTTTCCATCATTCCATTCCTCTTATTCAATACTTTGCATAAATCCTTCATCTTTGAAGTGGGCATTTGTGTCATTTTTCACATGCTCGCCCATGCTCAATCTTATGTTCAGACCATTTCCTAGATATGTGTTCATGAAACACTTTAGAATCTGAGATTGTTCCTCTTTAACATTGTCTTTTGGTTGGGATGTACACTCAATCCAGAAAAGAACCACTTATTGTATCTTGGTATTGACATATTTTGATTACTATATTTCATACACTTAATCAATTGCTCTAAATCATCATGATCTCTTAGTTGAAGATAGGGCTAAGTGAAAAATCTAAAATCTTGCTTCAGTGCCACTGTAATTATCAGACCCCCATAAGTTTCATCACTTACAAGCCAATGCAAGAAAAATAACAAGAGCAAAAGGCAATATCAAAAGATCAAAAACATGAGTAGGAAAGGAAATATAAAAAAATAATAATAATATACAATATCAAAATGCTTGGCTATGGGAACATGCAAATAACTCCATCAGGGCTATGGACACTTGACTGGCAATGGAGCAATATTTGCAATATTATAGCAATAACCTTGTTGGAGCTATGGATGCTTGCTGGCATCGTGGCTCTATCCAGGATGTTTTTCAAGTCAGGGTAACTCATGTAGCTAGTCACGTTGGATTCTAAAGATTACAATGATCATATGAGCCAGAATGAACCTGCTTGCACACACATGGGTAATCAAAGACTAAGTACGTTGATCTAGTTTGGGATTCTTCTTCCCTTTTGAGTATGCTTCCTAGTCGCTAGATATGTTTGGTTGAATTTTTTGGAGGTTCTCAGTATGGGTTGGGTCTCTATCTTTGAAAGGTTTGGGAACACTTATTCGGGTGACGCTAGATGTTGTGACAATCTCACATATTTCCCTTTTGCAAATGGAGACCTCTATACTTGGGGGCAAAGTTCATCCACTCTATTCTTCCCATCACATCTCCCATTATCCCTCCTCCAATGTCCATTACCCTATCTAAATCCATTGCTATCTATGATCTTGCTTCACCTTATCCATACCTTCAAGTCCATATCCCTTAGCCTATCTATTCATTGCTTCCATCATCCATTATTTCTCTATGATATTTTTTCTCCTATCCATATCATATCTCCATCCATATCCCCTTTTCCATTCTTGATCTTGATCAAAACTAAGGACAAAAATAGGATTTCAAAAGGCTCTTGACATGGCCTTTCATGTTCCATAATAAGGTACCTCTACCTTTCTCCTATCTATTTCTACCTCAATAGTGCATTTATCCATTCATAATATTCCTTGTCTTGCTAGACATTGAGGCAAACAAATAAAAAATTGAAAATCAAAGCATGAAAACATGGACCATCCATCAAATCAGATCAACAACAGGCAAACTCTCCAAAGTCTATAATAAAAATGATCACATATCTTGTTAATCAATCTATCACTCAAAATCTATCAACATCAACATGTCTTATACAAGGAAAGGTACACTCAAAACCAGACACATCGGTCTTACACGGGGTACTCACTCTTTAAAACCAGACATTCCTATCAGTCATTGAGTCATCAAAACAACAACATAGATCAGTGTGACTATTGGATTTTGTCCTAGCTAGCCTTATCTTTATCAATTGATGGTAGGACGTGTTTTATCTCTCAAGAAAATACAAAAAAATAAAAAAATAAAAAAATTACAATGAAAGAAAGCAGTAAACCTAGCAACAAGCACTATTTGTGATTGATCGACTCTTCCATATATTAATACATATATCATATATCTGTATTCCCTATCATTATCTATATCTGTAATAAGATGTGATATATCCACCTCGAGCATTGCAAGCATATCTCACCATGGCTTGGTGATCATCATATATATCCACAATCAAAGGTTGAATCTGGGCTAGGGGCAAAATCTTGAACTCAGTGGGGGCAATTCACTTTGGACTAACAACATGCAGACAACCAAATAAGGCAACATGCATATCAAACCAAGAATCACAAAAATCCATAGTGGACATTGAAATCAAATTCCCAAAACACACAGGTAGAATCCGAAGCAAAACCAAACTCAAATCCATTAGCAGGATGTTTTTTTATCTGAAAAATAGCATGAATAAGCATGAATGTTTATCTATGGTAGTTTTATTTTTGTTATCATATCTCTTGAGTGACTCAAGGATGTCTTGAAACTAAAGAAGCAAGGAGGGAGCTTGATATTTTTCTTTGTGTAAATTGTTTGTGAGTGAATCTTTAATACTATGCAAATTTGTCACAAGACGTGATTGGTAACACATCATCAAGGACATTTCGGGTTTGTATAGGAAGAACACTAACACTTGCCTATTTTATGAAAGCAACACTTAGGTTGTCTTGCTTCAATTATACCTCAATGCTTGTGTCATCTTGCAATATCAAAACCCATGTAAGTTATACTCATGTCATCATGGTTCAATTATACCATCGATGTCTGTACTAACTTTCAACATTTAAAAAGCTCAATGATGATAATAGGGGGCACAACAATTTGATCAACAAAATGACAACCTTACACATTTAGGTTTGCATAGGCTCAAGTTGCATATCATTTAATCATTGCATTTAGTTCCCTATCATTTAATCAATGCATTTAGTTGCATATCATTTCATCATTGCATTTAGTTGCATATCATTTAATCATTGCATTTAGCTCCATATCATTTAATCATTACATGTAGTTGCATATCGTCTTGTCATTGTATTTAGTTACATATCACCTAATCCTTGTATTTATTTACATATCATTTAATTACACATCATTATCTTGTAGTTGCATATTATGGCATCCTTCATATCAATACCATCACATTATCATCAAATGCATTAATTACATCACATTTACATTTGCATTTATCCATAATCATGCACATTTCAAAGATCATTGCATCTATTACATCGCATCATCATAACCAAACACATCACATCACATAAGCATAATCACATGACATCCATCCACAAAATTAGAAATAGTCATATCATAGAAAATTATACACATCCATACGCATTAATATCATTATTACATATTCCATGATCATACATGAATATAAACATGAATCAACAAATCATCATATAGGCATATTCATCATATATCACCTTCAAAACATATAGATCACATCATCATAAAATCACTCATCACATAGAAAGCACACAACACATAGACATCATAAGCATCCATAAATATTAAATTATATAGACATGCATATACGCCTCTAGAGTATAAAATAAATTCATCCATCACATACAACAACATCCATAACATGTATAATCATATCCAACATCATATCATCATGCATAGGCGACACATATGGATCCAAAGGAAAATAGTTGTTACATCTCATAAACATAAAAGAAGTATAATTGTCAAAAGTACCTGGATATCATATCAAAATTAAATGTACATAACAAAATGATCAGAGCCATAACTATCAAAAATAAATCAGTGTCTACATCAAATGGTACAAAAATCTTGGGGCACATAAGATCTATGTGTGGCTATCCCCAGAGGCTGTAGGCCTCGCAACACCTACACCACTATAGGGTCCTGCACCTCGATCTCCCCTTGGTGGATCTCTATGGAGTGGTCCTGTCACTCCTTTGCTATTTGTACGAGACCGACTATGTCCTGATCTGGTCCTTGTGGCCTCTTTAAAACTAGGTTCCCACTGAGAAGGAGGGACAGTCTGCTGGTAGAGAAATCTCTAATATTGAATCTATGATCTTGCTCAATGCATCTCCCTCATCACCTCCCCTATAGAACCCTGATTAGATAGTCTCTACAAGGTATCCATCTGACCCTGAGCAGCTTGAAAATTCTACCGTTCTCTATCCCTCTCTGTGATAGCAGCATCTCTCTTTATTGTGAGAGAGACAATCTATGCCTGAGTTTGGGGTAACTATCCCTATAAATCTTGCACCATAAACTACAAAGCTACTATTTGTGCTTGTTGTTGATGAGGGGGCATTGTAATATGTACTATTGGTCATTGTGGAGGCTGTGGATCCTGTGCTACATGTACTAGGATATTCTGTAGCAGAATTGAAGGTGGAACCATCTCTACTCTCCTCCTCCTAATCAGTGGCTGCTCCTCCTCCTCCTTTGTCTCCTCAGAGTCAAAATCCTCTCCCTCATCTCCCCAACCCCACCAATATCCTCTCCCATCTGCAACAGTCCACCTCTATCGGCATCCCTCCAACCTTCACCTCTCCCAATCACACCCCTACCTCGGCTTATATCTCTCCCACCACCCCTACCTCTTCCAACCTCTCCTCCAACCCTCCCAATCCTTCCCCCACCTCTCCCTCAATCTCGATCACCAGCTTCTCTCAGCCTTCATGGATCCAGATGGTCATCATCATCATCCACCTCCTTTAAGCGTGGTATTGGTTCTCCTAGTCCTGTCAACTGCAGGAAGGGATGCTTAGCCATATACTGTGTATATTGTGTTGTCATCCCCACATCCACAACCCTCAATGTCGTATCCCACACTACGTGGCGTAGTGCATAAAAATTTGTATGAGCTATATCAAAATCATGTGTAGGACTCCAATCTATTTTGTCTTTTTACATACAAACATACATGGAAGAAGCCTGAGGCATCGCCTGGGTTTGACCAAAATGCCCGTACACATGAGTCAGATTAAATCTCTCAATCACATACAAGGTCCTCCCAATCAAGTATCATCTCTATAGCAAGACTGGGATCTCGGTCACATCCTCTTGTCATGCCTCACAATCAAGGTGTGGCCTCCAAATTACCTAATCTAGATCGTCCAATAGTTGTCTCTAGTAATCCATTTTCCCAAGGATAGGCTAGGAAACTACGTGCCTATATGCGTACAAGTAAGGTTGGCCTAGTGCTTGGGATCTCTCCATAATAGGTCATGCCACTGCTATGTGCTCCCATGCCCAGATCTATAACAATGTCACCCCCATGGATAGGCTAGCAACCTGGTCATATACCACTTGGTGGAAATCATGATAGTGGTCCAATACACAAATCCCCCAAGCATATCTGGTCCCCCGTGTGACCATCTTCTCTAGCACATTACCCCATCCCACTGCAAACCCACACTACTATATTTGACTCCAATTTTTGATGAATGTTTGGTGACATAGCTGATAAACTTATAAGGCACTGAAAGGGGGGGTGAATCAGTGCAAGCCACAACAATATGAATCTGATCACCAACTTAAACAACTTAAAACTTAACCAACATAATAGGAATATCACCACATAAGCTAATTCCCAATAAAAAAAATTCCACATAACAAAAGAGATTTATACGTGGAAACCCAAAAGGGAAAAACCACGATGGGAGTTAATACCCACAAGATTTACTATCTGCAGAATATAATCTTGACCAGTTAAGGTCTTACAAATATACCCTATTAGGAGCAGACCCAGTTAGGAGTCACCTGGTTAAGGGATTTAATATGATGAGCCTTGTTAGGTGCTTTGACTTGTTAGGATCAACCTTGCAAGAGGATTTAAGACTTTGATATAGAACTACCCTTTTAGGGGATTTACAAATTAAGGCATGTTAGGACCTACCTGATTAGGGGATTTTACTGCTACAAACTATTAGGAAAATAACAGTCAAATGATCTTCATATAACACCTTAGTTTTTGACAAGATCCACTTCAGATCCTCAAAAATTCAACAACACACCAATACAGAGCTTTACTAACCACCTCACAATCAAATTCACATCCTTCGATAAGGATCTCACACTCTTCATATACACATTGACTTGATACCTCATCACACTTTTTATAAACATCTCTTATTCGGCTACAACCTTGGAACAATTTCCTAGGTTCAATGAATGTAGACATTCTTACATTACATGCCTTACTTATGTCGACCACCAACATAAGAAATAAAAAACAAGACAAAACTTGTGTCGGTTTACCAATTTAAGTGACTTTATCACTACAGTTAAGTGTTCATAAAAATGTCTTCTTTGTACATCAAATATCGCTTGTCCAGTTGAATCTACCAATGTGGCCATGAACATAACTCCAAATACCTATCTCCATCATTGCTTTAAAACATTATCATCCAACTCTTCATGAATCACTTGTACCAATTGCCAGAATGCAACTCTGTCTCTGTTTACCGGTTGAAGTCCTAATTACGGGTTCTCTATTAAACTATCTTTTGTACTGGTTATACCTTACTGGTTGGCTTCTAAGACTTAGATGACTACAAAAACACTATTGCCATCAATGACAACACAAGACTTAGTCATCAAACATGAATCAAAAATCTCGTCATCATATTCACCAATCAATCATTTACCGGTTGCATATCACCAACCGTCTTTGTCGGTTCAGTCAAATGCCAACATTCTCCCGCTTTGGCATTGATGGCAACAATTAGGAAAAATTCTGTCAACTAAGAGTGCAATACAAAAATTGACTCTACACATACTCCCCCTTAGCAATTACATGCTATTACAAAATTAAAAGACTGACTCTTCAACTATTACTCCCCCTTTGACAACAATGCCAAACAAACAAGTAAATACATGTTACATCAAAATGTGCATCAAAATTGCATTAGCATATATGAATGTCTTTACAATGCAATCTTAGAAAAAGCATCACTAAAATGAGACTTTAATTGTTTCAAATCATTATGTCAAGTTTCCAAAATAGTTCTAGTAATATCCACATGTGTTTTTATCTATCCAACAAGCTCCTCCATAGCATCTATGGTACTCATCTCCGGTGTTGTAGGGATGGCTTTAGTTTCTTTATAATCTCTCTACAAGATTTCCACCTTCGGTATCAGTTGTGTCTGTAATTCCTGTAGTGATTTGATCCTCTTAACTTGTTCATTTTCATAAGCTTTTAGCTTATGCTAAAGTTCTACAACCGATCTTCCAAAATTGATAGCAGAGTCATTAAGGGGATTGAATGACTCACTAAGAACTTCAAGTTCTTGCTCAGATTCCTCTTTCTTCTTCAAATCAGCATAAAATAATGAAAATTTAGAAATAGTTGAAGTACCAACACCCTTAGACCTTTTTTCGATGGCCCTTAGGGCTTTCTTTTCTCCTTCGGACTTAGTCTCTTCTTCATTAGCATCTACCGGTTTTTGTGCTTGTTGCTCTTTCCTTTTACCAATCTTAACCGGTGCAGTAGGTGGTTTAACAATCTTACCTTTTCTTCGGAACTGAATCTTTGAAGGTTTTTCTTTCTTTGTTTCTACCAGTTTTTCCTTCTTTGCTTCTGCTGGTTTATCTTTCTTTACTCCTTTCTTCTTCCCAGCTCTAGTCTTTACACCGGTTGGTGCACTTGATGTTCCGACCTATTGAGCATTATGCTTTTCTCTTGCTTCAACAATGGCTTTCTTTGTGTGTTGGCATTTTGCATATAGATTGCATTAATGATATGTTGTCATTGATGTCAATTGAACCGGTGAATGGTATTCATGATATTGTTGATGTTATTGTTGTTATTGCTATTGTCTTATAACCGGTATGATAAAATTTAAGGAAGATGTTGTAAACAGGTATATGGTAGTTTGTAAATTGAACGGATGTAAAGGGGTAAACCTTTCTATGTTATGTAACCGATAAACCTTAACCGATCAAGTTTGTTGGTTTAAGATCTAATGTTGAGTGGTGATGATAGAGACACGTGTGATCATTGAATGAGGATTAGTTTAGATTGATTTGGCGCATTTGTTATCTTGGAAAGGAGCAAAGTGGATTGCATCTAATGCATAACGCGTGATGGTTTACAAAGTCCGATGAAGTGGTGATCATGGAGCGGCTAGAAATTTCTTGATTATTGTGAAGAGATTGTTATGATTTCTAATGGTCAAGATTGTATCGACTTGTTTGTAATCTCGATGATGACAATTAGGTTTTTTGTTCTGTTACCGACCTAGTTGATTTGTATTTAAGGTTGATGATATTGTTTTGTTAAGAGTTGGCAAAGTTGGCAAAAATTAGTTGAGTGTGTGGTTGCCAAACTGGTGGATGGATCCGCAGTTTGAGTAAAGGCAGATTGAAGCTTAAGAAGGATCTGATCAAGCAGATGTAGTGCTATTCAGACAGATCAAGAAAACCTTTTATTTTCTAACAATTATAGAAGAAATTGAAATCCCCTAAACGGGTACGCTCTAACAAGCTTGGTTACTTTCTAAATCCTCTAGCAAGGTAGTCCATTAGTTTGGATTCTCAAACCCTCCAGTGAGGTTACTCCTAATAGGGTATTGTGCTTTTCATCAAGGCATATTTGTAAATCCCTTAACTGGGTGATTCCTAACCGGAATTAGTTCTTTACAGGACTTATTGTAAAAGCTTTAACATGCTTGGCTCCTAACAGGGTGAACTTCAGAAGAGTTCAAATAGCTATCCTTGTGAGTCTCATCTCACCATGGTTTTTACCTATTTGGGTTTTCCATGTATAAATATTTGTGTCAAGTGGTGAATTCTTTTGTGGTTATAATCTTATTTTTTGATTTGATTAACTACTTAACTATTCTGATATGGCATGATAATTGGAAGCATTGAGAGATTAATATGTTGACATATGATTAAGCATTTTTGAGGCTTACAAGATTGAAGTTGTTTACTGTTAAGTTGTCATAGCAGTCAAACTGATTGATGTTGTTGATGTTGGTAATCTTTGAGATATTATCTTGACTGAGTTATTTGTTGATAAGTTTATTTTTGAGTTTAGGAGTTTGTATCATTTTTTTCAGTATACTGATTCACCCCCCCCTCTCAGTATTCTACCGGATACTTATTCTTTCATCGTACTATTATTGTGAATCCTTCTTGCTCTGCAAATGCTTCAACTTCTTTTCTAACTTTCTTTGCTATTACCGGTTTGTTAAGTTCTGAATGCACTTGGATTTCTCCTTGTAAGTGACAAAACATTTTGTTGTTGTATCTACTAGTTGGGCAAGCAAATGATCAGCATATGCAATTAGAAGATCCTTGTCCACTTCATATCCCATGGGTATAACCCATGTAGTCTGGGGCTCAACTCCCTCCATCATACAAGTATCTGTATCAACCATAAAGAAAATTGTGTTTTCATACCGATTGACAATCTTTGTCAGTATCCTTTCCCTTGCATGCATTTTCTTTTGAAAGTCCTTAAAATATCCCCATGCAATCTTGCCAAAATCATTACCAAGCATTCTCATACTATTCTTCATTTGCACCAATGGTGGAATGTCATCTATCCATTGGATATCACCAATACCGGGGAAATAATTCTGAAAGTAAAAGAATAAACCAAGAATTAATTGACCAAATTTGAACCTTAACCTCTTATCCTTCTTGATGGATTCTAGGTTCAACATTAGTTGACTCCTCAATGCCTCTAACAAGTCATAATCAACATCCTATTTTATCATCCACTGGGCAATGAATAACATCAACATGGATGTTGTTCATCCTGCTAAAGCAATAGATCTGGTAACCGATAACCATTGAGGCATATTTTACTATCAGATGATTAATATTGTTCATTGTCATTTCTCTTCCATCCCATCTTGAATTAGTCAACCTTTCCACATTATTCTTAGGAATGGATCTCAATACTGGAACCTCAGCGGTGGCACAAAGTCTAGTGACTGAATGATTAGCTTCTTTTGTAACCTTATGTGGTCTGTCAAGCCACATAAATTGGTCGTCAATCCTACTAAGAACATATCTGACATGTTCACCATCAAAATTATCAATGGAATTTAGTGCATGGTGAAAACCTTTCTTGGTATCCTTCTTAAACTATTCCTTTATCACTTTGTTCTTATCATACAACAATCTATATTGGTCAAAGATTTCAATAACACCAAGATCCTCCAATTTGAAATGATAAAAAGATCTAACATCTTCTACATGAAACACTCCATAGGGAACTTCGGATAGGGCTCCAACGAGATCAGTTTCAACAGACTTAAATGGGTGCCTTTTAAATTCAGGACGAGGTCTATATGTAACATCTAATAGATATGGGGTATCCATTCTCAAAGATTCAGACTTTAGATATAGAAAATAGGATTTGCTGGATAAATACCTTTTTTTGCTTCTAGACTAGGGTTTCAAACACCGACAAAGCTTTCTCACCGATTTTCGATCGCAAATCACATCAAATCAATTCAAATCTCTGTCAATCTATTCAAATGTTGCATACACAAGCTCTTATCTTCTCTATTTGCTCTCTATGTTCTCACAAGAATGCAATGTGACAAATGATATTCAAAAAGTTCTTTTTATTTCCCCATTATCTACCATATTAAATGTCATTACCGGTAAAACCCTAAAATATCTTTTAACACACTACCGATTCTCATAACACATCAAACCTATTGGTTTGACCATAAAATTACTTCTTAATATCATAATACATCAAAGTATGCATATTTAACATACCTCATGGTCCTTCAGGGGGTTCTGAAATAGATATAACATTAAGCTCCCCTAAGCTTTTTAACAATTTAGTTTGCCGGTGAAGGGTTCTCCACACTAGGTGAATAAATAGGATCTTTTGATTGGGGTGTCTTCATTTTTCTCATCATCCTTATTTTTCCAAATTCTGTTTATTTCAGCCCTGGTCTCCTCCACATCAACTTTCATCTTCCCTTTTTGGTCAACAGATTGATTTATTGGTTTATTCACCTTTGCTCTACAAAACTTTGCAATGTGTCACAGTTTATGACAATGATAACAAGCCACACCAAATGCTCTCCAAGGTCCAACATTGCCTCTACCAATCCTTCTTCTGCATTTCATAGCTGCATGACCGTAGTTATGACAAATTGTACAAACCACATTCATCCTCTTTTCCATCTCATAGGGACTAGACCGGTTAGCATAGAGTCTCTGCCAGTTAGGACTTCTCCAATCATTAAAGTTTCTTTTCCAACCACCACTAGACCTCTGACTCATGTGAGGTGTCAAATTATTTGATCTATACCTGCACTCAATAACTCTATGTCCATGCATGTTGCAAGTGTAACAATAACCATTAAATGTTCTAGGCTTATATCATTGATATATATTAGGTCTATAACCATTAGTAACATTAGATTTTCTTCTACAAACATTAGCAGTATGTCTTGGATTATGATAATTGAAACATACAATTTTATAAGGTTTCTTACCAGTGGATTTTTGAATTTTAGGTGCAGATTTATCTTCTTCCATGTTGGCCTTTGTAGCAGAAAGCTCACCTTTCTTAAATGTATTATATCCCAATCCAGCTGTATCGCCTTTCATCCTTTGAGATTGGATCTGTTCATCAAGCATGGTAGAACTTTTGTTAAACTTTGCAAGCTTCTCATTAGCATCAACAAGTTCTTGTGTAAGGTCTTCATTCCTTTTCATAAGAGTCTCTCTAAGAGACATTTCCATCTCCAGTTCTTCTTTTATTTCTTCTTTTTCTTCTTTTCCTCATGCCAATAGTCAAATGATCTTTATGTAACAAATTAAGGCTTGTTAGGACCTACCTGGTTAGGTGATTTTATTGCTGCAAACTATTAGGAAAACAATAGTCAAATGATCTTTATGTAACACCTTAGTGTCTAATAAGATCAGCTTCAGATCCTCAAAACTTCAACAACACATCAATATAGAGATTCACTAACCACCACACAATCAAATTTGCATCCTTTGCTAATGATCTCACACTCTTCATACACACACCGACTTGATACCTCATCACACTTTTTATAAACATCTCTTAGCTGGCTACAACCTAGGAACAATTTGCTAGGTTCAATGAATCTAGACATTCTTACATTACACACCTTACTTATGTTCGCCATCGACATAAGAAATCAAAAACAAGACAAAACCTGTGTCAGTTTACCAATTTAAGTGACTTTATCACTACTGGTTAAGTGTTCATCAAAATGCCTGCTTTGTACATCAAATTTCCAGTTGAATCTGCCAATGCGGTCATGAACATAGCTCCAAATACCTATCTCCATCATTTCTTTAAAACCACATCATCCAACTCTTCATGAATCACCTGTTCTGATTGTCGGAATGCAACTCTATCTCTATTTACCGGTTGAAGTCCTAATTACCAGTTCTCTGTTAAACTGTCTTTTGTATTGGTTATACCTTATTGGTTGGCTTCCAAGACTTTGATGAATACAAAAACATTATTTCCATCAATGACAACACAAGACTTAGTCATCAAACATGAATATCAATCTCTTCATCACATTCACCAGTCAATCATTTACCGGTTGCATATCACCAACTATCTTTGTCAGTTCAGTCAAATGCCAACAATAGTAATGAAATATTGTCGAATTACTGATGAAACCTTGGTTTGAATTTCGTTGCTAGAATTTCATCGCTGTAACAACGCTTTCTTTTTTCATTGGAACGACAACCCAAAATCGTCGGTCGATGGCAAGGGAAATTTTTTTGGTGTTTGTGGAAAATTTTTGTGCATCTATCGATGACAAAAAACCACAGAGCATTGGAAAACTCCTATTTGAAATCATAAAAAATATACCGAATTGTCGTCTATTTTTCGATGAGGTGGAGTAAACTTTTGGTCTCATTTTGACAAAATGAACGTCGTGTGTACAACAACCTCATCAAAAATGTTTGTGGCCCATCGGTGTTTGTACATCGAAGGAATAACTTTTAGAATAACTGTATCCCTTTCAAGTTATCCCGATAGTATTAGCATGGTCAATGAGTTGTTGTTTGGGATAGCTATTAGGATTTTGTGTTTTCATAATGGACTTGTGTTATCAGGATAATTATTTCGATAGAACTATCCTTTTGGTGACCAGTATAGCTATGCTAAAAAGCTCATCTTTGAGGAAGTTTATTTATCGGTTTAAGATATGTTGATATCTACTTTAGTCGAAATTGCGATGAAACACAACACTTTTTAAAAAATAAAATAATTCGACAAAAAATTATTCTAGTGGAAGCATATCGAGATAATTTAACGATGGTTATTTTTCGGCTTGACAAGATTTATCAGGATAGCTTAGCCAATGGCCAGGTGATCGGAATATTTTCTACTGAAAAATTAAAGTTTTCGTACTATTCTGATACTATAAATCTAGCCAATGAGTCTTGATCGGTATAGCTATGTCGATAGTGTTCTGAGGTGCATTTTCAGAATAAGTCTATACTGTTGGTTTATCATTTTTGTGCAACTCCGATAGTGGTGGGGATTCCAATGGGATTGCATTTCAGGATACCAATACCGATAGAGGAGAATAGACAATATGTCATCAGAATGACTTATACTGTCATTTTAGTAGGTTTTTGTTATGCCGATAGTGTAATAGTACATTGCCACATGATGAAATCTACAAGAAACATCATTAATTTGTAGTAATAGGACAATGTAACGAAAGCAAAAACAACTTAGTGCTCAACAATTAAGAATCAAAATTAGAGAGTCAAAAGTATTAGAGCATTTATATGCACATCAAGATATCATGAATAATGAACATTGGTATCACAAATACGTAAAGTTGTAGAACCGCATGATAGTTGGTCATCCTGTTACCAAAACTCCATTTCCTTATACTACCTCCTTTTGAAATCGGACTCTAATGAATGGAAAGACATTTATCAACATGCCCTATTATATAAAAGACTATTTGAAACCAAATAAAATTATATCCTTGGAGTATTGTTGTCACAGAGATCTGAAACATGAAGGAAAATGACAAATTTAATTAGTTTTCATTATCATTTCTCCTTACAATCCTCCACATCTGCCATCTCTTGATGGAATCATGTTAAATATACCTTCATAGACTATCCCAATACCCGATCATATAGCATTAATCATTCATTCATCCATTAATAACATATTAAATTCATTCATTCATTAACGTATAACATTCATTCTTTGAGTTTTTACATATTATAAAAAATGTGGTTGTCATAATATGATTACAATCTCTTTTTATTTGGTTTCTTTTTTGCAGCTAAATAAAGAATAAGTGGATTATCATTTTCTAAATCATCCATCCCTCTTCATTTTTTCTTCCCTCAGCTTGTGATCTTACTGTATACCTAGTCGTGTACTCACGACGCGGAGGCCACTGCAAGGGGGTGTCTGCTGCAATAACAAAGAAATGTTAAATTGATATGTTTTATTATTGTTGTTACAAGTATTTCATTAATTAAAAGAACATTAGAGTGGTGCTCTTTACCTTATGGGGCCACATCATGTTCTTGATCTTGTCTTATAGCATCATGCTCAACATGTTGAACACCCTCTAAATCCTCTGAAGTTGAAACATGAAAGGTTACATTAATTAATACACCAATTGCAATTAAATATATATGTTTAAAAGAACATTATAGTGGTGAACTTTACCTATTGGGCCCACATCACGTTCCTGATCTTGTCTTGTAGCCTCATACTCAACATGTTGAACACCCTCTAAATCCTCTGGAGTTGAAACACGAAAGGTTACATTTATTAATACACCAATTGCAATTAAATATATATGTTTAAAAGAACATTAGAGTAGTTCTCTTTACTTGTTGGGCCCACATCATGTTCCTAATCTTGTCTTATAGCCTCATGCTCAACATGTTGAACACCCTCTAAATCCTTTGGAATTGAAACATGAAAGGTTATATTAATTAGAACACCAATTGATATTAAATATATATGTTAAAAAGAACATTAGAGTGGTCCTTGTGGGGGAGTGTTGCAAGATCATAATGACAATCTTGTTTCAGTGGTGGCACTCCCCTTGGGAATTCAGACTAACCACCTTGTTGAAGCCATAGGAGCATACCAAGGACTCAATTTAGCTAGAATGCATAACTACAAGATTGTGTGGGTGGAGGGTGATTCCAAAAATATTATTAACTATCTTAAAGGTATATCGAAGCCCTCTTGGAATGTCAAAGTTTGGATTAATAAGGCTAGGTCAATTATTAACTCTTTTGATCAATGCTTCATATCCCATGTTTTTAGGGAGTCCAACTATGTGGCTGACTATCTGTTAAGTTCTAATTGTAAAGGGTTTCAGGGCCCCTTCAAAACTTGTTTTTACCTTAATCAAAAACTATGTGGCCGACTAATTAGCTAATAATGGAGTGAGAAGTACTTGCGGAATCAGTTGGACCAATGAGGATAAATTGGACATTGAACTCTATATGCTTGCTCTTCATGATAGAAGTCGAGGCAGCTAATTTTATGAGTACTTTTGCCATCATAACTAGATATGTATCTAGAGAGATTGTTCCCTTCCTGCATATGGCATGTGTTTATAGTGGTCAGTGTCATTATTGCAAAATTAATTTGCATGCTTTGTGGGTTGATATTGGCTTCATTTGGGATTTCTTTCTCAATCTGAAAGTCATGAGTTTCTTCAGTGATAGAGTGAAGAGAAGGATGGATGGGGCTAGGAAGATAATTGAACCTCCAAGCTGTGTGCAACTCAAGAAGGATAAGAAAATATGGAGGCTCCTGGATAAAGGGGTGTCCCTCCATATATTGAGAGGTTACAAGGGAGAAATAAGGATGTGACAGCCTATTTGGAGAAGTATTTGAAATATGGCACTAGCACTCTGCATGGGCGTAAGGTGCTAATTGATGAGAGTTTGATTGCATAGGTCATTGGCCTCTCGGTTAATGTGATGAAATATTAGAGGGACATAAACTATACAGAGATGGCGATGCAAAACTTCTTTAAAAAAGAAGAGGAGAGGGCCAAGATGGTGAGGAAACCGACAAGCTACTATGACATCTCTGTCATCAAGGAATTTTGGGTGAAACTCCTGAAGGTAATTATGGAATATTTCACTCTTGATGGTCAGTTCACTAGGGTTTATTTTCATCATTTTGTGCTTCTCAATCACTTTCGTCATGGTGTCAAGGTGTCCCTTCCTTTTTATCTGATGTCTTCCTTGAAGGATAATTTTAGGGACCATAAAAAGAACCCTGTCAAGTTCCCTATTATCCATGAAGGGATTTTGGTTCTTATTGACTCCCATTTTTGTGCCCTCCTTGCCCCGTCTGATTATATCCCTACTTCTTCTAAGGATGACACTAGCGGTGGGGAAATGGGAGGTGAGGAGTCCAAATTAGACTCTGAGGTGGATTCACCTTCCCCTCATAAAAAAACCAAATCTGAGATTTCCCCGAAGGCTAAATCTTCTTTGGGTAAGGGTAAGAATGTGCGGAAGCAATTGGTTGTTTCTTCCTTATCCACTTCATCTAGAAAGGATTACCCTATGTCTAGTGGTAATAAGACTAATTATGAGGGTTCCGCAGGAGGTAATAGGGCTTGCATGAAGCTTGACAACCAGAACCTTAATAAGCCCCCTTTGCCGCTTCCACAAAATACCACCAAGGGCCTTCATGCAAAGAGTGTGAAGCTGATTGATAAGAGGGATGGCTATGGCAATGTTCTGGGAATGGCCAGGGACCATGCCATTCATACTTTCAGCATGTTTAAGTGGCTCTTTCATGAGCTTAAAGAGGTCAGACTCAACCAAAGGGCTTTGGGTAGCAAGATGGAAGCTATTCCCGTGGGCACTGCTCAGGAAAATCAGAAAGATAATGGGTAATGGACGGAAGAGGAAAATAAATCAATGGTGGAAGGCATCAACATAGATAATTAGGACATTGATTAGATGCAAAAAATATTTGAGGATAGGCTCACCCATGTGGAAGAAAACTATAATAAAATTCAAGCCACTCTCATTACAATTATGGCCAATAGTCACAAGATTGTCAAACAGACTACAGAAGTCATGAATGCCATGGTGAATAATTTTGACAAAGTGCAATAGGAGAAAATTTTGATCAATATTGGTGATGATAATGAGAAGATGCAGACTGATAAAGGCCCTTATAAGAAAACCCAAGGCAACATGAAGAAAAAAGCTACAACTTAGAGCATGGATTACAAAGAGATGAGGATGGTTGCTGATAAGATGAGCCTGCTAGAGGCTGAGGTCGTTGAGACCCTTAAGAGCCTCATGTAATTGTGATGGCTTTCTATTTTTCTATGGTTTTGTGTTTTGCATTCTCGTTCTTTGCTGGTCTTTTGTCTACCTGTTTGGGCGTTTGTTGGTTTCTTGGTTGCTTTGTGTATTGTCCTATCTTTTGCAACCTATTTTGTTTTGGATCTTCTAATGCTTTGATTATAAGCCTTTTAGAATCTTCTATGTAAAGGGTTCCAGGGTCCCTTCAAAACTTGTTTTTTGCCTTAATCCAAAACATTAGAGTGGTCCTCTTTACCTGATGGGGCCACATCATGTTCCTGATCTTGTCTAGCCTATTCATGCTCAACATGTTGATCACTCTCTAAAGTTGAAATACGAGAGATTACATTAATTAATACACCAATTGTAATTAAAGATGTTTAATTATATTAATCCATACTACGTTTTGTATAGCACATGAATACACAACAGTACCAAGATGCACACCATGACCTTCATCTACAAGTTGTGCTCCATCCTCACTAAGCTACATTCCAATGTCAAGTGCACTATTTTCATTGCTTGTTAGTTTAAAACAAATAGGCATATAATTACTTTATGGTGGAAATTAATATTGAATAGATTGTGCAACTATTCAATTTTAATAAACTTCATTGAGTTTATTTACCTGCATGTTGGATGCAATGGAAGCTTCTATTTTCCTAGTCAAGACTCTTATGCATTCAACCATGACTCCATAGCATTGTTGAAAGGCAATCTTCAGGTCCTCTTCTATGGGCACTTTATTGAATTCAGAGCTCTGCATTTTTGCATAAAATCATGAATTTTTATTCTATGGTGTGATAAAACCAAAATTGTTTGCAATTTATTATTTGGATGCAATATTTCATTTATTGATACTTACAATTGGTGCGACAAATTTCATATAACCACCAGATCCAAGTTTGTGATGCCCATGTTTTTGTAGTCTTGCCTTTATTGTCTTCGATGTGTCGAGCGGCCTATGAAAAGTTTGAAATATGTTAGATTATGTAAAAATAAAGAGTAATCAGTATATAATTGTATTGTTGATAGTATCACATATACCTTCCTTGGCTTGATGGTGTTTTCCCTTTTTTATTTTCATCCTTATCCTTTCCATCTAACACCAGGTCCTTCCACTCCTCTCTGAAATCATGGGGGGACGCTCGTACTTTTTTTTCTTCTCTAAATGTGATGTATATTGGTCCCTCACATACTTTATATAGGTACCAACTTTCTTAAGTACCTTGGTTGGTTGAATGTGTTATTATCGAGAAACACAACTAAACGATTAATGAGCTCATCTTTTAAATCTTGATTTTGGGCATTCCATCATGTACGTATGGTGGGCACGAAGATCTCCAATGTAATATCATTTAGATGTTTATAAAAACCATCATTTCCTACAAAAATATCATGGGATCATTAGTCTAAAAAGAGTGATCAATAAGTAAATTTCAATTGGATTATATATAATAACAATTAAAATATTTTAAAGTACATGGGACCTTCTCTATCTTTACGAGAACGAAATCCTCGGTCACCATAAAAGTGACTGACAATTTTCCTGTACTAGTAATACGGCATGATCTAGGAAATGTTGCTAAAACATCACTAGTACTAGTGGCCTTTGCATCCCTAGGTACATGTCCTAACACATGTTCTGGAATTTGTTCGTTGCCAGAGGGTGTAGTACGTGATGCCTGCATGCTATGTGTTATTGACATTTCAGTCGACAATATAGGCACAGATGATGGGGTCAAATGATATGATGTATGCGCAAGAAGATCAAGATGGACACTTGAACCAACCCTACTCTTCGGGTAGCACCTGCAGTACCCTGATCATGGTCAGTAGCATCATGAGGACGCAAAAAATCTTGTAAAAACAACTCATATTTTAGTCCATGACATAAAACAATACAAAATATAAAACCATGAATGAACTTGTGTTATAATTAAAGATCTCATGACATCTTACTTGCAAGTTTCGTGCTCTCTCAGTCAATATTTTAACCCTTTCTCTTATCTCATTTGTTTGATGCACTATGAAAAACAACTGAAGTATTTCTTCATTGCATTTTTTTTTGGGTCTTCCTTATCATATCCAGAGGGTTTATGGAATATGCGATGCCATCATCGCATAATAGTGACTGCACCTCCCTATGGATTCTCTTCTCTACTATGGTTCATTTCCCCGATTATCCAACTACAACAACAATATTAAAAGAATAATCAAAATTAACCCAATAAACTTACGAAAAAAAACATAATAATAAAACATTTTGCTTGTATCTAATTTATAATATTACAACGAGGTAAACTTGTTGAGTAGAAGCGCCTAAAGATGCATCACGATCTATGCTATAGGCTGAAGCCTTCCCACTATGATCAATGTCCCAGTGTGAAAAAAATTAAATATAAAAAAACATTACTGAAATGAAACCAATAGACTTACAAAAAAAACATAATAATAAAATGGTATTATGGATTCATTAATTGGAGGTTGGGTAAAATGGTATATATTATGTACCACCCCTAGAGTAACTATGTTTGTATCTATGCGATTCAAATTGTAAGCGATTAGAAACTCTTCCTCAACAATTATTGATTTTATCGCACATACAAATACACAATTTCCCTCACATGCCTCGAATATGCAATTGGGTTTCTTATTTGTTGACCCAGGTTGTGTACTGTTTATAAACCCTACTATATTCCCTGATGCTTTTGGCCTTCCATCAATGTACATAGTCACTCCTTTATTTTGATCCTAATCTTTTAGTTGTATATAATTTGCTGACAAGGCATACCTATGCATACTTGGTGTATATCGAACCATCTGCATCCAATCTTTGTACCTGTAATAGGGTTCGACATACTCCATCAATTCAGTAACTTTGTTTTAATAGACCTTTATGTCGTTCATACAAAATAGGCCCAAACCATGTAATGATGATGGTGCTATGCGATATATCCTCTCGTTGACAAAAAAATTAGTGTTTATTGGAGGAATTTCCTTGGGTACCCATTGTTTCCATAGATGTTTGTACTTAAGGGAACCCCGATGTTGCCTATTCTCTCATCATCATAAGAACATGATCCCCCTTCAACAAGAAAAAATTCCATGCGTTTATGAAATTTTCTTCTAATCTTTTGATATCTAGTTGATCTCCCTCTTTTAGACCTACTACATATCTCACTTTCCTCTTCTCTTCCTGAATTCCCCTCGCTCAAGGAAGACAAATCTGACAAATACCTATTTGGTGGTACCTGGACTCCATCGAATGAGTCAAGGCAAACAAATACTCAACACTTTATCTTGTGACAAGAGAATCTTCTTAGAGGGGGTGTATGGTGCAGGATCACCAAGATCCCTTTGATGTCATTCCATGTATTGGATCAAAGTTGTAAGGCCATTGTGCCATTTTTTGTCATGTCTAGGTCAACTACGTCCTGAATAGGTCAACACTTCCAGAGGTGGCCAATAGTGATGAAATTGATGTAATTCATGGTTTTATCTCATATTTAACATTTTTGAGGAGTCTTAGGTTGATAGGAGATCATTTATTTGAAAATTATCAAAGTTGTCAAAAATTGCTCAAAAGCTAAAAATGAGCAACTTTGCAATTTTGTTGCAAAAAGTAGAATTTTGTTTCCCAAACAACCAACTAATTAGAAAGTTGGTTAAAATAGTTGGTGAGGGTTTTTAATGACCATATAGATTCTCTTTGGGTCAAAGGTGCAAGTTGGCTTGTCTCTAATTGTTGCCCCAAACTACTGCTTAGTCTAATCCACAAAACGTTAATCCATCATTTCTAACATACTATTATTATTTCTAGTATACTATTATTATTTTTAATATACTATTATTATTATTTCTAATATACGAATGTGTATTCAATGCTAGCCCATGCAGAAGGATAGTGCACATTGTCTGGTAGATGTGAGGAATGTTGTTTCATGTGTTAATGCATTAAATGCCTTTAATTTTGATGGCTGATGTTAATGCATTTAATGCCTTAGGCTTGTTTGCGGTCGTCATTTTGTTTTATTGCTCAAAGCTACAAGTGTAGGGTGGTTTTGGTCAGTGCAGAATGGAAGCAAATTTCATATTCTTGATTGACAAGAAATTGGTGCCATTTTTTGGTAAGATAATAGATAGGAGGATGAAATGTCTTTTCCTTTTTAAAGATCAGTGTCTGTATGAAGCAGTTAAAATGCTTCTTGGGGAAGATTTTGTCCATGTGAGTCACCGATATCAGACTAATATGGAAGTGTACTCTTTGATTGCTACTTGGGGGTTGCAATTTAAGGAAGAGGTGGAGAAGGTGAAGAGGGATCTGAGAACTTTGATTGATTTAGACTAGTTGAATTTGGACGATATATGTGGATGAGCAATTCTGGGTGTAGGCATTAGGACCTCTACAAGCCAGGATGTACCAGGTGTGTCATTACCTTTTATCCGATGGAAGGAGGATGCCTTGAAGGCTCATTGTAGGGACCTGGCTCATTGTGGGTGGAAAGTATTCAAAACCTTTGCCAATTTGACGAGGGCAGAGGAGATTATATGGGCTTTGTACGAGGTGGTGAGAGAAGAGATGGGTTGGGAGTTGCGACCAAGGCAGAGGATGACACAAGCAATGAAGTCCCTCTCTGACTTCAACAATGATCTAGTGTACAAGCCACTTATGGGTTAATTGTCGTGCCTTTTTTGGATTGTAGTTTTTTTGGTCTGGCTCCCACTTTGATAAAATGTTGTTTCATGTCTTTGGTGTCTCGAACTTAGACCCCAACTCTATAAATTCGACCTGGTGTCATGGACACTAATTTTGTATTAATGGGTGTGTGGATATGGTTTTTTTTTGTATGCCATGGGGGTTTATGCATCTGGTCTGAATAGGCAGTTTTGTAGAAGTATTTTTTGGGTGGTAGGGCTGAATAGTGGTTTTATGAAACCACTTTTCTCTGGTTCAAATGTACTCATTTTCTTATTAAATAATATAAATACCAATTATTGATAAAAAAAATCATATGTTATACCAAAAAAATTACTTCTCCTACAATAGAAAGCTAATTAATAACAATATTCTAACAAATATGAGCTCAAAGATTTAAAACTTTGTCAAGATGGCAAGTTTGAATGTAATTTCTAAATGTGGTAAAAAATCACTTACAGTCATTGTCCCTTGGTCGATTTTCCCTTTCCGGGTGCCCTCAACTCTCGCTCTAGCTTTCCTCCTGCTAGATGGTTCCTAGTCTTCCTCCTCGACTCAATGGCCTTGCAACATTCATCCAGTGAAGTCTCACAACTCTCCAATCAGGGGCTAGATGTAGTGGTTCTCTATGCAACTATCCAGATAGGGTCTCGATGTAGTATGCTATGTCATGCTCCTTCCCACGCTTGGTCGAAATTCAAAATACATAGTTTATATATATGCTATGTCAACATATAGTTTATATACAAAATATATATGCTATGTCAATATATAGTTTATTTTATTTTATACAAAATATTATTTTTGTATGGTGGCTTGCTAAGCTTATATAGTTGGCTTTCTCTTTCTTTATAATTATTGATGATTTATATCCTATGATATGATTAAATATTATATACAGTCCTAGTGATTGGTAAAAAGGCTTATGATATGTGATGTTTAATCATGATGGATGTTTAAGAATCAATGATTGAAATAATCATCCTTGTGTATAAAGAGTTTTCTTCTATCCTATGATTCATTTATTGTTGGTTTAAAACACTCATTACAACTAACATGGATATGAATTATTTTGTAAGTGTGAGAAGGGTTTTTTGAATATGAAGGAATGGTTTAGGAAAGTAATCCTTAATCCAAATGAGTCATTTTCTTGTCATGGAATGTGTTAATAGACTTTAAAAATATATTCAATCTAGTTAATATTGACACATCTAAAGCATGCCAAAGGCACTTCAGAGAAATGCTATGACATAAAGAAGATTGTTTAGGTGATGTCAAGTCTTGATCCATGAGGGTTGGAAAAAATAATTACATTGGTAAAAAAGGTTCCATTCAACTTGAGAAGAATGGTTTATTTGATCATTGTCATTGAAGTTCATTAATGGAAGACATGAAGGATAAAATAGTTAAATATACATCAATTACAGAGTTTGCTTAACATGAACATGAGTTTTCTATATGTGGGGATGAATGTGGCTCCCATGAGGGTTGAGCCTAGCATGTAGTAACAAAAGAAAACAAAATCTATGAATTCATTTCAGAAAGTCAAGGAATAAATACATTATACTCCTCCTTATATAAAATACTAATTATCGACAAGACTCATGAAAATGCTACAATGAAAAAGAATGTTTCAGAGTAGCTATTAACAACAACATACTAAGTATGACCTTCTCTGAAAGGGATACTTGTACCAAAAAGGGATTTCATATCGGCATATAATCATGTCTGATATACCAAAAATACAAATTTCGGTGTATTGTATCTATTCTACCAAATATAAAAGTACTTTGCCGAAGCACACCCTACAATGAAGAGAAGATATGTCATTGTAAGTCATGAAGATTATACCGACGATATAAGGTTTTTTTTTCTTCCCACCGAATGTTTTTCGACAAAGTACTTGAAGTCTCTTAAACCCTACTTTTCTTTACGCTACCTCAGCAACTCGAGAGTTGATATTTGAAGTTTTAGGCTTGGTGCCTAGAAAATGGAATTGAGATCTTAAGTAACCCAAAGTTAATTGTGTGACTTCTCAATTTTCATGCAACCGCCATTAGTAAAGTATATATGGTAAGTGAATTTCTTATCGAGTACAAATCATAATTGGTGAAGATTCTGCTTTAGCAAGAAATGATAGACAAGATCATGGTATAGTTATTTGATTTAAAATAAGGTTGAACATAGTGAGTAAAAGCCTGTATGTGTCTTCTGAAGTTTACAGATGACAGATAAGGAGGGATTTGAAAGCAAAAAATCACAAGTCATAATTTGCATGATGGAGTAGTTGCAGGACTATTTTTGGAATCCACTTTTTTCTATAAAATCAACAAAGTTGTTCATTAATAGGAAAACACAATGAGTCTTATTTCCCAAAGAAGATGGCTAGCCTTTCCTAAGATGAAGCAACAGAGTTACGCTTTTGTTATGCTCTCATTTTACGACATTGGTTGGAGAGAGTGCCATTAGGCTGCTACATAATCGTGGGGATCTTGGAAGGTCTTCTCAATTGTGAGGTTCCTTTCAACGATTGTCCATTTTTTCCCATACACCACTGAATCACCTAGAGGGGGTGGAAGAGTGAAGAAGAGGGGAAAGCGAGGAGGATGGATGGATCAGGTTTGCAAAAATATGGATCCTATCAGCGCATAGAAGTTGCTACCCCTTCTCAGTTCACAAGATTTTTGAATTGGCTATTCTTTCCACCCTCATTGCTACCAGTTCAAGGCAAAGGGCTCCTTCTCCAAGTCTGAGGGTGCTCAATTTTTCATCCTACAGGGCACGACTTCGAAGCAGTTAGGATTTTTTTGTGTGGGATGAAGTGGTGGAATTCATGCCTCTATTTGGAAGCATTTGCAGTGTGATGGTGGCATGACTCAGAATTAGTTAAGAGTCCAGCAGAATGGTTTTTGGACATATTCTCTTTTCTTGTTGGTTTTGTAGAAGTTTATTTTCTTGTTATGGGCTAAATGATGAGTCATAATGAATCTGTCAGATGTAAATAGTTTGTAGCTTGTGCATTCCTTATGATATAAAAGGAATACCAAGGCTATAAGAAAAAGGGAGAGAATAGAAAATTATTTTCACCTTAGCAAGTTAGGTTGTATAAGCTAGCTTTATCAGTGGTTGTAGAGTCTACTTTAAAGGGAGGAGTATGACTGAATAATTGTAAGAATCCAATTCAAATTAAAATATTTTTCCATTGTCGTATGCTTTGTCTCCTAAATTGTATTTTTATGAATTCATGTGAGCAAATGTGTTAAGGATGGATTTGTTTACCATGATATTTACATATCATTGTGTGATTTTTCTCTCGGGTTATTTTTAAGGAAAGTATTAAATTTTGTGAGCAGGTTGCAATGGGTTCAATGTACAATTTTTAGGATGTTCAAGAATGGGTGCACATGATAGTACATGTGACACATACTTAGGGGTAGAGTTTCATTATCAATCAGTCTAATGAGTTTCCTCATAATATTATTGCTCCAGTAGCCATGGAAGAATGAACGATAGACAATATATTTTCTTGTAATACTGCTTCCAATTTTGTCTCATGGATGTAATGTAAAATCCCCATATGTAATCCTGCTTTAGCATGTGTTATGACTTCCTTTTTTGTCTTATGGAAGCAAGCTTAATCTGATATGTATAGGTAACATTGGAAGTTGTTTAGGCCTATAGGTAACCCTGGAAGTTGTTTAGGCCTAGAATACTTGTTACTTTTTGTTGAAAATGTTAGATAAAATATGGTTGATAAGAGCCCCCTTCTTTTATACACTGTAAAACTTATTAAATATCAATATAAATATATACCAAGCTTCCAACATTAGGTACATTCCATAAAAAAAATATACTCATTTTTTTAGCTTCCTATTATTAAACCAGTGATTTTAAGCTCCAACATTAGGTACGTTCCATTAACAAACTAAAGGTAAATGAATTAATTATGTAATGGCATAAAAAATAAAAATATCATGAATTAATTATGTAACCATATAAGTCAAATATAATTCTATCAATAAATCAATATCTAATAGATAATATAATCGTATAACTCATACATTTCAATGTCATTGATATTCTTCTTCATCTAACTCTTTGTCTGTATCATCCAATCTAGATTCGACATTGTAAGGATTAAGGGTAGGTTTGGAATTACAATTAGGGTTGGGATTGGAATTATAATTAGGAGTAGGGTGAAGATTTAGATTTGGTTAGGGATAGGGTTAGGGTCAAGGTTAGGATTAAGGTTAATATTAGCATTAGGATTAGGATTTGGTTTTGGTTTATGATTATGGTTAGGGTTAGGGTTTAGGGATATCAAAGTAGTATTTCAAAAATCAGTTGAAGCCAACCTTGTTAAATTCCCACATACCATAGTTTTCAATGACAATGCACCCAAACTTGCATGATACAAATAAATTTAGTACTTTTAGCACTATCATGTAAAAGGTCATTCTATGTCCAAATGCATGAAATATAATAATTCTAGCTATATCTAATCAAACACAATGAGAGTTGCCTATCTTAATGGGTCACATTGAGGAAACCAAGGTCAACGCTAGTAAGTTATCTATCTTATATGAATCAATATTAGTTTAGCAAATATGTCATTTTTTGATCTATCAAATGTACCTAATCAATATAATTCTAATTTTAATCTAAACCCTAACGTAATCATGTCTGTCATTAAAAAAGGGATCATGAATTATTTGTAACCCTGAAATTTCATTATGATGCTTAGTACCCCTGGCATGTTAGTCATCACCAAGATTTTGTATTTAAAAGGGTGAAAGGTTGAAGGTACAATTTTTTTCTTTTATCTAGCATAGAGCCCCACATCGCATCTCCATTATGCCCCAGATCCTATGTAAAGCATGCCTAATAAGACTCTAGCATAGCTATCTATCTTAGAGCTTCTTTTATATTCATCTATCCATAGGGACATATTGGATCACACCTTAATAGAATCATAAGTCCCTAGTGATATTAATGTAGACCAATTTCAAGCCATAGTGGGTCAGCTATCCTCATCTTATCAACCTATGTTTAGTTTAGCAAATATGTCATTTTTTTATCCATCAAATGTACCTAATCAATACAATTCTAATTTTAATCTAAATCCTAACGTAGCCATGTCTATCATTAAAAAAGGGATCATAAAATTTTCGTAACCCTAAAATTTCATAATGATGCTTAGTACCCTTGGCATGTTAGTCATCACCAAGATTTTGTATTTAAAAGGGTGAAAGGTTCAAGTTACAAAAGTTTTCTTTTATCTAGCACAGAGCCCCACATCTCATCCCCATTATGCCCGAGATCCTATGTAAGGCATGCTTGATAAGACCCAAGGAAGATCAATAAATAACCTTCATTGAGCAACATTGTATGTATATATCCGGATAGCTTACCTGATCTAACAAGTCAATGATAAACATCAACATCAGGATAGCATTACCGAACATGAGGTCTTAACACCTATTGGAATAACCAATAAAAGAGGAATGACAATTCTTTGTGATTCCGATAGAACAAGTTATTCCAATAACGTTACATCGGTTTAGTTATACCTAACACAACACTTGAGATGTCTATCAGAATGACTACCAAAGGTGGAGAAGCATAATTTTGTAATGTCGATAGAGTAACCTATTCTGACAGGTGTATTTTGGAATATGTTATGCCAATACAAGTTTTATCAGAATCATATACAAGATTAGGATAGGACTAGAAGGCTATCCAGATAATGCGAGTTATCCCCATAAAAGAAAATAAGAGGAAATTTATCTGTAGCGACAAATTTGTCAGAATGGTACCAAACTTAGAGGCATCGACAGAAAAGAGTTAAGCTAATGTCACTAGTACACAACACAATTCAAATTTTGAAAAGACTACTCCATTGATTAGCAGGTTGAAACATTTATTGTTTCACGAATGACATTCTCTGAGAATACATTAAGGAAATTTTTCGCACAAGAGTTACCAACATTTAGGAACAAAATTGGAGTGGGTTGAGAAGAATATTAACAACGAACAAATGAGTAAGTATCTCGAGCAATTCCTCTATTATTTCCTCAATAAATTAGTCGAATTGCCTTTAAAATGGAAAGTTCTAGTAGTGTCAAGAAGAGGCAGAGAGGGGACAAGGGTAAAGGGAAGAAGCATAAAACTGATGAGGCAAACATAGAAACTCAGGTAGAGGAGAGAAAATTGAGATAGGACTTGTTAGACCAATTGCCTAGTTCTACCCCTAAACCTAAGAGGTTTGTGCAATGGAAACTAGAAGACAATTATAACAATGTAGGAGATGTGTATACAACTATTAGGGTTTATGAGTTGTTTTTGTTCCATTATCATAGGCATGATAGTCCTGAGTCGATTTGCAACCCATGGAGATTAGGCTTGGGAAAAATCATTGTTCCTAATGTTTACGTTAATGTGAATATACTGAAATTGTTGGCACAAAATTATGACCCCAAGAAGAGGGCAATTTGTAGTGGAGATGGGAAGCCCTATTTTTATGTGTCAAGAGATGCAATTTCTGAATTTTTTGATTTGCCTGGGATTTACGAACACCCCATTATTCTTGAAGATTTGTTGAAGGAATACCGAAGCTTAGACACCAACTATACAAGATGGAGGTTGCCTCTTCATGTGCTCAGTCCTGATGCACCGTTGGAGGTAGAGGAAGGACTTTCCTTTCATGTGAATTTGTTCAAAAATTACTTGAAGTATACGAATTACTCAGTTGGCCAGGTCCTGGGGTTGAACACCGTAGATTTCATAATGATTGAATCCATGGTCATTGCAGTAGATGTTTAGAGCCTGAATGCCAGAGAATTTGACTATGCTACATTTGTAGAAAGACAACTTGATATAGGGCTCATGACCATCAAGAAGGATTCTTCCAAAATCTACTTCCCCCATTATTCTCTGCTAATGTATATGGTGTTATTCTATGGTCAAGAGCTTGGTTTGTGGCCTGAGGAGATGATAATAAAGCAATTTGATGATGACAATTAGCCTTTGCCAGTCCAATTATGGACTTCAATATGGGATTGCAGATTTGTGAGATCTAGTTATATTCATTTTGAAGAGTTCTTTGTAAAAAAATTATATAGGTTCTATGATCACCCATGCAATTTTGCACTTTCAGAAGAGGTTTAGAAATTTATGAGGCCTGCATACTTTGTGGGGCCTGAGACAGTTCAACATAATTGGGGTGACTAGTACTATTTTTATGATGTAATAATGATTAGAGTCTATGACTTTGAGGAATATCCACTTCTACTGCCCAAGACAATGCCTGATAGAGTTGCCTATTTGGAAATCATTAGGCAGATGGGAGTTTCAAATCACATGCATTTGAGTTCACATGACACGTAATCCTTTATGCCTAGAAATTTATGTGTTGGAGAATTCACTGTTACTAGGAAAGAAGGTCAAGAGCTCACGACATAAACTATCCCATTTCAACTTAAAGTTGGGAGCACCAAGGAGAGGCTTTAACCCTGAAGGATATATTCATTCAGCAAAAAAGAAACAAAAACTTGGTGAATATGTGTACATCCCATATGTAAGGGATGACTTGATAAGAAAAATGGATAAGGAGGAGGTCGAATTGGCCATTCATAACCATAACAGAGAAATGGAGCTAAGGGTGAGAGAGATGTAGACAATTGATGTATCATCATCCAACGATGAGGGATCATCAAAAGGATATGAGATTCTATTTGAGAAGCTCTCCAAGATGTTGATTGAAGAGAAAGTTGTTGGTATTATGGATGAATTGATATTGTGTTGCACTGATGTTTTTTCATTGATGTCAACACTAGCTGTTATGGTTGGTTACTGATAAAAGATATAGTGTTACCGATAGAAGAGACTATCTGTTGGACACTTTCGGCATGTTTGGATCAGTGAAGTATATTTGATTTCATGTGTTATATGCTCCATGAGAATGTTTTGGTCAGTTGGTATCGGCTTGGTAATTGGATGCTATCATACACTCTGGTAAACCCTTACCGACACTAGTTTAAGGCTTTATCGATAGAGCTTTCATTAAGGAATTATGACAGGATGCATAGTTGGTGTTGGTGCTGCTTCTTCATGGATTTCAGGATGCTGAAGATGTTCTTTGATCATGCTTCAAATGCTTAAAGACATTGCTTTGGTGTGGTGGACCCAAAATAGGTCCGATACCTATCTAGGTTATGGACTGGTATCATAATAACGTGCACTCCACATGTTACCGAGATGACTCGAGATGATTTATGGATTTTTTATTATTGTTTTGGTCTTAAGTCGACATGGCATATCATTATAATATGGAATTATGTAATGATATTATTGTAATATCTTTAGGTGGCCAACCTAATCGGTTTAGGCCTTAAGGTTTGTATAAATAAGAGGTAGAAACTTTTTGTAAAGCATCATGGTTATTGGAAAGTTCATGGTCAAGGAATGCAATGTGCAAATATTGTAATATCATTCAAACAGAGGAGTTGATCGAACATTGGTGATCGAATTGGATTCAAAAGAGGATTTAGTCCTCCGGCACTGAGCTTAACCAGGACTGTAATCAGGCATGGTAGATGCTATTCTAGCAGTTCACTCTACTGGATTGTTGTCCATTTATCTTGAGATGGTTGTAGCCTCTATGTAGTTAGTGAGACTCTTTTGTAATGAGCAGTACGCTCTAGGTAGTGTGCCTTCCTGCAAGTGCAGACCAGGGATAACTTTAAGAAACCCCCCCCCGGGCAACTGTGTAAAATCCTGGCAAATAAGACATTATTTCCGGGGGGAAATTTTCATATCGATGATGAAAATTTTTTTTAAATGACGAAAAAATTATTTTGTATTGGCAAATTTTTTTCTAGTGTGCGAAAATGCCATAAATTTAAGGCGAATAATACCTTGTTCTATGGGGAAAATATTTATTGTGGGAGGCAAATAATTATTGCTAAAAGGAACAAATATATAATTGTATGAGCGAAAATTTTTACTTTGAAGGAAAAATTATTTAAATGTATTGGCGATTTTCATCCACCTCTTGAAAATTATTTAAATGTATTGGCAATTTTTATCCACTGCTTGAAAATTATTTAAATGTTTTGGCGAATATTTTGTTATTTATGGTATAATATATAATTCATTGGCGATTTCATAAATTCATTGCCATTAATAGACAAGGCACATCACATCACATAATACATTGAGTCTGGACTCTGCACGATGTATCAATATGCGCGGCCTCTTTGACACATAAAGGGTGACACATACCTAAAATCTATCAATGATTTTAAACCGTTCGATGATCATATATCAATGGCTGAAGTTTTATTTCGGCCCAATTTTCTGAAGAGAACATAGCTCACCAGAAACTGTCTGGAATGGAATTGGATTCAATAGACACGTATCAAATGTCACGAATCATGATCGATAATTTTGTTCATTTAATATATATCTTTTCACTTACGGCAATCCACTCTGTCCCCACGACTTCCAATGTGATACTTGCCAATTTGGTATTGGTTCATAGCTATTTCCAATTTCGCACACTCGTGCATTTATGGGAAAGATATGCAGAGATACGAAAGATTTAAAAAAATTTATAGCAGTTAATACTATTAAAGAAGTAATTATTACAATCAAGAGCTTCAACAATTTATATATGATCTCTGCTTCTTTCATCTTCAATTAGCCTTTGCCATTTAGTAGATAAATCGTCAAACCTCACGGTATTTTAGGTTTATAGGCTCACTGCTCAAGTTGTTTAATTTGTTAATCTGTTTTCTCAAGATAGACACTCCCATCCGCTTGAGAAGCATTTCTGCAGAGGACCAGAGGGCCTTTCTAGGCTCCGTTAGAGACCCAACCCTCCAATCAGTCTACACGAAGGTTGGGTCATTTACCAATGAAGTTGTGCGGATGGTGTTGGGCAGAGAATTTTTGTGAAATGAAAATAGGTACCGTGTTAACACGGACCTTACATCTCGCTTCTTAGCGTCTCTTCTGGACTTGGGAGGAGACAAGGTGGATATGTTGATGCTATTGAGGAAGGTTTTTAAGGAAGAATTCCTCGGAGATGACATTACTCTTGTCATTCTTGCAGAAGTAGGGGTGGGGATCCCTTGGGCAAGTGATTTATCCAAGCTTCTCCTCCCTGACCAAACACTACCAGTGGCCAGGCAACCGTTTCTCCTAAACCTAAATGCGAAGCAACTGACGCATCACAGAAAATGGGTGCAGATTGGCAGGGACTTCCTTCGGAAATGGTTCCTCCTGGACGACTTTCCAAACTACATGTGGCTTGAAGAATTCTCTCAGCTTATGCTATCTGAAGAATTCTACATGGAAGGAGGGCCAGATTCATAGGGAAAAATTGTAAACAATTCCACTACCTGTAGTTTTTTTTTCCTATGTCCTTGAACCCTAACAGGCTGAGTGCCAGAGGCTCACTCATTTTGGCTTTTAAGTTTTTGGGGGACTCAAGTCTCTGATGAAAAAATTGTAAATTTCAAAAGCATAAATAATTTAATGATAATTTTTCAAATTCCAGTTTGTTTCACTTTGCCTCTTACATTCTTATGGATATAAAAATGATTTCTATAATTCTATTTCATTTTTATTAATTAATTTCTTTCCAATGCTTTTTGTATATGAGCTACGTTATTTCAATTATTTGTTAAACAATGGAAATAAATTTAATACCATGATCTTTTTATGTAATGCTATAAAAAAAAAAAAAAAATTCGTTCCATTAATTATTTGTACATTGATTATGGTTGATTTTAATTTTATAAATATATACAATTACTATATAGTCATTCGAAATACAAAATTTCAAAAGTTGCAAGATACAAAAGTTTATCGGTCAAGGTTTTTTCATTCAATTAATTGAAACATTTCAAGATACAAAATTTGTCCACAGCTTATAGCAGGGAAACAAAAAAACTAGTTCATTGCCAATAGGCCGCTCACTTAGTCTCACTATCCCCCTGGTCCTCCCAGTCCCTTCCCTCCTCAGAGGTCGATGCTTTGGCTTTCCCTTTTGCTGCTTCATCTTTCATTTTTGGAATGCAGTTTAGGAACCCGAAGTCGGGGTCGCCCTCCAAGCTTGCCAGTAGTTGTATGGCCCTTCCTTCTTCAGCCCTATCTCTCAATGCCCTACCAACCTCCATCCTTGCCACCACATGCAAAGCATTCAGGACTTCATCCACCCTCATTAATTTAACAAAGAGTTTCATCGCTTCCCACCCCACTCAGGCTCGTTCACGGCACTGGTATTTGATTTCATCCTCTAGGCCACGAATAAAAGGAAGCAATTCCTCCTGGTTGTCCCCTTCCATAATTCAAATGCCAACTCCTGGCACCACCCACTCCAAGATTGAATCTAGGTTAATCAAAAACTCCCCATCAATCAATTTGACCAATGTGAGTTTTACCTTTTCCAGCTCCAGTTCGAATTCATAGGCCCACGCCATAATCAGAGAGTAAACCTCCATGTTAGTTCGATACCAGTGACTGATATGTGCCACCTCCTCCGCAAGCATCAGTCGAGCTGCCGCCCACAACTTCTCCTCCTTAAACCTGAATAGTCCTTACATTCGTTTATCAGATACTTTGCCCAAAAAGGGCACCAACTTCTTGTCTGTTCAAAGTGTGAAATTGGCCTCCATTGTCTTACAGAAGGTATGATTCTACGAACTACGAACTACAAATTTGTTTTGCACTTGCAGCTGCTTCAAAGCAAAAAGTGGTACACAGATGAAAAGGTAAAAAATCTGCCTCCGTCTTAACTCTTATAGGTCGAGTAATGAATGTGCACAATAAGACATTAATGCCATGAGATCAGGAAAAAGATTTCCTGCCATCCTCCCCTTCCTCCTTTCATGCGGCATGCCGCAAACAACTCCTTGTGCAACAATTAATCGCCACCTTGGCATTTGTACTTTCCAAATTTTCTTGCCTTAACAGGTTGAGGACTGCAGTTGCACATTTTTTTAAATTAATAGACTAAATTTATGTTGAAATTTTATATATATTTTTAAACTATTTTTGAAAATGATATATCATAAACATATTTTCAAAGAATTTTGTTAAACGTTAAATTAATATTTTAGATTTAATATTGAATGTATTCTTTTTAATATTAAACTTTTACCTTTCAAATTGCATATCAAAATTTATATTTTTATTTAGTTATTTGTTTTATTTTAGAAACTAAGTTTCATGTTTAATACTATTTTTGAATTTAAAATTTTTACAAATAATATTAACATTATTTTTAATAGTTATCTCAAACTATTGCCCAATGCCCGGAATTGAACATTTTAAATTTAATTAAATAGAATTAAGTGAAAGTCTATACTTAATACTTATAGTCTATGACTCTATAGACTATAAATCTCTTTTTCGGGCATAATTTTAAAATGATTTAGTAGACTTTAAAAATAGACCAGAAAAGTGACACGAGTATGGTGGCATGCCAGAAAAATGGCAGAAGTCGTGGGACCCACTACATCTTAAAATAGGTACCATTGACCATTGGATGAACAAAGATCAACGGCTAGGGTGGATTTCGGCCCGAATGTGGGAAGCGAACACCTTTCTGAGAACTTTGCCCGGAATTGGACATTTTAAATTTAATTAAATATAATTAAGTCTAAAAATCTCTTTTTCGGGTGGAATTTTAAAATGATTAAATAGACTAAAATCAAATCGGAAAAGTGACACGAGTATGGTGACGTGCCAGAAAAATGGTAGAAGTCATGGGACCCACTACATCTTAAAACAGGTACCATTGACTCGCGACCGTTGGATGAACAAAGATAACCGGCTAGGGTGGATTTTGGCCCGAATGTGGGAAGTGAACACATTTGGGAGATTTTCACCCAGAATTGGACATTTTAAATGTAATTAAATACAATTAAGTCTATAAAGCTTTTTTTCGGGCGGAGGTTTAAAATGATTAAATAGACTAAAAATCAAACCGGAAAAGTGACACGAGTATGGTGACATGCCTGAAAACTGGCAGAAGTGATGGGACCCATGACAACTGACAACAGGTACCATCGTCCGTTGGATGAGCAAAGATCAACGACTTAGGGTGGATTTTGGCCCGAATGTGGGAAGTGAACACATTTGGGAGAACGTCGCCCGGAATTGAAATGTTTTAAATTTAATTAAATATAAGTTTGTAAAGCACTTTTTCGGATGAAAGTTTAAAATTATTAAACAGACTTAAAAAACACACCCCTAAAGTCACAACAGGTACCTTGGTCCCTCGTCCATTGGATGAGCAAAGATCAACGGCTTAGGGTGGATTTTGGCCCGAATGTGGGAAGTGAACACATTTGGGAGAACTTCGCCTAGAATTGAACGTATTACATTTAATGTCCTCAGAAATTCAGAATTTATACTGAAGTATTGAATGTTTTGTCCTTCGACATCGAATAATTAATAATAATTAATAAAATTACAACATAATTCTTAATGTCCTCGGAATTTATACTGAAGTAATGAATGTTTTGTCCTTCAGCATCGAATAATTATTAATAGTAATTAATAAAATTACAACATGATTCTTGATATTTTGCCCTTTAGGTTTTACTTTTCTACTTTTTAGAGTTTTCAAAATAAGAGACTCGTAAATCATAATCGTCTTTCATTTCTTGGATAAACCTGTAAATCGAGGGAGATTCAGAAACAGCTACTAGATTGAGGAATGCAAGTTGCAACAGAGACTGTCTGTGCCAATCTAGTGAAATAGAAATTCCAATTTCCAGGTAAAATCTAGAACACCTACATCCCACCTTTTTTGCTTTTGGTAATCTCATGGTCCAATTTGAGGGTTAGCATTTTCAGGTTTTTATCTAGCTACCTAGCATTATTTTGAATTATTAACAATAATAGTGATGGGGAAAACGGGAAGCAGTAGTTCAACAAGAAGCCAAGTGAAAAACAAAATGTACCTTAACCTAACCAAACTGGTTAAAACACCAGGTTTCACTGATGAATACCATGATATTTATGACCCTTCTATCCATGGTGAAAAGCGTATCATAGATATTAGATATACATTGTCTAGTAAGGCGGCAGATGCATCCAGGGAAAAATTTATTGTTTTCAATCCAATGTTACAACAAAAAACAAATAAAATCGCATCGTGGGATGTTGGATTGGGAAGCATGGTCTTACCTGAAGTATTCCCTTGCCCTGATTTTGTCATGGTCTGCGCTGAAAATTATGATGAAGATAAAAAAGCAATTGTCAATAAAAATACAAAAGAGGAAATTCTATCCATAAACGAGGGAGAATTTGCTCGTTTGTTGAACCTAGGATTTGAAGCCCAAAAAACAAATGTCCAAATTGACCTTGAAAAGCTGGCAGGGAATTATGAGAGTCTCGATCCAAGTCGCAAAGATTCATTTATCAAAGGTCTAATAAAGATTGGTACTGGTATTGTGTTGGATCAGAATCATAAGCCTCCTTATGATTCTAAAATTTTTGTTCCATGGATTGAGGATACTATTTCCTTGTTGTCATTTTGCTTGGGATTGGAAAATGATAGGTAAGTGGGTACAAGCCTTCTTGAAATGATTTATAATATCCATTGTGCAAGTTAGCCAGTAAGATATAATTTTATTGATCATATTGTAAAATCCATGCAAAAACAATTACTTATGATCAAAAAAGGTTCCTCTAAGACATTTAGGTTCTCATCCTACTTGTGCTATCTCCTTCTATCCAAGTATCATGCAATATTTGAGACCAACAAGCTTCAAATTGTGAGCTATAAGATTCATGAGAAGACTGGGAAGAGAACAGACTGTCCAATATATGATTGGAGCCCAAAGATAAGGATGCATGATAACAGAAAGAACTACAACCATTTTGTAGACTTCTTTTTGGCACCAATGTATAATGAAATTACAAGCACTCCAATGCCTAGGTTGCCTATGTCTTGTAGAGATTGCATTCAACTCGAAAGTCAAATAGAATTGGCTGACTGGTTCTTCATGGAAGAATTCACCGTGTTAAGGTTTTACGGATCGGCAGTAAAACCATATAGACTTCCAATACATGTGACAGAGAGGGTATTTGCATTAGAGTATGTACGGCAATTAGAGAGCACAAATAGGCACTTCCATGGTCAGCAAAAGAAGAGCATATTTCCTTCCTTGCCTTTCTCATGTGGAGGGTTCACATTTGAGAGAAAAACATTCATTGTGGCACATGATTTCTTGACAGTTTTTAACTTTGGTGACAAGGGTCTCTGGCAGTATGATCCAATTGGTGTAGTTCAAGAAAGGCTTAAGAAAAATGGGAACTTTTCAGCGTTATGTCAACATAAAAGTAAACCATTGCTAGAAAAGCTTAGAAACAAGGACTCCTAGGATGAGGTTAAAAAAGAAATGGAGAAAATTGCAGCTGACAATAACATTTCAACAGAAGAAATTTCATCACACATTATGGAGGGCCAGGGCATCCAAAATAGGAGGTCCTACAATTTCTACATAAAATCTACTAATCCATCTAAGAAAACTATTCCCAAATCAATTCTGCACGAATGTAAAGAGAATTACTGGACTCAAACGAAAATAAATGATTTTTGGACTATGAGGAGGAATCTCAGTGAACCAAAGACAGGTGCAGAATTTGATAGCATCGACGAGGATGAAGAGTTTAGCAAATTGTGGAATATGGAGCATCCCACAACATCATATGATAGGAGTGAAGATGTTGATCAGTATGAGCCTGAGGTTGAGCCCACTCAAACAACTACTAAAGTCCCTAAAATATTAGGTGTAGTCAATGAGGCAATGAATGAGAAATTTATCAAAGGATCAAGCATTGTGGAAAAAATGGGATTTGAAGGTGGTGGTCTAGGTCCCAGAGGAGAGGGCATTTGGTATCCACTTCAGGTACAAAATCCATTAGGGTCAAAATCAAAAGGTCCTTATAGACCAGTCATTGGACTTGATTCTTCAGATTCATTAGGGATAGGTACTACTCATTACCCTTAGGGTCCACCTACATTTGTTTCTGGTTCAAATCCACAACCACCACCACATCATGGTATTCCCATTGGTGGTGAATTAAGTGCCACTGCCACTAGTGGGGAATCTGGGGATAATATTCCTATTATTGTTCAGTCAAGTGCCGCTATGATTGGTGTTGGACAAGGGCAACAACAAAATATCTCTCGCAAGAGGCCACTAGAGATAGATACTCAATCTCATACTATTGAGAATCCTATATCAAGTGCCACTGACACTACAAATCAATCATTTGTAGCTTCAGATCACACACCTCAAAAGACTATGAAAACTACACATGAAAGTGTCAGTGGGAGTGGGACAGCATCAGGAACTGTTGTTGGTAATCCTAATCCTGGTCAAGAATTAGTTAAAACCATGGGAATAAGTGGAACTAGAGCCTATGGTATTCCTTTGTCACCTTTCAAACATTCAATTGCTTTAGCAACCCCATATTTTCAATTTCGTGATTACTATGAAAAATTTGAACACACGACAAAAGCAAATAAAGAAAAAAAAGAAAGCATTTCATAGGAATTTCGTGTCTGAAGTTGTAAATGAACAACCTGCAAGGAACAGGGTATTTCCAACATATGACCCATAGAAAGATATGATGGAGTTCATGGTTGTTATGCCCCTGGGCCTATCTAAAGATAAAAATCCACCACACAGTCAGATAGATCCCTCTCAATTTCAAGTTAGCACCCTCCAAATGGATTTCTCCAAAGTACATAATATGGACAAAATTAGTGTGTCAAAAAGGACTAACGAAGTGGTCTACACTTCACTGCTAAAGGTGGAGAGAGAAAAAATAAACTGGAGAAACAAATAGAAAAGTTACAGGCAGACCTGGAAAATGAGAAATCAAGGAGGAAAGCAGCAAATAGCAAGTGCAATGAATTACAGAAAAGGATAAAAAATTCGGGCTCTACAGTAGAAATTGCAGAGCAGGACAAGAAGGATGCAGAATTGAAGGACCTGACACAAAAACTGGCTAAAAGTAGTAATAAAATTGTTGAGGAAAAAGCTAGTTTTCAAAAATTATACAAAAGTTATGAGTCTACTACCGCCGAAATGAAAAAATTATAGAACCTATTGGATCATGGGAAGGAAAAAGAAAAACATTTGCAAGAGGAAGTAGAGGAAGAAAGAAAAAAATGTGCACAAATGAAAGAAGACCTGCACAATGCAAATGATAAAATAAAAACTTTGGATGATAGATTCAAAGATAATATGAAAAATACAATGAAGTATATACAAGAAAACATTTGGTGGGAAATAATGCAGAGGAGTGAGAAGTTGTGTGAATGGTTTCAATTGATTGAAAGAATGAGACAATTTTTTTTTAAAATCAAAGGGCACTATGAAAAGAGCACACATGTTTATTCAAAAGAGGAAATGGAAAAAAAGATTTTGAAAGTAGTCTACAGTTCCAGTGACAGCTACTTGGCATCCAAGGGAATTAAGAGCCACATTGATGCCACAGTTAAGACATCATCTATCATTCAAAAATGCCAGAAGCTAAGGGAAACATCAGAAGTTATGGACAGTTGTGGAAAAAAGATAATGAAGCTGCAAGAAAAGAAAAATAATTTGATTAAACTTGGTTTGCCTAAGCTTGTTGACACAGAAAATAAATTCATTGGAGAAGAAGCTTACAAAAAAATCATGGAGAAAAAAATGAAGTCTGATTTAGACTTGCTTCCAAAGGACACAACTCCCAAAAGCTTTCTGGAATTCATCCAACCATTTACAACTCTAAATTCACTATTGGATGAAACAGTGATGTCAAGTAAATCTTCTAAATATGGAATGTTGACGAAGTTGGAGTTGACTTTCCATAGTTTACAAAATATTGACCTTCCATCAGATGAAGAGTGGAGCACCCTACAAAAACTGGCACAGAATTCTTAAGAATCATAGTATGTATTGCACAATTTTCTTCTTTTATTCTTAATTTCAAGGTTTTTTTTTTTTTCCTGTTTGCTATTTTGCTAATCTAGCCTATGAATCTAATTTATGAATAGGAAAAAAATAGCACTCGCTATTGCTGTTTTGCTAATCCAGCCTATGAATCTATGATGCACACTGCAAAACTTCAGCCAGTAAATTTGTATTCTCAAATTCTCCCTTGCTTTAACATTTATGCATTTCTCTATTTCTGATTAGTAGGTTTTAGGCACTGCTATAGCTATTATCTATGTTTAATTTGTCATGACTCATGGCGTGAATTAATATTTAATTTTGAACTCTGTTTTTTGAACAGGAGACACCAAACACGTAGCAGAAGTTAAATTGCTAATACAACCTGTGATGGCCATATAAATATGTGCTGAGTTTGTGATTTTGATGTTCAATGTTCACATGTTGAAAACTTGCAATTCGACCTGAAGCTGTTGTTGCTCCCTTGTTTCTATAAAAGGGAATTCAGGGTCATTTGCAATTTTGCAAAGGGTTCTGAAACTTTGTATTCACTTTTGCATGGACATTGGAGAATCACACAGGAGTTGTTGTTGCTCTCTTGTTTCTATAAAAGGGAATTCAGGGTCATTTGCAAAGGGTTCTGAAACTTTGTATTCATTTTTGCAATTGGCATGTGGAATCACACAGATTGGTGTATTACTATTGAATGAAATGTATCATATGGCTATATTTTGAAAGAATTAATGAAAATCTAAGTTCTCGACATGTGTATTACTATTGAATGAAATTTATCATATGGTTCTGAAATATATCACACATATTTGAGACTCAAACATGTATAAATAAAGAATAAACATCTCTATATCAATAAACACGTTATGGTTTTTTTTTATTATGCTATTTTAAATCTAGAAATAGAAAGTTGAAAAATAAAATTACAAATCAATATTAAATTCTAATTGCAAAAAGTAATATGCTTTTGTAATATGAATGATGAGATATAGTAATAAGATTAATAAATACCAATCTCTTACGGTTGCCATTCATCCTCATCAAATTCAGTGCTTTCTTGATTCTCGTCTATGGTTTCTTTACTCTGAGACTGAGTCTACATATCTTCGCCGAACTGCATCTCAATGCTACCAGTAGGTCCACTAGTCCCACTGCCACTTTGGTTTGAAGTGTTGCCCAAACCTCTTCTTTCACATTTGGACCTCCAGATTTGCAGTGCCCTATCGTAAGGAAAAGTGTGGACATCATACCTAGATGTATAGAGCCTCAAGCAATTTTCCAAATTTTTGTCTAGTTTGTTTCTTAGCTTTGATTTTAGGAACCCCAAAGCACTGAAAACTCTCTCATCTTCCACCGAACCCAATATCATGGTAAGACATAAAGCAACAAGCTTCACATATTCTGGCATTGAATCACGCAAGGATGCGTTCTCAGCTATATATTTCCAAACCCTTGTTACTGATCCCTCTTCGCGGGGTTCTCCATTTTGGCATATTGTTGTTTCATAGTGTATGCAAAATGAGATGATTGCTCTCGAAGATGAGTTTCGTCTAATATTCCATTTATAGTTACTCCATTCAATTCTCTGGATATGCAAAATTGTTTTATCAAAGTCAGTAGCTTACTTTGAAAATCAGATGCACTATTGAGGCTCCAATAATGAGGAAACACAATAGACATGGCTTCGAGTAGGTTGTCAGGAGGGAATCTGCTTCTAATTTCTGAGGAAAGATCATATGCAATTTTCTTCACAGAAGTAGTTACAGTCTCAACAATCTTGTCGAAATCTTCCTTTGTAACTCTTGCTAGTTTCTTCCTGGGGTGCTTTCCTGGTTCCTCAAGGTCAACCGTGGCATAGAAGTGCATTGGTTTCTCAACTTCCCGTACATTGGCACATACCTCCCCATCTACACCAATTTGTAAAAAGTTATCAGGATTGTTCAAATCTGTGAGTGTCCGCCACTTAACAAATTTTTCATCAGATAGTGTTGGTTCATTTCGATAGAGATTGTCGAGGGTCATGCATGTCATCTTATGCAACATAGCATATTCTGCAATATACAGAGCTCTTTTTTGGGCAGCCTTCATAATATTCCTCATTTCCTCTAGCATGGGCAGAAGAGCTGCTAAAGTTAAGAGTGTCTCTAAATTACTTAACCTGCCAAGAAGTTCAGGAAATTTCGGTTGATCTGATTCATCAGGAGTTGTGTGAAATAGTCCAATCAAGGATGGATATTCTGAAAACACTCAATGCGCTAGACCATCCAAAGAGATCCATTTGGTATCATTATCCTTGAGAAGCTTGTTCCCATCAGTTAATCCATCAGCAAAGTGTTGAAATTCCATAAATCGCTTGGGACTTCGACAGAAGTGTGAGTAGAGCTCTCTGATTAAAATTTAAATTTTTTTAACCGAAGCAAACTTGCTCACAATTCCAAAAGATAGATTCATTCTGTGAGCCATGCAGTGAATTGCAGTAATGTACGGTGCAAATGAAGTTTCAATATTTGTACAAAGACCATTCCTGTGACCTTGCATTACTGAAGCTCCATCTTCTCCAACACAAACCAATTTTTTAGCTACCATCATGTCATCCATACCTCCATATTCAATTAAACTTCTCTTTACTAGTTGAAATAAGTTTTCCGCTGTCGCACTCTCCTTCATTTTAGCAACAGATAGTAGATGAGGTTGGCGGGTATGATTCTCTATAGTATAAACATGCATGCATACCCATGAAGTATTGTCTACTGCTGTAACTTCGTCTAAAGAAAATGCAATGAAGTTTGACTCTCTTATTTTTTCCTGTACATCTTCTATTTCAACCTCAGCAAGACAACTTGCCCATTCCCATCCACTATTTATTGACCAGTGTCTATTAGGATAGTTAGGAACTTTCAAAAAGTGTAATAAACCACTAGTTGATGGGAAATTTGTCATAGCATGCCCTCTGCTCAAAATATGAAAAACAACGCTTAATTGAACAACTTTTCCTAGTTGTTCTATTTGCATTGCTTTTCCAAAAATAGCTTCAATAGAACCTTTAAATTCAACAGGCTTCGTCTGTAATTTCTCATGAAAATAATACTCTTCGGCATTCCTCACATGCTTACATTCATCCTTTGTTTTCCATCTTATCATTGATTTTTCAACCCCGTCTATCATTTGTTTTTCATAAACTTTACCCATATGCTTTTCTATGGTGTCAAATTTTAGCTGCAACCTAATTTCCTTCTTATTTTTCCAAGTGCAAATCTTACACCTATATTCTATTGGAGGCTTGCCTTCAATTGGATTCTCCACTGGTTCAATGAATGGATACTTCGATGCCCAATTAATTTGAAAATTCCTGACTAACATATCCCACTCCCGATCCTTTTTTGATTGTGGTTCACAGTTTTTTGATATGGCTTTTCTTTTCCCCTTCCGTGCATTATCATCAATGGAATTATCACCCAAGTTGATTATATCATTCCGGCTAACTTGGGTATCTACCAGATAATCTTCTTCAAGATCATCCTGATCTGAGATATCAGGTTTGCCGCCATCTTCAACATGTGGTGCAGGTGGTGAATTTTGTACTTGTACTTGTGATGATGTACCTTCCTGATTTTCACCAGTCCCACAATCTTTTCCAATGCCAAAGTACGAAGACAATGTTCTACTTTTTGTTGGCCTCTCCTGGCCTTCCCCACATTCAAGTTTCCTACCCCTCTTCCTGTTTGACATCTCCAACGAAATAAAGGCTACCAAAAAAATATCAATTTGCTGAAGAAGCAATAATAGACTATAATGTATAATATACCAGTTCAAAAATATGATCGCTCACCTTTAGGCTTTAGGTAACTAGCAGTCGCCAATACAGTCAACAACAATGATTTTCCTTGGTCTAAAACTTCGCTATTGATCAGAATTCAGAGCCTAGAACCCACCAGATTGTTTTGAGATAGATCTGATCTTTGCATGTATTTATACCAATCCTTATATGGCGAATTCCATGGGAATTTACCAATATACAAATATTTAGTGAATCTCGTGTAATTATAACATGACTTATGTAATTTTTGAGGTGATTATAGGCCGTCCAAATATGACTTATGTAATTTTTGAGGCGATTATAGGTCGTCCGAATATGACTTACATAATTTTTGAGGCGATTATAGGTCATCCAAATAATAGGCGAATAGCGAATACAATATAGTTGGCGAAAGTTGGGGTGACTGGAGACACGCATCGGCAAGATGTCGGGCGAATTGGGTCCCCCGGGATAACAAATCTTCACATGCCTATAGGCAAATTAAGGTCATCTATTAAGGCAACCTCGGAGAGTGTAGGCGAAATAATTAAATTTACCGTGTGTCCACCATATATTGTATTGGCGAAATCATCGCATTGAAACATTTAATTGCATAAAACATATGGCGATCAGGCCGTGACATTGATGGAAATTGATAATGTTCTGGCGAGATGGCCACCCCCAGATGGTACAAAATATTCGCCATTTCTGACAAGGCCGACGTGAAAAATTTGCCATTGGCGAATATTCGCCACTAAAGTAATCTCTGGTGCAGACCCCTCATTATAACACATACTTTTTGTAGAAGTATCATCTGACTGTGGGTAGGCTTCCCACCATGGTTTTTCCCTTTCTGAGTTTTCCACGTACAAATCATGGTGTTATGTGGTATGGTTTCTTTGCATTGATTATCTGATTAATTGTTAAGTTGTATTGTTTACCGGTATTTGTTCCTACCGGCATTTGTATGTGCTTTACAAGTATTCGATTTGTTTAAGGTTGTATTGTGGATTAAAAGTTATAATCTGTTAACAAATGATTCACCCCCCCCCCCCTCTCATTTGTTCACCGGTTATCCTAACAAATTGTATTAGAGATTTGGTCCTCTTTTGTAGAATCTTAACCGCTTGAGGTAGATCCTATGGTGACTAATCCACTGACAACTATTTTTTCAGAAGACAAATCCCTAAGCTCGATGGAACAATTATGGGATATGGAAAATTTCAAAGGAGACTCATCTTAGATGTCTTGGCAAAGATATTTGGGAGATCACTGAGAAAGGATACACACCTTATGATCCAACATCTAGCAATCTTGCTCCTGCAGACCTGGATAAGAATATTGAAAATGATTGCAGAGCTAGAGAAGCCCTCTTGTGTGCACTTACCGATCAACAGATTATGGGATTGACTAAAAAATCATCGGCTAAGGTTATGTAGGACAAATTAAAAACTTTGAATGAAGGTGATCCTACTATCAAAATTGCTAAACTTGATGGTTACCGGGTAAGATATGAAAACTTGAAAATGGAAGATAATGAAAGAATTGTTGTGTTTACGGAAAGAGTAAATGAGATTGTTATGGGAATTCAATGTTGTGGAGGATTTCTAAGTGAAGATGAAATAGTTTCCAAATTCTCGAGAGCCCTTCCACCAGCTTACAAGATGATGGCAACTACAATTAATGAGTTAAGAACAATGGCAAACACCTCAGTTAACAGAGACATTCTAATTGGGAAATTATCTGCTTTTGAGCTTGAAGAATTTGGATCTTCTAGAGCTGTAAAGTCTGAACCTTCTTTTCATGCATCATCATCAACATCTACTGACAAAAGTGATTGGAAAGCCCTATATGCAAAAGAATTGGAAGACACGAGGAAAGAAGATGAAGAACTTGAGCAACTTGAAGCCTTATTTGCTAAAAGAATACCTAAAGGACTAACTGGAAGTAAGTATGAAGGAAAAGCACCTTTTAAATGTTTTTCATGTAATAAGATTGGTCATTTTGCATCTAGATGTCCTGAAGGGAATGCAAGGTTTGAGGAAAGAGTTAAGAAATATTTTAAGCCTAACAGAAATAGATATAGATTCAACAAGAGTAAACAATGCTACATAGCAGATGAGGAAGGAGTAACAGATGACTCTGGAGATGAACTGACATAAGACTATGCTAGTGGATCTAGAAATGGAAAGGAATGGGTGTTCTATGTTTTGAAGGAAGATGAACCAGAATCGGCTATCAAAAATGAAGAAAAATCCATGGCAACAAAAATTAAAGATAAGGATGAATGGGTAATTGATAGTGTTGGTGCCCAAAACCACAGATTGGAAAACCCAAAGACTTGCCAAATCCTCAAGCAGTCCAATCAGCCTTGGCCAACGAACAGGGATAGTCAAAGACTAAATCCCTCTGCACTTTAGGCTCCACTAAACCTAGGCGGGTGTACTTCACACTCTCAAGCACAAAAGAGATTATTTAAAGTGAATTTAAGCCTTTTAGCCAATTACAAACTGGTAAATTGTTTTCTGTAATTATGCTCTATTATGTGCTTTAAATAAATGCCCTCGACAAGAAATGATTGTGAATGTATATTAAAAATGAGATTGCTTTTAGGATCTAAAAGACATATGTATAGATCAGTTCATATAGGATTTGCGAAGAATTTTTTTCTATCAAGGACCTTGAATACATATAGATCAAAACCTTGAAAAATCAATAATAGACCAGTGCCTCTATCCAAGGATATATATGACACTTTGTTGTGGATAGAATATCTTATCAACTCAAGAGACAATTTCTCATCAGCTATGAAGGTTCAGTATGTGTTACACAAATAATAAGAACTCAATCTTTCAGTTAATGGAAAAACATGTGATTCACATCATAGCAAATCTATACACAGATTTATCAAGAGGACAAAGATAATCATCAACACAAAAGTGTGCATAATATTTGGAAAAGAAACAATGAATCTTGTATATTAACCTTCAAGAAATGATTTCATACATAAGCTACACTTGCAGATAATCCATTACAAATTGCTTGCACAAAATGGTACTTCTTCCTACAAACTTCCCTAGTACAAATGACTTTCAGTCCTTACAACAACATGATGTTCTATGAAAATCTCCCATGATTGTCCTCCTTGTTCTGGATGACTTCCCTTTTATACACATAAGGGATAGTTACAGATAGTTGCTTTCCAAAGGACATGCCATTTGGTTTAAGCAATAATTACAAATGAAACCCTAAAATACAACACTAAAACATTAATAATGCAGATTTAATATTTCGTTTCCGCTTGGGTTCCTAGTTTCCAAGCTTTGATAAAAGTTTCCTGAACATAAATTAAACCAATCAGGTTCCTCAAATAGAAAGTAAATCACGATTTTCCTTTGGTTTAGTTTTGCATTAAAAATTAGATCTTATCAGATACATAAATAATAATTCTCCTTAATCAAAGATTTTACAACTTTTCTCAAAAATACTTTTAAAAAAAATTCACACTTTGATTCTGCATAAAAAATTAACCCTAATACACATGTTCTACTTTATTCACTTAGGGTGAAAATATCATCCAATTGACTAATCCAATATTATTCATGAATACTATTGAATATATTTCATCCATTGAGGAAGTATTTCCAAGATAATGATTTAATGTATTTTTCACAAATAATAAAATCATTACATCTTCTAGTATAATATTAATTTATCAAAGTAAGAAATACTTCTCGTCCCATGGAAGAAATAATATGTTTACTCTGCACATTAGACAAATCAATCAAATCCCTTTGATTTGACCATTAACTATATCTTACCTTTGATTAGGTAATAATCCTTGATGTAAAATACTGGTTTTAGGATAATTCACTTAAATCAAAGTATTTTATACGTGTAATAATTTGCCCTAATAATAGTTCTCATTGAAAAACATAAGGTAAAAGATTTTATATAGCAAATAAAAAGCATATACCTCCTTGTGTAAAAATGATATCCGTGGAAAACTTCTACTACCTTTTCACCTTTTAGGGCAATCTAAAATAGATTGGAAATATTTTATTACATGGACATACCCTTGCAAATACAAATCAAACCATTAAGTACATGATATGAATAATATATCCTAAACAGTATTCAATTTATACATATAAAGCAAAAAATATGCATATGAAAGGATTGCATTATAACTTTAATATTCATCTTTAATAAATGCAATTTCATCACTTTGTTTGTGGTAAAAGTACATTTTCTCAAAATAGCAATAATTACACTTTGATGCTTTAAAACATTATAATTATTTACCCTAATGTAAATGATTCAATCAATTTTAAAGGGTAAAAATATATAATGGAAATATCCTAATGATTTTCAAAATTTAAAAAGACAAAGAATATTCACATGTATTTATTCAAAGGAAATTAAAAATATAACCAAGGTCTAAGAATACTTCCTCTGATTTATGTGCCAAGGGAAAATGATTTAATTATTTTATAATACAACACCTTGATAAAATATCATGCACACAAATTAAACCAATCAAATTCATTGATAAATCACATATCACTCTTGATTAGGTTTTGCTTTTGTAAGATTAATAATCCCTTTTTTTATATAAATACTTTTTAAGATAATCCATTTGCATCTAAGTATTTTAAACCTTTGAAAAAATATTACTTAGAAAAGAAGACGTTCATCCTTTGGCTTTAATATTCAAAAATAATAAATTTCATCCTAATGTATATATTTTTATTTTAATGAATTAGGGTAAAAAAGATCATTCAAATGAAAATAATACAAGATGACATGCTAAATATTTAAAGGTCACTCAAGTCACGTATGTCAAATGCACTTTTCCTTTTTGATAAAATGAATGCCTTAGTACTATCTGAAGAATAATAAATAATATTAAAATATTATTTACATCAAAATATAATAGATAGAGTTACTTTCCAAAATGATTTTACAAATGATAAAGCTATATAATATCAGGACATTATATTAAATTTAGGTAGGAAATACTTCTTGTTGTCGTGTTGTCATAATTTCCTTCTTGACAAAATATATTTCTTTATACTCTCTAAAAAGCAATAACATTGAAACATTATCATGACTATATCATATGTTATAAATAAATATTCCTCAAAATACTTTTGCAAATAATAAACATTATATCCAAAATAAAATATCAAAACATTATGATTGGATAAGGAATACTCCCTCAAAAAATCTATTTACTCATGCGTGTAACATCTTCCACTTGATTTCCATCGGTGTAGCTTTCCAATGTCAGGGTAGCACGTTTTTAATTATGTCGATAGCCCAATGACATAGGTCTTCCTCATCGGCTCATTAGGGTAAGTATTTTATTTCTCTAACGATCACCCGATGCATTTTTCTTTTGTTACTTTATCGGTATAATTCACACCAATATCCCCACAGGCGCTTTTATCTTCATCGGGGGTCGAAATAGCCTTTTTCTATTCCTCCTGATGTCTCGATGTTACTCCAAAAAATTCACATGGGTCTCCTGAACTCTCATTACTCTTTTCTGGAACTTGTTGTCTAGCCACAACAAGGGATCTCAGCCCGTGATCTGTAAACTTGTCCATGATGCCATGCACCTTGCTTCTCAGAGCTTCCCGACTCTTGTAGAGATCAAGAATCTACTCAGGAGCTCCTTTACTGGCTCGATGCCAATTTCGTTTAGAACCAATATTAGTAAATGCTATACACTTGTCTACTGGATTAAATAACAGGAAATGGACTTCCCTGATGCCTGCCCGAGCCTCCTTAGGATGTGCTAGCATTCCTACCATAGCTACATCAATGGCATCTTAATTCTCTGTTCTCGAAGCTCTAGCAAGCAGAAATAACACATAATCTCTGACCACTCCAACGAGAAATGCCTCGACTAGACTTTTATCAACGCTCAACTTGTTGAGAGTCAGTGTTCCAGTTTTATCACTTCAAAGGACATTTGTTGCAGTCATCTCTTCAATGGTAGTCATTCTCTTTGTGATAGCCCCCTGTTGTGAGAGCTTGTGTGAGTCGATGGCCATAGTTATAGACAAAACCATGGGCAATTCCCCCGATCAATAGCACGAAAAAATTGTTAATCCTATCTCCGTTATTTCCAAAGAAAGTGTGCACTCCAATGGCAATAAAAATTGCCTCAATCTCTCCTTGTTTGCATGTAGAGAAAAAGTATACATCCCCGAGATTCTTAGCTATTGGGAGAGATTCTCCTGTTAGAGAACACTGATCAATCTTTAAAGGGTCTCCTTCACGCAACCTAGCAGTAGCAAGAATGATATATCCCAACTTAATGCTAATTGTATTCCTAGGAACAAGGATAGAAGCATCTTCCTCCTGCCATCTACCATCCCTAAGCACCTTGGTCTTGGGAGCTAAATGGGCCATTAGAGAAGCAACAACATTGCCTGCATTATTTGTGTTAACAATGGTTGCCCTATCGGGGATCGAGAGGGCTCTCAAATGCCTACGCCGATACCCAATGGGTTTCACCCATCGGGATCCACCTTGCATCTTTAAAAGATTAAACAAATTTACCTCTCGAAATAAAACTACTTAGTTGATTGAAAACGTGCCTCAAAATATGCTTGTAGATTTTTTAATCAATTTATTGAAATGATTTCAAAAGATATTGGCATTTTATTCAGTAGGCAAAAATGATTTGAAATAAAATTGAAACCCCATAAAACATAACAAACCTTTTTATTTTTTCATGATACAAAACCTTTTTAGCTCCTTCTGCGCGCAACACAAACTCGAAATAGTGTTGGAATTATATAGTTTCACAAAACATATAATTTAAAAACTATAATATTAATTCGACTACAAATATAGTATTACCATTAAATATTTTTAATTAATATTATACTTAACAAAAAAAATTATAAGATACAAATAAAACAACTTTCATGTAAAAATGTAAAATGAAAACATAGGGCTTCAAGACATAATTCGTTCAGCATGATACTCCTGCAAAAAGGAATTCGTTAGTCTTTTACTATGATCACTTGATAAAACTTTTGAAATTGTATACTGCAATTTGAAGAAATTGCATTTAGATTTACTTTAGACAACATATCAAATAATCTCATATGAATCTGAAATTTGAAACGTAGGTCCTCAGATATATATAAAATACAAAAGAATAATTAATTTGACCTGATAGTATTGAGATGAAAAAGAATTATGGTTCAAAAAGGTATACCTGGCTTGATTCCAGAACTTGTTAAACATATACATACCTCGAGCTGACCTCTTGATGGATGTACCAGACCTGGTCTCTGAAAGTTAGAATTGAACGAACCTACTTGATTATAAATGTTACACATGATTGAACATAGAAATCCACTTTTTAGTATGAATCTGGAATTCTAAAATTTGAAAATTTTAGGGTTCCAACAGTGGCTCTTTCTGGGGACGTATGCTCCATGTGAGCATAGCAAGATCTCAGTTATCTCTAGAAAAGCAGACCATTAGACAACACCCCTTCTATAGGTTCTCCTCTGAATCTCGGGTAGCACTAGCCCCCCCACAAATTAACATTTTCTCTTCCCTCTGTCAAATACCTGATTCTATTCCTGTAATAATATGTACCTATGAGACGCAATGTATTCCATTAATATTTCTTGGTTAGCACATCCTTGATCACCTTTGGTTTCCGGACTTCTAACTTTGCAATTATTTCTCCAATGCACTTCATGCTCATTTGAAAACCCTAATATGTTATCATATGCCTCCTCTTTTAAAAAATTTAAATCATTTTCACCATATATAATCTTTTCCTGAGTGTAATTTTCAGGGAGAACTTCAATATTATAAATTAAAATATTCTTTTCACCGCGCAATGTATTTTTGGATTGTGCAACATTCCTTGGGTGAAAAATAATTGGTAAATATTTCTTATAATCCTTTGAAATATTTGTCTCTTGAATCATTATATATGAATTGAGGTCCTCCAAATTTTCACAAATATCTTTTGTGTCATGTTGTATTATATTCTTATACTCAAATGACATTATACTTTCTACGCACATCAACTTTGGACAAACCTTATTTTCACGAGTATTTTGAAAAAGTATTACATCACCACATATTATTTTTTCATATTCCACAATATTATCATATGGTAATTTTGAAAAATTTAGGTCATCTTCAAAAGTACCTTTTTCCTCCTTTGGTCTTTCAAGTAGGGTTTCCGAACATGTATTACTTTCACAGGTATTATGTGAAAATATTTCACCATTTTTCCCATGTGTTTTCTGTTGGCAATATTGCATTATAACAGACAATGAAAGATTGTTGGCATTTCATAAGGATATTGAGAAGGTTGTTGATGATTATGGATATAACTGATTAAAGATGTTTATTGTCTTGATATTATTATTTTGTCATTGATATCAAGAAATTGATTTTCTAATTCAGTATGATGTTGCCATATCTTGAGAAGTATGATTTAAAAGAGTATAAAGATGTCGGTAAAAGACACAGGAAAGATTATGATGAATATGGTATTCAATGGGCAACTACTACCAAGTTAGACAATGATGAGATCATGATGTTTAGATTGTTTTAACATCATACATATGTTGTAAATTGTAAAGGTTAATACTATACTATGTTACCAAACAAAGAACCTAGTCGGTAAACCCTAAGATTATCGCTATCAGTTAATGAAGGCAGAATGTCTACCGAGTGAAGTTTAGTATTCACCGAGTTATAACCGAGTTGCTACCGAGTTGTAACTGAGCTATAACAGAATGCATTAAATGTTTGCATGCGTTATTTAATGAAGGAAGCTGATGAGCTGGAACTGATTAAATGATTGGTGAGCCATGGATGAAGTTTGTTAATGAATCTAAGGCGGTGGAAAGTCGGCATGAAGATCTACAGCACAGATTGAACCGCAATACTCTGGCACAAGTTCCAAGAAATATATGCAAGTTCCAAGGCAGGGTAAAACATTTTCAAATCGAAAGATGCATTGAACCTGGACAAGATTGAAGATCTGATGGCTATGATTGATCATGGTAAATGTGATCAAGGAGATTAAGCTGTTACCTAATTGTTTATAAATAGGAAACTATTGATAAACAATGTATGCAGGTAAGTGTATGCACAGGGATGCTACATAGTGATTACCGAGCACAGAAGCTTGAAGACCTATTTGAATAACAGAGTATAGAAGCCTAGCAGATAGACAAGATTAGTTCTATGTCTAGATTGTATTGAACAAATAGGAATATGCTTTAGCATTTTAGATGTGAAGTTGCAGATAGAGTTTTATTACTGTTATTTTGTGTAAGTGACAGAAAATCTCTTAACCGAGTGGACTTAATAGTCTTATTTGTAAAACCCTCTAGCAAGGTGACATTTTGATTGAGTGTTTGAAATCCTTTAACAAGGTGAAGATCGTAAGAGATCTGAGGGAAATCCCTTAACTGGGTCACATCTAACAATCTATTTGTAATCTTTAACAGGATTTGCTTTTAACCGAGCATACTCTAGAAGAGTATATTTCTTAGTGGGTCCGAAATCCCACAATGGTTTTTCCCTATTTGGGTTTCCACGTTAAATCTAGTGTTATGAGGTTTATGATGTTTATATGCTTTTGAGTCTGCATGTTTGACAGTTTTGGTTATATTACTAATATATATGTTACCGAGGTTGAATCTGATGTTTTTATGGAAGATTAAGTTTGTATGATTCACCCCCCCCCCTCTCATCTTATTGGCTATTGGATCTATACTTATATTAAGTATCAGAACTATCAATTGGTATCAAAGCTTTGGACTCCGGAAGGAAAAGTTTAAAGGCACTTGAGTTAAAGATCCAAAGATGTATAAGAGGGATGCACCAAGGCTGAACAAGTCAAGTTTCTCTACATGGCAGAAAAGGATGAAGCTACATCTATCAGGAGTTGGAGAATATGTTTTATACTATTTGGAGAATGATTTTGTTACACCGATCACCTATCCATTGACTATGGAAGATATAAAGGAAAAGCAAGAACATATTCAAGCAATGATTGAAATAACATCTGCATTGACTGACTCAGAGTTTAATGACCTAGAAGGTTGCAATGATGCAAAGGCAATGTGGGATAAGCTCATATCAGTATATGGAGGAGATGAACATGTTCAAAGAGCAAAAGTAGATATTCTAAGAGGACAACTTGAAACTATGAGGATGAATGAAGGTGAAAACATAACTCAGTATAGTACAAGACTAAAGGAGATTGTCAATCAAATCAAAGGAGTGGGTGGAACTATTGAAGAAAAGGATATAACAAGTAAGTTGTTGAGAACCCTTCTACTAGCTTATGCAATCCGAGTCTCTGGAATCAATGAATTGAGATCTATACCTAATATGCTAGTTTCTTTAGATGCTACTATTGGTAAGCTACATGCATTTGAGTTAGGTAATTTTGATAACAGTGGATCTTCGGTAAATAAAGTTGAATCAGCATTTAGTTCTTTTCATCTTGATGAATATAATGATTACAATGAAAGAAAGTATAAGTACTCTAAAGGAGATCATAGTGGAGCAAGTGAAAGATTTTGTAAGAACGTGGAGGAAGTACACAAACTATATGCGGAAATCAGAAAGCAAGAAGAGTTTGAAGCACTACTAGCCAAAAGGTTACCGAGAGGCAAAGGTAAGTATAAAGGAAAACTACCTTCGAAATGTTTCAATTGTGATAAGATAGGTCATATGGCTTCTAACTATCCTGACAAAGATTTTACTGAAAAGAGAGATTACCGAGATGATAGACAGAAAGATAAGCATTACAGAGGACACCGAGACTTCAGAAGAAGAGATAGAAAGACATGCTTAATAGTTGATGAGGAATCCAATGATGATAAAATAGATGATACAAATACAGAGGAAGTAGTTTATGTGGCTATCAAAGTTGGATCAGATGAAGAAAGGTATGAAGAAAAATCCCTAATATCTCACATAAACACTAATGATTCTTAGATTATAGATAGTGGATACTCACATCATATCATAGGAGATAAACACAAGTTTGTTATATTAGAAGATTATGATGGAGGCTATGTTAGATTTGGTAATGATGCACCATGTCCGGTGAAAGGTAAAGGATCTATAACACTTCTTGACAATGCAAGATGCAATGATGTTTATTGGGTTGAAGGTTTGAAATACAATTGAGTGTAGCACAGCTAAACAACACAAGTTACCAAATAGAATTTCAGAAAGGAATAGTCAAAGTTCATGACAAGAATGGAAAGTTAGCTGGTACCGGGACACAAACAAAAGGTAACACATTTCACCTTGACTCAACTCATAACAAGTGTTTCTATGCAAAGATAGATGATACCTGGTTTTGGCATAAAAGGTTTTGTCCTTAAATTTTGATAATCTGATCAAAATAAGAAAGAAGCACCAAGTAAGAGGTCTACTGAGTCTTGAAAAACCTGAGAATGCTATGTACTGAGGATGCTAGATGGGTAAGATGACGAGATCAAGCTTTACAAGTAAGTCTTACACTTCTAAGGGAATTTTAGATCTAGTGCACACTGATCTTTGTGGTCCTATGAAAGTTCAAAGTTATTATGGTGATAAATGTTTCATATTATTTGTGGATGACTATTCAAGGATGATGTTAGTAATGTTTTTAAAAGAAAAATCAGAAGCTTTTCAAATGTTTAAATGGTACAAGGAAAGAGTTGAAAATGAAATAGGAAGACAACTGAAATGTCTTAGATCAGATAGAGGAGGAGAGTTCACATTTGATGAGTTCAACTTATTTTGCAATGATCATGGTATTAAAAGACAAGTCTCTGCACCAAGAACTCCACAGCAAAATGGAATAACTGAGAGAAGAAATAGATTTGTTGTGGATTGTGCTAGAACACTGATGATTGAAAATAAGGTACCACAAACATTTTGGAGAGAACCAATAAGCACAACAGTTTACACCTTGAACCGAGTTCAATTGAAGAAACGTACTTTGAAGACACCATATGAAATCTGGTATGATAAGAAACCTAATGTAAGTTATTTTAAAATATTTGGAAGTAGATACAATGTTCACAAAGATGATAGAAATGGCAAGTTTGATCAGAAAAGTGAAGAAGGAACATTTCTAGGTTATTCTTCTAGAAGCAAAGCAGTTAAATGTCTGATCAAATCATTTAACAAAATAGTAGAAAGTGCAAATGTGAAAATTGATGAATTTGTAGAAAGAAATGATGAAGGAAATTCCAAGGAACCAAAAGACTATGATGAATTTGTCTATGTTCAACTGAGAAGTCTTACCAAGAAGACTGTTGAAGAAAATGAAGAGAATATCCAGTTACCCAATGATGAAGAAGATCATACAGAGCCTACCGAGCCTGTATTAGCCAAGTATGTCAGAAGACACCATGCACCAAGTCAGATTATAGGAGATAAGGATGATCTAGTGATGACAAGGAACAAACTAAGATAGAACACATGTTTGATATCTGAACTTGAACCGAGAATAGTGAAAGAGGCATTTAACAATGAAGATTGGATAAATGCTATGACAGAAGAGATTGATCAAATCAAGAAGAATGACACATGGAAACTAATCCCAAGACCAAAGGACAAAAATGTAATCGGTACAAAGTGGATTTTCAGAAACAAACTAAATGAAAAAGGAGAGGTCATTCGAAACAAAGCAAGACTAGTTTGCAAAGGCTATGCTCAAGAAGAAGGAATTGATTATGGTGAAACTTTTGCACCTGTTGCTAGACTGGAAGGAGTAAGAACATTGTTGGCCTATGTTGCTTTCAAAAATTTCAAGGTATATCAAATGGATGTCAAATCTACATTTCTGAATGGAATATTAGAAGAAGAAGTTTTTATTGAACAACTTGAAGGATTTGTTGAAGACAATAATAAAGATCAGGTATGTAAATTGAACAAAGCTTTATATGGTTTGAAACAAGCACCTAGAGCATGGTATGAAAGATTGCACTCTTATTTGATTAAGATTGGTTTCATAAGGACAAGTGAGAACAACAACATGTACATGAAGAATGATGAAAATGGAATACTGATCTTAGCCATATTTGTTGATGATATTATATTTTGTGGAAATGACTCTTTATGCAAGAGCTTTGGAAATGAAATGAGCAAAGAATTTGAGATGTCATTAATCGATGAGATAAAGTATTTTATAGGTTTACAGATACTGCAAATGAAAAATGAGATTTTCATTACTCAATCCAAGTACATAAAGGAAATCTTGAAGAAATTTGGAATGGAGGATTCAAAACCAGTAAGTACTCCTATGACTACCAACTGTAAATTATCAAAGAATGATGAATCTACATCTGTTGATGAGACACTTTACCAATCCATGATTGGAAAGCTAAAATCTGTTGTTCACAGCAGACCAGACATAGCACATGCAGTAGGTATAGTTGCAAGATTCTCTGCAGATCCTAAGGAAACACACATGACAGCAATCAAAAGAATTTTTAGATACTTGAAATGCACTAAGGAATATGGCTTAGTATATCAGAAATGAAATGATTTTGTTTTAAAAGTTTATACTGATGTTGATTGGGCAGGCAACATTGATGACAAAAAAAGCACAAGTGGAGGAGCTTTCTTTTCAGGAGAAAGACTAGTGAGTTGGCTTAGCAAGAAACAAGGATGTGTTTCACAGTCAACAGCAAAAGCTGAATACGTTGCTGCAGCACTGAATTGTACCAACATTACATGCATCAAACAACTATTGGAAGGTATAAATGAGAAAGTTACCAAGCCAGTAACTATATTCTGTGACAATACTAGTGCCATTAATATTTCAAAAAACCCTGTTATGCACTCTAAGACAAAGCACATCTCTATCAAATATCATTATCTTAGAGAAGAAGCTCAAGAGAAGAAAGTGGTGTTGGAGTATGTTAGCAAAAAGGAACAAATATAAGATATCTTCACCAAGCCACTACCAAGGGACACTTTTGAATATCTCAGAAGTAAGTTAGGGGTCCTACCCCTATCTTCTACTCACTGACCAAGTTCGGTGAAAGCATCAATCCGATGACTCTATTGAATATCTTTTAGGAGTTGATGCTACATTACACACTTTAGGATATTTTCTAAAGGTGTACATGAATTATTATAGGACATTATACAGGGAACAGGAATTGAAGACAAAATGCTCTGACCAAGACTTAGTTGATACACAACAGCAGGAAATCACTTCATACAGAAAGAAATTATGTTTTAGTTCTTTACTTTTTGGCATTGTTGTCAAAGGGGGAGAAGACTAATATCAGGGGAGAAGACTAAGAGTAGACTGACTGAAGATTGGAAAGAAGAGCAGACTGACTGAAGATTTGAAAGAAGACAGAAGAAAAGAGGAGAAGTCTAATGTATGGGGAAGAGCATTTCAGCATTTCAGAATCACAACTATCCTAATCTTTTAAAGGTCAAATCAATTGGTTTTGCCATCAATGTTAAAAGGGGAGATTGTTGGCAATATTGCATTATGACAGACAATGAAAGATTGTTGGCATTTCATAAGGATATTGAGAAGGTTGTTGATGATTATGGATATAACTGATTAAAGATGTTTACTGTCTTCATATTATTATTTTTTCATTGATGTCAAGAAATTGATTTTCTAATTCAGTATGATGTTGCCATATCTTGAGAAGTATGATTTAAAAGAGTATAAAGATGTTGGTAAAAGACATAAGAAAGATTATGATGAATATGGTATTCAATGGGCAACTACTACCGAGTCAGACAATGATGAGATCATGATGTTTAGATTGTTTTAACATCATACATATGTTGTAAATTGTAAAGGTTAATATTATACTATGTTACCAAACAAAGAACCTAGTCGGTAAACCCAAAGGTTATCGCTATCGGTTAATGAAGGTGAAATGTCTACCGAGTGAAGTTTAGTATTCACCAAGTTATAACTGAGTTGCTACCGAGTTGTAACTGAGCTATAACAGAATGCATTAAATGTTTGCATGCGTTATTTAATGAAGGAAGTTGATGAGCTAGAACTGATTAAATGATTGGTGAGCCATGGATGAAGTTTGTTAATGAATCTAAGGCAGTGGAAAGTTGGCATGAAGATCTACAATGCAGATTGAACCGCAATACCCTGGCACAAGTTCCAAGAAATATATGCAAGTTCCAAGGCAGGGTAAAACATTTTCAGATCGAAAGATGCATTGAACCTGGACAAGATTGAAGATTTGATGGCTATGATTGATCATGGGAAATGTGATCAAGGAGATTAAGCAGTTACCTAATTGTTTATAAATAGGAAACTGTTGATAAACAATGTATGCGGGCAAGTGTATGCACAGGGATGCTACATAGTGATTACCGAGCACATAAGCTTGAAGACCTGTTTGAATAATAGAGTATAGAAGCCCAGCAGATAGATAAGATTAGTTCTATGTCTAGATTGTATTGAACAAATAGGAATCTTCTTTAGCATTTTAGATGTGAAGTTGCAGATAGAGTTTTATTATTGTTATTTTGTGTAAGTGACATAAAATCTCTTAATCGAGTGGACTTAACAGTCTTATTTGTAAAACCCTCTAGCAAGGTGACATTTTGATTGAGTGTTTGAAATCCTTTAACAAGGTCACTTCTAACAAGGTGAAGATCCTAACAGATATGAGGGAAATCCCTTAACCGGGTCACATCTAGCAATGTGTTTGTAATCTTTAACAGGATTTGCTTTTAACCGAGCATACTCTAGAAGAGTATATTTCTTAGTGGGTCCAAAATCCCATAGTGGTTTTTCCCTATTTGGGTTTCCACGTTAAATCTGGTGTTATGAGGTTTATGATGTTTATATGCTTTTGAGTCTACATGTTTGATAGTTTTGGTTATATTACTGATATATATGTTACCGAGGTTGAATCTGATGTTTTTATGGAAGATTAAGTTTTTATGATTCACCCTCCCCTCCCTCTCATCTTATTGGCTATTGGATCCGTACTTATATTAAGTATCAGAACTATCATTTCCTTTTCTTCCATAGTTTTATTATATAATAACTTTGAAAAATTAAAACTATTCTCAACCCTATCTTCTTCTATACTTTCCTTAATTGATTTATTTAAGAATATAGGGAAATCCTTCCTATTTCCTTGGGAATCTTCCTAGGCTTCAACATGTAAGAAATCATATGGAAAATAACAATGCATACCTTTATTGAAAGTATCTTTCTAAAAATCTTCATCATTGTGCTTTGCTGAAGCTCCTTCAAATCTGTATACTGAATGTAAATCCATTATGTCTTCACATCCTGGATGGTAATTGTTTATTTCACAAGAGGGACTAAAAAAATATTCACATTTAGAAATTATTTCCTCACATTCCTGTGAAGTCTCATGATACTGAAGATTTAAAAAAAATTCAAAAGGATTTTCAAGCACATACTCCCTATTACACTCATTACTGTGTATGCATTTCTCATTATTCTGAGAATCATCATTTGTTTTGTCCACAAGAAAACCATCCTCACTGATTTTTTCCTCTAATACATTATCTCCCTAAGAATCATATTTTACTTCATCAAACACACCCTGAATGTTCTCTAATCCATTAGTTTGCTTTATTTGAAAAAAAATTGGGCCATTTTTCTGAACATACCTTTCATATTCCTTTTCTAATAGATAAGAAATTTCTTCTGGACCAAGGAATGTTTCCTCTTTATTATTTATGTCTGTACCTACACATATGGATTCTTCCCTACCTAAATCCATAATTTCTTATTTATCATCAGATTCTTCTTCTAACATGTTTTCATATAAAATTTCAAGTAGAAGCCTTACCTGAGGATCATGATAAATCCCCAACTCATTCATCTTTCTTGAAAATGGGGGCTTGATGTTTGAAGGTATTTTTGTGTATATATTGAACATCCTCATAAATAATTGTGTTGTAGATTCATCTTCCTATTTTTCTATATCAAGAAATTCATCCAAAGGAGACATACAAACTTCTACTTCTATTATGTATTGTTAGTCCTCCTTTGGCTCATAGCTCATACTTCCCTCTTCACCTACATCATAAAACACATCAAGGAACCATTTCTCCAACTCCCTCCATAATGAGATGCTATGTGTAGGGAGTGATTCATAAGCTTTTCTTGCACTGTCGTTCAAAGTCCTGACAAATAATTTCATTACATAATCTTCTGCATAAACCTCATAATCCTTTACAAATGTATAAAATACATCCAAATGATCAATTTTTGATTCATCATATTCCCCATGGAATTTTGGTACAAGTTGTGAAAGCTTAGGGAACAACTTGTTTGGAATACATAGAAATCCATTGAGATCCAATGGCCTGATGCCATAGAGAATAAAAGGCTTACTTTGAAACATTTTCACAAAGGAAATTTTTCATCTTCCTCTAGGTCTCTTCCCCTATTAGAGTCACCAATTGAAATAAAACTTCTTATTAGGTAGAGTTGCCACCTCCTATGGAGGAAAAATTACTTATTAATCTCTTGGGTTCTTCCTTCCAGTAGAGCACCTTAAATGAGATTATGGAATTGATGTTTTATAGACAACTCCCCAGCGGAGTCACCAATCTACTGTGTGACTAAGATGGGGAAAACAAAACTTATCAAATCTTCAATGAAAAAACACAAGAGCTTCTAGGTGAATGTCAAACTATGTATGACAACTCCCTAGCAGAGTCGCTAATCTATTGGTGCCCAAAACTACAGATTGGAAAACCCAAAGACTTGCCAAATCCTCAAGCAGTCCAATCAACCTTGGCCAACGAATAGGGATAGTCAAAGACTAAATCCCTCTGCACTTTAGGCTCCAATAAACCTAGGCGGGTGTACTTCACACTCTCAAGCACAAAAGAGATTATTTAAAGTGGATTTATGCCTTTTAGCAAATTACAAACTGGTAAATTGTTATCTGCAATTATTCTTTATTATGTGCTTTAAATAAATACCCTCCAAAAGAAATGATTGTGAATGTATATTGAAAATAAGATTGCTTTCAGGACCTAAAAGACATATGCATAGATTAGTTCATATAGGATTTGGGAAGGATGTTTTTCTGTCAAGGACCTTGAATGCATACAGATCAGAACCTTGAAAAATTAATAACAAACCAGTGCCTCTATTTAGGGATATATATGACACTTTGTGGATAGAATATCCTATCAACTCAAGAGACAATTTCTCATCAGCTATGAAGGTTCAATATGTGTTACACAAACAATAAGAACTCAATCTTTCATTTAATGCAACAACATGTGATTCACATCATAGCAAATCTATACACAGATTTATCAAGAGGACAAAGATAATCATCAACACAAAAGTGTGCACAATATTTGGAAAAGAAATAGTGAATCTTGTACATTAATCTTCATGAAATGATTGCATATATAAGCTGCACTTGCAGATACTCCATTACAAATTTCTTGCACAAAATGGTACTTCTTCTTCCTACAGACTTCCCTAGTACAAATGACTTTCAGTCCTTACAACAACATGAAGTTCTATGAAAATCTCCCATGATTGTCCTCCTTGTTTTGGATGACTTCCCTTTTATACACATAAGGGATAGTTACAGACAGTTGTTTTCCAAAGGACACACCCTTTGGTTTAAGCAATAATTACAAATGAAACCCTAAAATATAACACTAAAACATTAATAATGCAGATTTGATATTTCGTTTCCGCTTGAGTTCCTAGTTTCCAAGCTTTGATAAAAGTTTCCTGCACATAAATTAAACCAATCAGGTTCCTCAAATGGAAAGTAAATCATGATTTTCCTTTGGTTTATTTTTGCATAAAAAATTAGATCTTTTCAGATACATAAATAATAATTCTCCTTAATCAAAGATTTTACAACTTTTCTCAAAAATACTTGTCCAAAAATTCACACTTTGATTCCGCATAAAAAATTAACCATAATACACATAATCTACTTTATTCACTTAGGGTGAAAATATCATCCAATTGACTAATCCAATATTATTCATGAATACTATTGAATATATTTCATCCATTGAGGAAGTATTTCCAAGATAATGATTTAATATATTTTTCACAAATAATAAAATCATTACATCTTCTAGTATAATATTAATTTATCAAAGTAAGAAATACTTCTCGTCCCATGGAAGAAATAATATGTTTACTCTGCACATTAGACAAATCAATCAAATCCCTTTGATTTGACCATTAACTATATCTTACCTTTGATTAGGTAATAATCCTTTATGTAAAATACTTGTTTTAGGATAATTCACTTAAATCAAAGTATTTTATACTTGTAATAATTTGCCCTAATAATAGTTCTCATTAAAAAATGTAAGGTAAAAGATTTTATATATCAAATAAAAAGCATATACTTCTCTATGTAAAAATGACATCCGTGGAAAACTTCTACTACCTTTTCACCTTTTAGGGCAATAAAATAGATTGGAAATATTTTATTACATGGACATACCCTTGCAAATACAAATCAAACCATTAAGTACATGATATGAATAATATATCCTAAAAAATATTCAATTTATACACATAAAGAAAAAAATATGCATATGAAAGGATTGCATTATAACATTAATATTCATCTTTAATAAATGCAATTTCATCACTTTGTTTGTGGTAAAAGTACATTTTCTCAAAATAACAATAATTACACTTTGATGCTTAAAAATATTATAATTATTTACCCTAATGTAAATGATTCAATGAATTTAAAAGGGTAAAAATATATAATGAAAATATCCTAATGATTTTCAAAATTTAAAAAGACAAAGAATATTCACTTGTATTTATTCAAAGGAAATTAAAAATATAACCAAGGTCTCAGAATACTTCCTCTGTATTTATGAGCCAAGGGAAAATGATTTAATTATTTTATAATACAACACCTTGATAAAATATCCTGCACACAAATTAAACCAATCAAATTCATTGATAAATCATATATCACTCTTGATTAGGTTTTGCTTTTGTCAGATTAATAATCACTTTTTTTATATAAATACTTTTTAAGATAATCAATTTGCATCTAAGTATTTTAAACCTTTAAAAAAATATTACTTAGAAAAGAAGACATTCATCCTTTGGCTTTAATATTCAAAAATAATAAATTTCACCCTAATGTATATATTTTTATTTTAATGAATTAGGGTAAAAAGATCATTCAAATGAAAATAATACAAGATGACATGCTAAATATTTAAAGGTCACTCAAGTCATGTATGTTAAATGCATTTTTCCTTTTTGACAAAATGAATGACTTAGTGCTATCTGAAGAATAATAAATAATATTAAAATATTATTTACATCAAAATATAATAGATAGAGTTACTTTCCAAAATTCTTTTACAAATGATAAAGCTATATAATATCATAACATTATATTAAATTTAGGTAGGAAATACTTCCTATTGTCGTGTTGTCATAATTTCCTTCTTGACAAATTTTTTTTTTTTATACTCTCTAAAAGGCAATAACATTGAAACATTATCATGACTATATCATATGTTATAAATAAATCTTCCTCAAAATACTTTTGAAAATAATAACATTATATCCAAAATAGAATATCAAAATATTATGATTGGAAAAGGAATACTCCCTCGGAAAATCTATTTACTCCTCTATGTAACATCTTCCACTTGATTTCCATCGATGTAGCTTTCCAATGTTGGGGTAGCACGTTTTTAATTATGCCAATAGCCCGATGACATAGGTCTTCCTCATCGGCTCATCGGGGTAAGTATTTTATTGCTCTACCGATCACCCGATGCATTTTTCTTTTGTTACTTTATCGATATAATTCACACCGATATCTCCACAGGCGCTTTATCTTCATTAAGGGTCGAAATAGCCTTTTTCTATTCCTCCTAAAGTCCCGATGTTACTTCGACAAATTCACGTGGGTCTACTGCACTCTCATTACTCATTTTTGGAACTTGCTGTCTAGCCACAACAAGGGATCTCAGCCCGCGATCTGTAAACTTGTCCATGATGCCATGCACCTTGATTCTCAGAGCTTCCTGGTTGTTGCGGAGATCAAGAATCTGCTCAGGAGCTCCTTTACTAGCGCGATGCCAATTTCCTTCAGAACCAATATTAGTGAATGTTATATGCTTGTCTACTGGATTAAATGACAGAAATTGACTTCCCTGATGCCTGCTCGAGCCTTTGTAGGATCTGCTAGCATTCCCACCATAGCTGCATCAATGGCATCTTGATTCTCTAATCTCGAAGCTCTAGCAACCAGAAGTAACACATAATCTCTGACCACTCCAACAAGAAATGCCTCGACTAGACTTTTATCAACACTCAACTTGTTGAGAGTCAATGTTCCAGTTTTGTCACTTCAAAGGACATTCATTGCAGTCATCTCTTCAATGGCAATCAATATCTTTGTGATAGCCCCCTGTTGCAAGAGCTTGTGTGAGCCGATGGCCAGAGTTATAGACAAAACTGTGGGCATTGGAATTCCCCCGATCAATAGCACCAACAAATTGTTAATCCTATCTCTGTTATTTCCAAAGAAAGTGTGGACTCCAATGGCAATAACAACTACCTCAATCTCTCCCTATTTGCATGTAGAGCCAAAATACATCCCTGAGATTCTTAGTTACTAGGAGATATTCTCTTGTTAGAGCGGACTGATCAATCTTTAAAGAGTCTCCTTCACACATCCTAGCATCAACAGCAATGATATGTCCCAAATTAATGCTAATTATATCCCCAAGAACAAGGATAGAAGCATCTTCCTCCTGCCATCTGCCATCCCTAAGCACTGTGGTCTTGGGAGCTAAATGGGCCATTAGAGCAGCAACAACATTGCCTGTATTATTTGTGTTAACAATGGTTGCCCTATCAGGGATCGGGAGGGCTCTCAACTGCCTATGCCGATACCCTATGGGTTTCACCCATCGTGCCCCACCTTGCATCTTTACAAGATTAAACATATTTACCTCTGGAAATAAAACTCCTTGGTTGATTGAAAACATGCCTCAAAAGATGCTTGTAGATTTTTAAATCAATTTATTGAAATGATTTCAAAAGATATTGGTATTTTATTTAGTAGGATAAATTGATTCGAAATAAAATTGAAACCCCATAATACATAATAAACTTTTTTATTTTTTCCTGATACAAAACCTTTTTAGCTCCTTCTGCACGCAACACAAACTCGAAATAGTGTTGGCATCATATATTTTCACAACACAAATAATTTAAAAACTATAATATTAATTGAAGGACAAATATAATATTAACATTAAATATTTTCAATTAATATTATACTTAAGAAAAATAATTATAAGATACAAATAAAATAACTTTCATGTAAAAATGTAAAATGCAAACATAGAGCTTCAAGATGTAATTCGTTCATCATGATGCTCCTGCAAAAAGGAATTTGTTAGTCTTTTACTATGATCACTTGATAAAACTTTTGAAATTGTATATTGCAAATTTGAAGAAATTGCATTTAGATTTACTTTAGACAACATATCAAATAATCTCATATGAATCCGAAATTTGAAATGTAGGTCTTCAGATATACATAAAATACAAAAGAATAATTAATTTGACCTGATAGTATTGAGATGAAAAAGAATTATGGTTCAAAAAGGTATACCTGGCTTGATTCCAGAATTTGTGAAACATATACATACCTTGAGATGACCTCTTGATGGATGCACCAGACCTGGTCTCTGAAAGTTAGAATTGAATGAACCTACTTGATTATAAATGTTACACATGATTGAACATAGAAATCCACTTTTTAGCATGAATTTGGAATTCTAAAATTTGAAAATTTTAGGGTTCTAACAAATATTGGATGCTCACATCATATTACTGGAGATAAAAGGAAATTTTTGTCCCTGCAAGAATACAATGGTGGTCAAGTCAAATTTGGAGATGACAAGGCATGTATGATCAAAGGTAGAGGTATTATTTCTTTGGATGGAAAGCATAGCACTGATAATGTCTATTATGTAGAAGGTTTAAGGCATAATCTTTTGAGTGTTGGTCAATTGGTTGATAAGGGTTTTTGACTTTAGTTTAAATATAGAAAATGCAAAATCATTAACAAAACTGGTTTGGAGATTGCAATCAGTATTCAGACAGGAAGTAATATCTTTCACCTGAACACTTGTAATAAGACATGTTTGATTGCTCATATTGATGAGAGTTGGATATGGCATAAGAGGTTGTGTCATGTTAATTTTGTTGTATTGTAGATTAAAAGTTATAATCTGTTAACAACTAATTCACACTCCCTTCTCTCATTTGTTCACTGGTTATCCTAACAATTGGTATCAGATCAACTAAGGCAGTTAGAGATATACCTAAGATTATGAAGCCTCATAATTCGGTATGTAGGGAATGTCAATTGGGTAAGCAAGTCATGAAGTTATTTTAAGAGCATACATGATAAATCTAATGATGTACTTGATTTAATTCACACTAACTTATGTGGTTCAGCAAGGACTAGAAGCTTTCAAGGTGATAGGTATTTCATGCTGATTATTGGTGACTATTCTAGAATGATGTGGGTGACTTTTCTAAGGGAGAAGTCTGAAGCTTTTGAGAAATTAAAGATCTTTAAAGAGAAGGTTGAAACTGAAACTGGATTGAAAATCAAATGTCTAAGATCAGATCATGGCGATGAATTCACTTCTCATGAATTTAATAGTTATTTTGAGACAAAGGGAATCAAGAGACAACTATCTGCACCTAGGACTCCTCAAATGGAGTAGTTGAAAGAAAGAACAAAACCATTTTGGATGCAGCTAGATCTATGATGATGGAAGGCAAATTGCCTCATATCTACTGGAGAGAAGCAGTGAGTACAATAGTCTACACATTCAACAGAGTTCACATCAGAGGTGAAACAGGTAAGACCCCTTATGAACTATGGTTTGGACATGCACCTACTGTTAAGTATTTTAGAATCTTTGGAAGTAAATGCTATATCAAAAGGGATGATTAAATAGGAAAGTTTGATCCTAGATGTGATGAAGGGATATTTCTTGGTTATTCAATTCAAACCAAAGCATATAGATGTTATAACAAAAGATTGCAGAAAATTGTGGAGAGTGCTAATGTGAAAGTGGATGTACAGTACATAAATCATTCTATATAATATGACAGGGAACCGACAGTGGAAATGATCATAACTGAACTAACAATACCTCAACCGGTACAGGAAGCTGAGATAGTTACACCAGCACAATCAGAAAATTCAACTGTGACTGATGATTAGAGTAATGAACCTGAAGTTCAAAAGACACCAAGGTATGTAAGATTAAATCATTCTAAAGATCAAATTATTGGAGATGAAAACAAGGGAGTTATGACAAGAAGAGAACTAACAAATGAAGAGGTATGTCTCATTTCTTAAGTTGAACCGACAACTATTATTGAATCTTGTAAGGACAAACATTGGTTAAAGGCTATGGAAGATGAATTAGATCAAATAGAGAAGAATGAAACTTGGTCTTTAGTTTCCCAGCCAAAAAATAAGAATGTTAATGGAACTAAATGGGGTTTTAGGAATAAACTTAATGAGGATGGTCAAGTTATAAGGAACAAGGCTAGATTGGTTTGTAAAGGATATTCTCAAATGGAAGGAATTGATTATGGTGAGACATTTGCACCTGTAGCTATAATTGAAGCTATTAGACTATTTCTTGCCTATGCAGCTTATAAGAACTATAAGGTTTATCAAATGGATGTTAAATGTGCATTTTTGAATGGTGATCTTGAGGAAGAAGTTTACATTGAGCAACCTAATGGATTTTCATAGATAGATGATAAAGATATGGTTTGCGGATTGAAGAGAACTTTATATGCATTGAAACAAGCTCTTAGAGCTTGGTATGCAAGGTTGGATAAATATCTTTTGAAGCTTAGTTTTACTAAAGGCAGTGCTGATAGTAATTTATATTATAAGATCACTGATAATGATATTCTAATTATTGAAGTTTTTGTTGATGATATCATTTTTGGAGGAGAAGATAAACTGTGCATGGAATTTGCTAACAACATGAAGAATGAATTTGAAATGTCCATGATTGGTGAGATGAAATTTTTCTTAGGTTTGGAGATTACTCAAACTAATGAAGGTATTTTTATCTGTCAAACTAAGTATCTGAGGGAATTGTTGAAAAAGTTTGGTATGGAGAATTCCAAACCGGTAAGTACTCCTAATGGCTACAAGTGAGAAATTATCTATCAAGGATACTTCTACACAAGTAAATCCGACAAGGTATAAGTCTATGATTGGTGGTCAGTTATATCTAACTCAAACTAGACCTGATATTATGAATGCAGTAAGTATTGATTCAAGATATCAAAGTAATCCTAAGGAAAATCATGAATGTGCAGTAAAGAGGATATTCCAGTATTTTCAAGGAACAATAGAATATGGTTTATGGTATTCCAGAAATGATGATTTCACTTTATATGCATATACTAAATCAGATTGGGCAAGTGATACTGATGACAGGAAGAGCGCTTCTGGTGGATCTTTCTTTCTTGGAAAGAAACTGCTTTCATGGATCAACAAAAAATAGTCATGCATTTCTTTATCTGTTGCAGAAGATGAGTATGTTGCAGCAGCAACTAATTGCACTCAAGTCTTGTGGATGAAGCAAATGTTGAAGGATATCAGGGTAAATTGTAGTGAACTGGTAGTTATATACTGTGACAACTCTGTAGCTATTGAGATGTCTAAGAATCTAGTATTTTACTCTAAGACTAAGTATATTTCAATAAAGTGTAACTTTTTTAAGGACAAGGTTAAAGTAAAGGAAGTCAAATTGGTTTATGTGAACACTAAAGAGTAGATTGCATACATATTCACTAAACCGTTGTCTAAGGAATCATTTGAGTATTTGAGAGATAGGTTAGGGGTTTCTGCCCCTTTGGCAAAGACTTAATTGATGAAGTTTGTCATCAGTCCCACATGCATTACCAGAGACATTATCCATTACGACACTGATGAGTGGTGCTACTAATCAGGAGGAGTAGTCAACTTTGAGATTCAGAGGTTTATTTCATTTCTTTGATATTTTTGTCAGATTTCTGGCATTGATGTCAAAGGGGGAGTGATTAGTAATGTGAAAAAAATCACTCAGAACCTTACGCGGATATCATTTCAGGGGGAGAGCTATTGATTGTTGGTTGTGTTCCACAAGGGGAGACTTGTTTGGCATTTCTTGGTACTTAGATGTTTTTCACATCTAGTGTTGCCATCAATGCCAAAGGGGGATATTTTTGGCATTATGGATGAATTGATTATGTAATTGGAACTAAATGGGTATTCAGAAATAAACTTAATGAATATGGTAAGGTAATCAAAAACAAAGAAAGATTAGTGTGTAAGGAGTTGATTATAATGAAACCTTTGCACCGGTAGCTAGAATTGAGGCAGGCAGATTATTCTTAGCCTTTGCAGCACACAAGAACTATAAAGTATATCAAATGGATGTTAAATGTGTATTTCTGAATGGTGATCTTGAAGAGGAAGTTTACATTGAACAACCTGATGGATTTTCTTTGACAAATGACAAAGATATGGTTTGCAGGTTAAGGAAAGCTTTATATGGATTGAAGCAAGCTCCTAGAGCTTGGTATGCTAGATTGGACAAATATCTATTGAAGCTTGGTTACACTAAAGGTAATGCTGACAACAACTTATATTACAAAGTGACTAATGATGACATCTTGGTTATTGAAGTTTTTGTTGATGATATAATTTTTGGAGGAGAAGATGGATTATGTAAAGACTTTTCTAATAAGATGCAAATGTCTATGATTGGGGAGATAAAATTCTTTTTAGGATTGTAGATTTCATAGACTGATAAAGGTATATTCATAAATCAATCAAATTACTTGAAGGAATTACTTAAGAAATTTGGCATGGAAAACTCTAAACTGGCAAGTACACCTATGACTACAACTGATAAACTATCATTGAAGGATGAATCAACACCTGTTAATCTAACAAGATACAAGTCTATGATAGGAGGTTTACTATATTTTACACAAAAAAGACCTGATATTATGAATGCAGTATGTATTGTTTCAAGATTTAAGAGTAATCCTAAGGAAAATCATGAATCAGTAGTAAAAAGGATTTTTTGGTACCTACAAGGCACAACAAATCTTGGCTTATAGTATCCTAAAGATGAAAATTTTGATTTATGTGCATGCACAGATGCAAATTGGGCAAGAGATGTAGATGACAAAAAAAGAACCACCAACAGAGCATTTTTTCTTGGCAGCAGACTAATTTCATGGTTGAGCAAGAAACAAAGTTGTACATCACTATCAACAACAGAATCAGAATATGTTGCAATGGCAACTAATTGTACACGGGTATTATGGTTTAAGAAAATGTTGAAGGACATAAAGGTAAAATGCAAAGAACCTATTATCATTTACTATGATAATATTGCAGCAATTGATATATCAAAGAATCCGGTATTTCACTCTAAAACTAAACATGTTTCTATCAAATTCAATTTTCTGAAAGAGAATGTTGAAGCAAAAGAAGTGAAATTGGTTTATGTGAATACTAAAGAGCAGATTGCAAATATCTTTACTAAACCTTTGCCTAAGGAAACTTTTGAATATCTAAGAGAGCAGCTTGGAGTTATACCCTCACCGGTAGAAACTTAGACAATTGGAGCATGGCCTCAGACTGATAGAATTAATAGAAAAACCTTTTTCTGACTTTGATGAAGGAGATCTACTTCTCAAGGGGAGTAGATTGAATAAATTTGGTTATAGCAATTGGTATTTGTAACAAGTTCTATGAACTGACTGTATCTGGTTTTGTATCGCTTTGGCATTTGATGTCAAAGGGGGAGAGATATCTATGGAAAAACACATTATCTTTTGGAGAGATTATTCAATGGGGAGAGATTGTTACTCTCTATATCTATATTTTGATTTCTGGTTAATGATCTCTTTGGGAGATTGTTAGTTTTTTGTTTTTGGCATTTATGCTTTGGCACTTAGATGGTTTTTCCATCTTGTGTTGCCATCAATGCCAAAGGGGGATATTGTTGGTATTTTGGATATGTTGCACTGGTTTTGTCATTGATGTCAATACTTGTCAACACCTATTAGCACTTGGATATTATTGATTATGTTCACTGGCATGTTCAGTGACTTATGCACAGTCACCGGTATCTGGTTCACCGACATGATATATTGTTCACCGGCACTAAGTATGACTTGCAGATTACTTGGTTATGTCAAAAAACATTGTTTAGACACTTTTTTTTGGTGATTTGGTCATTGATCTAATCGGGTTTGCATATTTGTTGTTACTGACAAATAGGTCTAGGTTATGCACCGGAAAGCATTATCCATCCCAGATCAACACGACATGTTATGGAAATGATTTGTTATTATTGTAAATGCATTGAGCCAACATAATGCATCACATATTGATTCATTTGTAATTGATTTTATTGTAATATCTTCAGTGAGCCGACCTACACATTTGGTCTTGGGTTTTGATATATATGTAAGATCTCATTTGTGAGATTAGTGTGAGTGTGGAAGAGGAATATAATAAGGTATATATGGATATAAGAAGAGCTATACATGCAAACAACATTCAAGATTCAACGAGGCTTTTGAAGAAGGCAAATCAGAGCTTAACCGATACTGGATCCAGCATATGAAGATGTTATTTTGAGCAGTACATTATCATTGGATTTAACCATCCAATTGTAGTCAGTGTGACTCCCATTTTGTGATTGAGCAGTGAGCTCGAGGCAGTTGGCCTTTCTGCATGTGCAGACACCATATTGTACACACATACTATCTGCAGTAGTATCATCTGATTGTGGGTAAGGTTTCCCACCGTGGTTTTTCCCCTTACAGGGTTTCCACATACAAATATCTGTGTTATGTGTTGTGGATGTTATTTTTCTTTCTGTTTCATGCATTAAAATTTACCGGCATTGCAATTAACTGTTAAAACTATTTACTGGCATAAAGTTTGGTTTACCGGTATTATGCATTAAGTTTGGTTAAGTTATATTTGGTTTGAAATTATTAGACAATTGATTCACCCCCCCCCATCTCAGTTGTCTCTAGGACCTAACATAATGAAGGTATTCCAATTATGTGTTTACATCCCTGACCCAAATTCACCTTTCTTTGTTATGATATTGTTTATGTTCACTGCAAATCCTACGGGAAATTGAATTTTTTGTATGACTTCTTTTATAGAATTGTTTTGTTGCCCTGTTAATAACCAAGGAAGAGCATTTATATTAATTTGGTCTCCATTGCTATTTAATTGAATGACATTTTTTATTGCATGATTGGTTTCTTGAATGTCACTACAAATTTTAACATTTTTTTCTTTGTATGCCTTCCATCCAATATTTTCCATAACATTTCTGTTATATTCTTTTCAATATGCATTGTATCAAACAAATGCATAATTTGTAGCTGCTCATAGTAGGGCAACCTACTAAATTGTCTAGGATAACTTTTCAGTCCCTGTGGAATTCGACCACTAATGCCTTGATGATCTTCATGAAGCATATAAGTTAAACAAATTAACAATGACAACCATTCTCAATTACAGCATGAGTAAACAAAAAACAATATAAAAATATAAATTCCAAACATATCATATATGATAGATAAACAATTTGATCTATTGTATAACCTTGACGATTAATTATATTATATTCCAAATTCCATAGGCTAGGTGTCATTCTTCATGGTTTTGATGTAGTCTCTTCTTTCCCATTAAAAATATGTTTTTTCAGTAGTTCGATACTTATGATTCCTATGAAGTAAGTTCCTATACTCATCAAACAACTACTTTCCTAAACTTGTTGAACGATGAGATTTCATCTTTGGACCACAAACTGGACATGCAAATTTTCCCTTTGTTTGAAGAACTGCAAGATCATATATAATTGGATTAAATATGCCAATTTTTATAATTATATATAATATCTACTTCATAAAATTAAATATCATTAAAGTGTAGTTGAATGCTATAACATACCACAAAAATGTGTTATCCTTGGGGTATCATGAATTTTTCATACAAGCATTGCATGGAATTGAAATTGTCATTGCCCTATTGGTCTTGAGACATCATACATAGTGATGCCATTCCATAACTTTAGTAACTCGTCGATAAGAGGCTCGATATATACATTCATATCTTTAACTTGGTACTTATCTAGTTGAATGTACACAAACATTACATAATTATTATAACCATTTTACTGCAATATATATAAGTTAATGTACATGACTATTAATTGTAAAAATTATAAGTCATTATGCAACAAATAAGACAAATTAGATGCTACTACATTAAAGAAAATTGATAAACAAATACCTGGAACAATCGTTGCCAACATTATGTGCTCCCTCTTTATTGACATCCATGGAGGAATGTTATTGTTGATAACAAAAAATAGGCCACACCGAGTAAATAGATCTCAGCTCTCCAAATGGATTGACACCATTTGTTGCCAATGAAAGCCTAAGATTACGAGGTTCTTCTTTAAAGTGTGGTTTTTTTTCCTCCATGTCCAATAATCGTTGCATACGTGGAATATTGAGAATATAACGAAGAACCTTGCGAGACACCTTTTTTGTTAGTTGATCTGATCGATATCTACTTATATGACATTCTGGGCATTCTGTTGCAAATTTATGTTGTTTATGATATATAATATGATCATTGGAATATGCATCTATTGCTTGATACTCCATTCCAATATCTTTCATAATAGCAGATAAATCTCAGTATGAGCGAGGTAAAATATTTGATGGTGGTAACAAAAAATCACCTATCAATATACAACAAAAAAATAATTTGTTAATATAAAGAATATTAATGGTATATATTTCATCCTTTATTTACTAGTGATGAACTAACAAAAAAAATAGATGAAAAAAGATGACATATATGACATACCTTAACATCCGTGAGATTGCTATGTTGGATAAACCATTCATAGCTTTCAAGTTCAACACCAACAATACAATAGAGAGAAGAGTTGTTCCAAAGCCTTCATAAAGGGGCTCGTATTCCTTCTCGAGTATAGGTAAATGATAAAAATCATCAAAGTCCTCTTGATCATCATGATCAGCTGCACCACTAAATGTGTCATGGATTAATGTATTTGTACCATCATCTTCAACTATGTTTTCTAGCGCATGATCATCTTCTTCCATAGGATCATTAACTTCATCTTCGATATTCACAACACCATGTTCCTCTGCTTGCAAAACCACATTCTCTGGGCCCTAATAATCCATATCATGTGTCCTAGGGCACCCCAAATTTATAATAATTACTGACACAAATAAACCATGATCATGATCAAGTGATTTTCTGTATATACAAAAAATGTTAAAATGATATAAACATTTAAAAATTCAATCAATATAAAGACATATAATGAACATCATACCAATGGACGATAGTCATGCCCCCCTTACACATGACGATGTTGCCTATAATGTTTCTCAGCTATTATGATTAAAATTCTTCTCGTCTTTAAGCCCTTGCAATTATTGCAAGGACACTAACATTTCCCATCACCCTTTCTTTTCAATCTAGCCCACAATCTAGAAATTGTATCTTCATTTTGTTCTGAAATAATATTATCTGACATGATTTTTCTTTACCAAGCTCCCAAGTATATGCAAATTTGATTACAATGGATCAATTTGGAGAGTTAGCCACATAAGTGCATACATTTAATATGATAGAAGGTAAAAGACCCTCAAAGGTCAAAATCCCCTAATAAGGGTCCAAAATCCCAAAGGATCACTAACCGCTATTTTGAGCAACAACTCAGATGCATTAAAATTAAGATCATTTTTTTGTTAAATGAAGATACCTTGTTACAAATAATATTTTGTAACTCTCAGTTGTACTATGCACCTCTCCCTCTTCTACATTCTTTGTTATCATCTCTTTGCTCTAAACTCTTCACTTTCCTCTATTTTCTATTCACTACTCTCTACAACATGCTATGCATGCATTCAGTGTTTTTCTTCTCTTTCTTGACTCTCTATTCTCTTCTTCTCTCTTTGATCCACCCTCTAAAACACTTCTTCTTTCCACTCTACCAATTCTACTCTCATAATTCAATTACCAAATTTACTTTTTGACAGACTCTTCCTCTATGTCATTAAACTTCCACTAATTCCAAAGTTAATTTTTACTTCTTTGGCTGTAAAAGGATTCAAGATATTCCATCTACCACCAACAATAATTGACACACTTTCTTCTTTTGGTTCAAATTTCTATATTCTGATATGACCAGGCTCCCAACTACCATTAATTATAATATATTAATGCATTGATTCTCTATCAGCAATAAAACTCTTTCTTAGACATAAATTAAGAATTTCATTTGTGCTTCACTTGCCACATCCTCAAGATATTCTTTTCCATTAATTCTGCCTTAGTCAAAATCCCCTACTAAGGGTCCAGAATCCCCTACACGGACGTTAGTTATAAATGCTTTTTGACAAGCATTAGCCACACTGGGTCGCCAATTATAGATAAATTATCGAAATCAATTTTATTCAAAAAATATTGGTCAGAACCCTGACGAATGCTAACGATATACCCGTCGACCCATACATTAAAGGGAATATCGAAATAGCGATGAAAATCATTGAGTGTCGCAAGATTGACGAACGTTGGGTAGAAACAAAAAAAAATGAAAATTTTGCATAGGTACTCAACGATACAAATAATTATTGGACTTTGGTCAGAATGTTTCATCAAAATTCACAGTTAAATGAGTTAGTGCCATGAGACCTCCTATTTGGACAAAGGAAGCCTCCTATCAAAAGTGCCAATATTGATGATAGTGGCAGAAAAACTCCACCATGTATTCCCACATGATACCTGGTCTGTCAATCTCATCGTCTCTGAAAACTCTCCACAGAGTCATTGCACCTATTGTCGACCAATAATCATACCATACTAGCTCTCCTGTGATCAAAATCTGGAGAATCATGTATACATCCTACGGGGTCACTGTCATCTCTCTAAGTGGTAGGTGAAAGGTGTTGTGGTTGCTATGCCACCTCTACGCTAGTGCAGTCTGTAAATCCCTGTTCATTTAGTAATCAAGCATGAATAGGTTATGAGACAACCCACACAAATCAATGATCACCCTATAAACATCAGTAAGGTCTCCCCTCATGGAAAAAGTCTTTGGGTATCACTCCTGAGACATCAATACACCTGCATACTCCTACAATGGGATATCAACACAATGTCAGCCCTATATATCCAACCAATCGACATCATCACTCAAACAATCAGTTATCCTATCCACTCATTAGAGATCTTAATCAATCTCTTTGAGCACCTATCAGTGATGCAATTCATGCAATCATCAACTCGGGAGTTTCTATCATAAACTATTATTAACCAAGAGGGTTCATCACACCTATCCTATTAGTGACGCAAGTCATGCAATCATCAAATCAGGAGTTTCTATTATAAACTCTTATCAGTCAGGAGGGTTCATCACACCTATCCTATTAGTGATACAAGTCACACAATCATCAAATCAGGAGTTTCTATCATAAACTCTTATCAAACATGAAAGTCAATCTGACCTATCCTATCAGTAAAGACATCATGCATTCAAACAATCCTATCTTATTCAAATCTCGTGTTTAACAAATGATGACATGCATTGATTATCTGATCAATAAAACTCTATCGATCATCCAAACCAGTAGAAAACATCAACAAAATCAACAACATAACATTTTCATCATTCAAAAATAAAAATAAAAACATCAAAAAAGGCTCGTTGTCCAAATGTGCCAAAACATCTAGCACAGGCGCTAAAACAATTTTACCAAATGTGCTAGAAAAATATTCAAAGGCGCTAAAACAATTTTACCAAATGCGTCAACACAATCATCAAATACACTAAATAAAAACCTACACTACATCAAAAGCCCTAAATTAAAAGCGCTATACAAATTTTCAATTGCACTAAACTAATCAATATATGTGCTGTGGAAAAAATCAAAAGCGCTAAACAAAAAATCAAGTGCGTCAAAACAAAGAAAAAAAACCCTGGCACGCGAAAAGTGTAAAACACATCAAAAATCACACAAAGTCACACGAGGTTAAAAATTAACTTACCGAAGGTTCATATGCTGTTGGCCTTTCATATCGACGAACTCTCTCAAATCGGTGGTTGGCATATGGTGGAGCCATTTTTTTTATCTTGTTCTCTCCAAGCTCCAATCACCAAATGACAAATGTACAAATGAGCTGGAAAGTGACCCCCATGTTGGATATTGTTGAGATGTTTGCTAAACAATGTTTTGTCATTGATGTCAACATATTCTTCTATGTATTCTAGTATTGCAGTTTGGTTGGCTGAGTTGTTTAGTCTATGTATTGTAGATGAGATAATGCGGTTTAATGGGTTTTGAGATTCTTATCTCTAGTTGATTCAACATAAGTTTTAGTGGTTCACATGATGATTTGATCGAGTTATGAGATCTTATATTGTGGTTGGTTACTCAATTGTTCAGTATTGGCAGTTTTGGTGAGTTCATATGTTGTGTTCCGGAATCATAATATCTTTAGTTGTGGATGTATGGGATGTGTTATGGATGTTGACGTGTATCCTCAATTCAATTGGTTCATGATTTGGATATCCACAAGCGAATATTTCATGTTGACAATTAGTTTTGGTGGTGTTCTTGAGCTTTGGTGGTGAGATGATGATGTTTTTGGTAATTCGAGTTGTTGCGGTTGTTGTGGTGCAATTCATGTTGCTTGTGAATATTTCTAGATTATGTTCTATGCGTATTGGTGGTCCATATTGATCATTGTGTGCGTTATTGAATATTTCCTTGGTCTAGTGATGTTGTTCATGTTATGTGACATTCTTAGTGATTGTAGCATGTTGCAGATGATCAAGGCATCATTTTTGGAGGTGTTTCATATTTGCAGTGTTGATTTGGGTCCAGATTATGTCTTAGCCGACATTATTTTGGTCCACATATGTTGTTGTAGCATGTGAAGTTATTATCTTGTAATTTGTATTGAGGGTTTAGCTGACCTTGAAATATAGGTTGATGTCTTGTATAAATAAATATAATAATCATGTAAGATGTATGTTTGCGATCTTGAGTGTGTATGATCAAGTTGTATGTGCAAGCAAATGATTTGATCTTTCAGAAGTGTGAAGGAGAAAAGAGAAGTGTTGGAGAGCAGACTATGTGCTTATATGGAAATGTACTCAGGTATATGCATATGTTATTTTTGCAGTCCATGTAAGGTAGTGAGCCTTCCCTAAAGGTTGTAGCCTTTTTGGGTTTCTTATTTGAGCAGTGAGTTCTAGGTAGTGTGCATGAATGCATGTGCATTCCCCATTGTAATATTTTGTTTACTCCTAATAGGGTATTACCTTATTATGGGTAGGTTCCCTCAGTGTTTCTTCCCTTGACTGGGTTTTGCATGTCAAAAATCTTGGTGTTATGTGTTGTGCAAACAGATTCACCCCCCCCCTCTCATTTTGCTACATTGTTGCCTACACCCCAAGAGTTTATATAGCCAAGTGGTGATGCAAGTGGGACATGACACATAGATGGACGTGTGGGAATGTGGGTGTTGTTCTTACATCGTAGTTTTGAAAATTAAAACATTTTTTTCAAGAGATCAATATAGAAAAAATTTTAAAAATAAAAAAAATTTTAAAAATCAAAAAAATCAAAAAATTTACAAAAATCCAAAAAAATCAAATTTTCTCAATTAATCTCGAGGGCGCATCAATCATACCATTATTCATTAATCAACATACCATTATTCGGCAATCATATGGGGCAAATCAATTTTTTTTTTATCAACATCATCAGACAATTTTTCTTTGAATCAACGTGTGGCCATAGACATCACTTCAAAGAGGGGCAAAATGTAGACACATAAATCTGACCACCAAGTCAAATAAATATTTAATGTTTATTTAATTCACTAACAATTTTTCTATTAATTAAATTAATATTTAATTGATTCACCCCCTTCCTCTAGTGATTAAATGAATTATTCAATTTATTTAATTTGGCCAAATTCTAGCTTTCAATTAAATAAATCACAAAGTCCCCCATTCCCATTTAATTAAATTTATATTTAATTAAAACCCTTTTTACATTTAAATAAATCAATATTTATTTAAATCAAACCAATGCAAGTTGCAACCTACTTTTTGAAATAAATTAATTTTATTTCAATTAAATCCTAAAAATCCTCCCACTTGCATTCTCCTACAAAATCCACTTGCATGACTAAACCCCCTTCTAGATTCTTCTAATCAATTCCAATTTGGCCTAATCCTCCTCATAATCATTTGCACATTCCTTAAAAAAAATTTCACTTCTAAAAAACATGTAAAGTCTTCATAAATTATTAAAGGCTTTATGTCTTCAACAAGCGAACCTCCAAAGTCTTTCAAAGCATGTAAGGCTCTTACATAACCATTAATGGTTAACTCAACCTTGACCCATGGTTAGAGACTTTCTCTTTGTTAATCCTATGAGGATTCGGTTAATACTGAGAGGGGGGGGTGAATCAGTATTAAGACCAATTCAAACTTTAACTCAAAATTAAACTTATTTCAGATTTGAGACCATTTAACAAATACCCCAACTTCTGTAATCAGATTTAATAACCTCTTCATCAGATTTTCTTAACACATTAATCAAATCATTTACCAATACTTTCACCACCAAGGTAATCATATAAACTTGATCAATTACCAACTCATTAACCTTATCGATAAGATCAATTACTTTCTCAAACAACTTCTTATCAATACTGGTAACCTCTGATAAACTTCTGATACAACATCATAATCGGTGTCTCAGAAATAATGCATGAAATGAAATATAAACAAGAACATCACATGAAAAACATTCCACACATGAACACCATAATTTTTTGACGTGGAAACCTAAATAGGGAAAAAACCACGGTGGGAGTTGGCATCCACAAATATTTGTAATCTTTTGAAGTACACCCTGTTAGGAGCTTAGCCCTATTAGGAGCTTACAATATGCCCGGTTAAGAGAAGACCCTGTTAGGAGTCACCTGGTTAGGGGATTTGCCTTGCAGCCCAGTTAGGATCCTATTTATCTGTTAGGATCAACCTCGTGAGAGGATTTCAAACTCTTTTGAGAGCTGCACTTCTCTACTTGCTTGATCAGATCCAGTTATACTCAACACTCTGCAACTCTCAGGCAAATCTCACACTTCACTTGGATGACTTAACACATTCTCTAAGACCACCTACACAATAAACATCAATCATGTCAACCTAAATAGCCATCTCAACTAGGTCAGCCACAAAACCTAATTACATCATAAATATACAATTAGATCACAAGAGATCATCGTAGATCACTATCCAGATCATTACAACAAATTACAATGCAATATCAACCGTTGGTTGATCTTAACTCATCACGAAAATCTGATCTGTATGCTCAAAACACTCTACTAAGTGTTTCACTGATTCCCAAGAAAATCTTCCTTGAATCACACTTAAAAAGCTATCAAATCTTTCATGTGGGTTGTTCCATGTTACCAGCTTTATGTAGACTCTTCATTGATCACCGTCATAATAGAAATCATATTGTTTTGATGATTTCTTCACCGGTCCTTAAACCATACTAAAACCTTAGCAAAACTTCATCAGAAATTTGAAACACACCTTCCGATAATCATCACAAGTTCTTGTTCTGGTCATATACACCTTTCCATGATACAAGTTCACCATCCAAACCGCAAATCACCAATCATCGCCAATCGACCTATCCAATGAAAACAATTCTATTTTACCAGTTAACGTCCTATTTCACAGACTTTAGCTCACTATCGGTAAACCCTGTCTTTTGGTAAACCAAATCACTTAGATGATAAAACAAAACATCAGGAACATCAGTTGCTAGCAATGACAACACAAATAATTGATCATGTCATCTATTCATAAAATCTCAATCTCTTCATCACAAATAGACTTCTATCCTTTACCGGTGTAGTCATCCAACTTCAACTGCATCACCTGATCTGCATCAGTTGTGCAAAATGTCAACAATCTCCCCCTTTGGCATTGATGGCAACACTAATCAAATATACACTCAGAATAACATCATTATCTGCAACTTCCTTGCCAATATCACATCTCTATTGGTTCTCCTTTTGTCATCTCCCCCTTAACCAATGCTTCACTCAATCTGATCTTCAACTTTTCACATTTGCCATATCTAATTTCTATTATTTTCTTCTCCCCCTTTGACAACAATACCAAAGATGTAAATGCATCACTTGTCTTTACAACTATTGTTGCCTCTTTCATCAACTCTACTACATAAATTAGAAAAAAATTATAACAAAGCATTAAATCAGGACTTTACATTAGACTTGCTCCCCAAAGGAGTAGCCTATACCTTCATCAATCCTTATTGAAAAATAAACATGAAATCCATAGGATTAATGGATCTCCATCATTTTAGTTCTCCCAGTGTAGGGGTCTAGCCCTTAGTTTACCTCTAAGAAACTCAAGGGTAGCCTTCGGTAAGGGCTTAGTAAAGATATCAGCTAACTGATATTTACTCTTCACATATTTTGTCTTCACCTCCTTATCTTGAACTCTTTCCCTTAGGAAGTGATACTTTAATTCAATGTGCTTGGTTCTTGCATGAAGTACATGATTCTTAGAAATGTTGATTGCACTTGTATTATTACAATAGATAGTCGTCGGTTCTAACATATCTATCTTGAATCCTTCTAGCACATGTCTCATCCATATTGCCTGTGTGCAATTCATGGATACAGATACATACTCAACTTCAGCTGTAGATTGAGAAACACAAGTTTGTTTCTTACTCATCCATGCCACTAATCTTCCTCCAAGTAGAAAAGCTCCACCAGTTGTGCTTTTCTGATCATGCACATTACCTGCCCAATCAACATCAGTAAAGATATTTAAAGTAAAATCACCTTTATAGGGATACCATAAACCATAGTCTAATGTGCCTTTGAGATACCAAAAAATTCTCTTCATAGCCACCATGTGACTTTATTTAGGCTCTTTTTGAAATCTAGCCACTAATCCAACAACATGAGCAATGTCTGGTCTGCTATGGACAACATAGTGTAGCTTGCAAATCATATATCTATACTCTTTTTCACTAACAACAAGGGAATCATCTTCCTTTGACAACTTGCAACCAATCACCATCAGTGTCCCTACTGGTTTGTAGTCTTCAATGCTGAAAGTCTTCAACACCTCATTTGATATACTTGGTCTGACAAATAAAGATACCACCATCCAATTGTTGAACCGGTAAGCCAATAAAGAACTTAATTTCACCAATTAGAGACATTTCAAATTCCTTTTTCATTATATCAGAAAAGTCCATACATATATCATTTTTGCCACCAAAATTATGTCATCAACAAACACTTTTTCTGTCAGCATCTTGTCTCCATCAGTATTCAAATAAATGTTGTTGTCCTCACCGATACGTTGGAATCCAATCTTGATCAAATGTGCATGTAATCTCTCATACCATGATCTCGGTGCCTGCTCAAGACCATACAAAGCTTTGTGCAATTTACACACCATGTATTTATCATTAGTCAAGGAAAATCCATCTGGTTGTTCAATGTATACTTCTTTTTCTAGAATCCCATTCAAAAAGGCTAACTTGACATCCATTTCGTAGACTTTGAATCCAGTTGTTCAATGTATACTCTAGTAGATCTTTCTCCTGGTTTGCACACCTGCATTCTTATCACCAAATATCTGCTCTTGTGAATGATTCAATCTGACATATCTAGGTATTGTTTGTGCCAATTTTGCATCTTCTTCATCTTCTTCCTCATTGTCATCGCTCACCAGTTGAGCACCTAGTTCAGCATTTGCTGGTTCTTCATTATTCTTTTCTTTCGGTTCAATGATAAAAAAATTTTCCTCATTATCATCCTTTTCAGGTTCAGATCAAATTGTACCTTCAGACTTATCAGATAAATCATCAACTTTTACATTAGCACTTTCAACAATTTTCTTAGTTCTTTTATTGTAATATTTATATGCTTTACTCTTAGAAGAGTAACCAAGAAAAATTCCCTCATCAAATTTTGCATCAAACTTCTCAATGTAGTTATCTCTTTTGATAAAAAATTGACTTCCAAAGATTTTTAAATAGCTAACACAAGGAGTTTTTCCATTCCATATCTCATAGGGTTTCTTATTGTTGCCTCTTTTTACCAGTACCCAGTTTAAAGTGTATATAGCAATACTGACTGATTCTCTCCAAAACATTTTGGATGCATTACCCTATAATAACATGGTTCTTGCAACTTCCACTATTGTTCTGTTCATCCTTTCTGCTATGTCATTCTGTTGTGGTGTCCTTAGAGCAGAGACCTGTCTCTTTATACCTTGTTCATCACAATACTTAATAAATTCATCAAATGTGAATTCACCTCCTCGGTCTAATCTTAAACACTTCAAGTTCTTATCGGTTTCCTTCTCAACCATATCTTTAAATGATTTAAATTTATTAAATGCTTTTGATTTATCTCTCAAAAATGTTACCCACATCATTTTAGAATAGTCATCGGTGAAGATCATGAAATAACTATCACCATAATAACTCTTTGTTCTCATAGGGCCACAAAGATCAGTATGTACCAAATCTAAAACATTCTCATAAATACCATTCTTGCTCTTGAAATAAATATAGGTCATCTTACCGATTTGGCAATCTTTACATATCACACTATCCAGTTTGACAAGTTGGGGTAATCCTTTTACAACACTTGACTTTCTTATCTTAATCAAATTATCAAAATTAACATGATAACATCTTTTATGCCATAACCAATTGTCTTCCATTCTTGCAACCAACAAATTATTAACATTACTATTCAAATGGAATGAGTTACCTCTAGTTTGCTTCTCGGTAGCAATCAGTTCACCATTAACTCCAAGAATTCTGTAGACTCCACTCTTAAACTCAAGCAAATAACCTTTATCATTGAGCTAACCAACACTTAAAATATTATGCTTAAGACCATCAACCCAAAATACATCATCAGCATTACTCTTTCCATTTAGAGAGATTGAACCTTTACCTTTCACCATGCAAGGAGAGTTGTTTCCAAATCTAACAACACCTCCATCAAATTCATTAAGGGTTATGAACTTAATTTTTTCTCCGGTCATGTGGTGTGAGCAACCACTATCTATAATCCGCTCATCACTATTCTCCATACGAGATACTAGTGCCTTTTTATCAAACGGTTCCTCCTTCACAGCTACAAACACAATTTCTTCATTGTCATCTTCTTCTTCCGACTCCTCATCGATCACACCTTCATCTACTACAACATAACAATGTTTCTTTCCCTTTCCTTTGAATCTTCTAAATTTTTCTTTCTTATCAGTGTTAGGGAAGTTAGCAGCAATATGACCAATTTTATTACAAGAGAAACACTTCAAAGGTAGCTTTCCTTTATACTTACCAGTGCCTCTTGGAAATCTCTTTGCTAACTATGCCTCAAGTTCCATCACTTGATCTTTATTGTCTTCATATCCCTGGTGGCTTCCATGACTTGTCTTGCACTCATGATTTTGACATATATCTTTTTCTTTTCTAGCAGATGAACCGATAGATTTTGTCACACTATTGTCAAAACTATTTAACTCAAAAGTTGTAAGCTTACAAATCAATGAATCAACAATTACCTTATCCTTTGAAATAGATCTAAGTTCTTGGAATATCGATGCTCTTATAGCATATTGAGGTTGAAGAGTTTTGAGCATTTTACTTACTATTGTATCATCTTCTATTTTGCCTCCAGCACTCTTAATGCCACCAACAACTTCTTTAATTCTTTGACCATACTATCCAATATTATATCCTTCAATCATTCTCATGTCATCGAACTTTCCTCTCAATCTTTCCTCTTTGGCTCTTTGAACATGCTCATATCCTCCATAGATTGTCTCAAACTTTTCCCAAACCTCACCTACAGTTTCCAATCCTTCAACATCAATATATTCTGAATAAGATAAATTACTAACAATAGCTTCTAGGGATTGCATGTTATCTTGTTATTCTTTGAGTTCATCTGGTGTCAAGGGAGTAGTGGTAGGAGCAACATATGTTGTTTCAACTTGATTCCAATATTGTGCACAAAGACCTTTGATGTAGATCTTCATTCTATCTTTCCAGATCTTGTAGTTATCCTTATTGAACTTGGGAGCCTCTTTCTTCATCATCTTGAATTCCTCAAAATATTTTCCTCAAGTGGTTAGGCTTTCTGCACATAGAGGACCAAAGCTCTGATACCAATTGTTAATCTTATGAGGATCCGACTAATACTAAGAGAGGGGGTGAATCGGTATTAAGACCAATTCAAACTTTAACTCAAAATCAAACTTATTTCAGATCTGAGACTATTTAACAAATATTTCAACTTCTGTAATCAAATTTAATAACCTCTTCATCATATTTGCTTAACACATTAATCAAATCATTTACCAATACTTTCACCACCAGAGTAATCATATAAAATTGATCAATTACCAACTCATTAACCTTATCAATAAGATCAAATACTTTCTCAAACAACTTCTTATCAGTACCGGTAACCTCTAATAAACTTTTGATGAAGCATCATAACCGGTGTCTCGGAAATAATGCATGAAATGAAATATAAACAAGAACATCACATGACAAACATTTCACACATTAACACCATAAGTTTTTGATGTGGAAACCTAAATAGGGAAAAAACCACGGTGGGACTTCGCATTCACAAATATTTGTACTCTTTTGAAGTACGCCCTGTTAGGAGTGATGAATAATGATGAACTACTAAGGTCCTAACCAGTACTAAGAGGTGGGGGGGTGAATCAGTACACAAAAAAAACTTCTTCAACACTTTGTCATATCAAAACATAATTGACCGATAGTCTTCACCACTGAACTTAACCATAGCTATACCAGTTAAACAAAAATACTTCAAACATCATTCAACAGATCTCAAACCTTGATAACTACTTCACTGATATAATCATGCATGAGTTGTACCAATAATACCACAACTATTTAACAATACATGCATATCTAACTTAATCAAAACTACACAATCATCACATGAAAATCTCACAACCCATAACACAGATTTTTCACGTGGAAACCAAAATGGGAAAAACCATGGTGGGAATGAATACCCACAAGTTGTTTGTGAACTCTTTTGAAGTTCGCTCTATTAGGAGCCTAGTCTGGTTAAAGACTTTACAATGAAGGTCCTATTAGGAACTGACCCTGTTAGGGATCACCTGGTTAAGGGATGGTTATATACCCTGTTAAAGGTTGAAACCCTGTTAGGAGTTACCTCGCTAGAGGATTTAAATAACTCAATAACCTTGAGCCACCTAGTTAGAGGATTTACAAAAAATCCTGTTAAAGCTACCCGATCAAGGGATTTACCTTCATTTGAAATGGTTAGAAGACAAGAGGTAAAACACCGATCTGATAACAACACTTCTTGCTAAGGCAGATCCTTTTTAGTTCCTCTCTTCTGCAATCACACTCTACGGATTCCTCACTCTGCTTCGACAAGTATCAAATCTCCAACGCGCGGACACAAATACAACTTTTGCCAACGCCTGCAATAACAAAACTTGTCGACTTTATAGACAACAAATAGGTCGGCAGCATAAACCCTAAACCCTAAATATTTCAAGTTTACACTTACAAGTGGTCCAATCCTAATTGTCCAAGCACATTACATAGAATGAAATGATCTAAAACAGATCTCAAGACATTCTGCATCGTCCAATCTTCACTGCATCTGAAAATTAATAACCCATCACACGCTCTTCACACACCCCTAAGAAAAACACTCATTCCCGAGGTAGGCATTTAATGCATTAAATCTTCATGTGCAAGAACCATAAAGAAATCCTTCACATGCACACAACTGACGTGGTATCTCAATCATTATCCTTATTCCTTAACTAACTGGTCACAAAACATCATCAGTTGCATCGCACAAGCCAAACCAGTAACCCTAGAGTTGAACTGACACTACCAACTGGTACTCACACTTAGTGAACCCTGACACTGATCCACTCCATCTCGGTTGACCATAACCGCTTCTGATCTTCATACCGGTTCATACCGGTTCACCTACTTGAGCACTTATTGACATCAATGACAACATGCATTATCACCACCTCATCATATGCCAACAATATCCCCCTTTGGCATTAATGGAAATAATCAGTGCATCTTTGCTCAGTATCTGTACCATTCTCAATAACATATACCAGTTCAACTTAAAAGGTCACCACCACCACTTGGACTGGTCAGTGTGAACTTTGCTCAATCGCTTCTCACACCACTTATTTTATCTCTGCTTTGCATATTGACCTTCAAAAATATGTCTTCTCCCCCTTTGACAGCAATGCCAAAGTGGAGGCACAAGCTTCTAGGCTCCACTATGTTGCTCCCCCTATGGAGTAGTATCCTTCAACACATCAATCCTATAAGATTTGACACGGTAGTACCTGACTGATGTGGAGCACACATCTTTAATTTACTTCATGAAGGGGACTAACCCCTAATGCCCTCTCAAATAGGTAAATGTAGTCTTCGGTAAGGGCTTAGTGAATATGTCTTGTAGCTAGTCCTTACTGGAAACATGTTTTAACACAACCTCTTTATTCTGAACCTTTTCTCTCAAGAAATGATACTTAAGCTCAATATGCTTGGTCCTGGCATGCAATACTAGATTTTTGGAAATATTTATTTCATTGGTATTGTCACAAAATATACTCACCGGTTCAGATATAATCACTTTGAAGCCATTCAATACATGCTTCATCTAGATTGCCTGAGTGTAGTTCATAAATGCTGCCACATACTTCGCTTTAGTTGTAGACTGGGAAATATAGCTCTGCTTCTTTTTTGTCCACAAGACTAGTCTTCCACCAAGGAAGAACGCTCCACCGGTTGTGCTCTTCCAGTCATCCACATTACCTGTCCAATCTGCATTGGTAAATACTTTGAGATCAAATTTGCCATTGTATGGATACCACAATCCATAGTCAACTATCCCTTTTAGGTATCTAAGAATCCTCTTTACCACAACCAAGTGGGATTCTCTTGGACTCTTCTGAAAACAGGCCACTATGCCCACTGCATGAGCAATATCCGGTCTGTCGTGCACCACATAGTGCAACTTACATATCATTGACTGGTACTCCTTCTCATCCACCAATGTTGTATCATCCTCCTTTATTAGTTTGCAACCGGTCACCATCGATGTTCCAACCGGTTGCTCTCCTCCATGCCAAAGGTCTTCAATACCTCTTTGATATACTTGGATTGGGTAATGAAGATACCCTCTTTCATCTGCTAAATCTGTAGACCAATGAAAAACTTTATCTCTCCAATCAAAGACATATCAAACTCCTTTTTCATCTCATCTGCAAATGCATGACTCATATCATCATCTCCACTGAAGATTATATCATCTACAAATGCTTTACATATTAGAATTTGACCACCTTCAGATTTCAGGTAGATGTTGTTGTCCTCACTTGTTCTTTGAAATCTTATCTTCATAGGATGAGAGTGTAACCGTTTGTACCATGCCCTTGGTGCTTGTTTTAATCCATACAGGGCCTTGTATAATCTTCACACCATGTCACTATCTTCTGACAAAGAAAACCCATCTGGTTTCTCAATATACACTTCTTCCTTCAGGATTCCATTCTAGAAGGCAGACTTCACATTCTCTAAGACCATTGACACAATAAACATCAACTGTGTCAACCTAAATAGCCATCTCAACTAGGTCAGCCACAAAACCTAATTACATCATGAATTTACAATTAGATCACAAGAGATCTTACAACAAATTATAATGCAATATCAATTGTTGGCTGATCTTAACTCATCACGGAAATCCAATCTGTATCCTCAAAACACTCTACTAAGCATTTCACTGATTCCCAAGAAAATCTTCCATGAATCGCGCTAAAACACCTATCAAATATTTCACACGAGTTGTTCCATGTTACCAGCTTTATGTAGACTCACTGTCGATCATTGTCATAATAGAATTCATTACCAGTTTGATGATTTCTTCATCGGTCCTTAAACCCTACTAAAACCTTAGCAAAAATTCATCAAAAATTTGAAACACGCCTTCCGGTAATCATCACAAGTTCTGGTTTTGGTCATATACACCTTTCCATGATACAAGTTCACCATCCAAACCGCTAATCATCAATCATGGCCAATCAACCAATCCAATCAAAACAATTATATTTTATCGGTTAAATTCCTATTTCAAAGACTTTAGCTCACTGTTGGTAAACCCTGTCTTCTAGTAAACCAAATCACTTAAATGATAAAATAAAACATCAGGAACATTAGTTGCCAGCAATGATAACACAAATAACTCATCATGTCATTTATTCATAGAATCTCAATCTCTTCATCACAAATAGACTCCTATCCTTTACCGGTGCAGTCATCCAAGTTTAACTACATCACCTGATCTGCATCAGTTATGCCAAATGCCAACACACTCTAACTTAACCCTCCTTTAAACTCATGGGTCTCTTCAAGAATTCATTGATTTGACCATGGTTATCCCTTTAACCCTTGCACAAGAGTTTATCCTTTTGATAAAAGCTTTATCCATTAACTCAACCCTAACCAAACTCTCGTAGGGTAACCCTCATGTCTCCTCAGGCATTTTATGCCTCTTCTCTCCCCTGTCAATCCTTCTCATATTGACACTTGTCAAAATGGGATTGGTTTGAAAGTATCACATGGATTGAATATCCTTCAATCCTAACCTTTGTTAATATTAATCAATCTTAACCATCCATTTGCCCATTTCTTCTATAAATAGGCCTCATTTCTCTCATTATCCATCATCCAAGTTTAATACATCCAGATTATAGTCTATTTCATCAAATCTTAAGCTTTGCCTCTCTTTGTTTAATCAAAATCTTTAACATTTAGAAGCATTTCATATCATTACCATAGCATATTTATGTTAGTATAGCTTAATATCCATATCGTAGCATGGTTAGTTTCATTATCATAGCATAATATCTCATCTTAGAAATCTTTCTTAATCATCATATAGATCTTAGCTTCTTTTCATAAAGATCATCCTATCACACATCACTCGTTCTTGGAGTTTTCATTCCAAAGGTTAGTTGTTCAATTATGTGAGAGAAATCATGACTTAAGGAATCCTATGAGATAGAAAACAATGGAATGGTTTTGAGAGGATATTGGTTTAACCTATTTTAATTATTTGATCCTTCATATGTAATGTTTCATTGGTATGCCAAGGTAAGGATTTGGTAAGCCAAGGTAAGGATCTGATCCTGAAAGCTTTATTAATAAAATAAAAGTTACATAGAGATTGGCTAGTTACCTTCACAAGTGTTTCATCCATGATGATTTGGTTAGAAATTAGGAGGAAAGCCATGTTTCTCGAAGAATAGACATGTAAAATAGAATTATAGCAATAGAGGGATAGAAGATGAGGATGGATCCTATGTACAAAGGGGCCTTTATTGAAGAAAAGGATCCTATGGAGAGAGCTGAAATAATTCTCCAACATGAGCCAAAATTGACTCGTGGTGTGCCACCACATGTTTTGAGAGGAGTAGGGGAATTTCTCCAAGAACTTGATGTGTGATAGGTGGAGATGGAGGTCATTACTCTTATTAGCCATATTTCCCCTCAACTCACTCTTGAAAGTATTTTTTTAGTTGATGTTAATGACTAAGAGGAGGTAGCAGGGGATGATGATGTAGAGTATATTGAAAGACCTATTATTTTGAGTTATAATCCCCTTGAAGATAGGGAGGTAATTAAAATAGAGTCATCAGATCAGTTATTTGATGATGTGAGGCATCTTGCAAGCCAAAAAAAAATATGATGATGCTTTCATTGGTTCTAACTAATTTAAAGCATTTCTTCTTGAGTTTAAGGGTAAGAAATTAGGAGAAAAGCTAAAGAATATTACATTAGACATGCTTTCATAGCTCAACAAGCAACTATGGAAAGAAGTGAGTGAAGAAATAGAAACTATGACTATAGAAAAGGGAAGGAAGTTTCTATAAGAAGTTTTTTTAATGATTCTTCCAAGGTAGGACATGTCTTCTAATATAATTTTTGATAATATGAGTGCAAATCAAAATTTGAATGTGAAAATGAACGTTGAAGTAGAAAATAATGTTTATATGGGATTAGGGTTCAACCCTGATAACATGTCTGAGACTGTTTGGGCACTATATCCACTTGGAAGGAGGTCACTAACCATTGAAGACCCAAGCAAAATATGTGGACAACTTGTGGTCCATATGCTTGAAGATACTGACCCTATTGAGGCAACAAACTTGACAATTCATGTGGCCAAGTTCACTAAAGCTCAATAGAGATGCTGGTCAAAGAAAACATAAGATATATAAATGAAAATGAGAAATTAAGATAGGAGAATGCATGTTTCAGAGATAAATGGGATCCATGACAAGCAATTTTTCACCTAGCACTTCTCAATGGGCCACTGAGTATTCAAATAAGGATAAAGAGATAATTGAAATCATTACTAAGAGAACTCATTGGGGAAGTGTGGCAAAGAAATCCCAAGAAAAGGTAATAAACTAATTATCAAGTTGAAAAATATCAAATATGATATGGCTTTGATCTTGGTGAATAAGAGATTTGAAAGTATGATTGCACTGGCTGACAAGTTTTTGGGCCATATATATTAGGAAACATAATTCTTTGAAGGAGGATAATAGGTTTCAGGAAAGATTGTAGTTTGTGAATGATAAATTGAAAGGCGAGAATGTTGGAGATGTTTTGAAATCAATAAATGAATGTATAAACAAGCATGGAGTATATCATAAGGAGCTTATTAAGGATTTGAGTGAATATAATCAAATGCAAGGTACACCTCCTCCAAATTTCTTTAAATAAGATGATAGTCTCAAAGGGAAAGACAAGTGAAATAATGAATTAACACAAATATTGGCTCAAGCATTAGATTCTATAAACGATGAAGAAAATATTACTGTAGTGTCCTAAAATTGCACTCCTCTACAATTTTCACCACATTTGGGTCTTCACCTTAGTGTTTGCGCCCCTTGGCCTGATTGAAGACCTGAATATGGTCGTACCCCTCATAAATGCCACAAACATTGATTTCCACTTAATATGCACCTTGATCCTAACCCAAAATAGGGTAGGACCAAGGCGTGGTCCCCTGGTCCTCATGGGACCATGGTGCCACACCATGCTCCTCCCTAAATTAGGCCCTCTTTAAAACCCTTTTTGCAATTAAAAAATGAGTGGGATCCCCCTCTCCATGTCAGGTCATGTTGGAAAATTAGCCAATTTTCCCAAAGGGAAAGTATATAAAGAGGATTTCCCCTCTCATTTGACATCCATCAATTAGAAAGAGCACACATACGACATCAAGCAAGATTTAAGCATTCAAGCAATTGAGCATTTTTAGTCTTCCTTCAAGCCTTTGAGCAACAATAAAGTCAAGATTAAGGAACTAAAGATGTGAATTCATTTATCCTACTTTGTTGAAGACTTCATAAACCCTAATTCCATGTGGAGGCAAGAAAAAATTGACAAGGAGGTATCATCATTCAATTTTCAGTCATAATTCAACATCTCCCTCAAAAGGAGAACCTTTCATTACAATCATTTCAATTACATTTATTTTAATTTCATGGTTAATTCCAAAATAGGGGTTTGACCTAAGGCAAGCCCCTATTCCCAACCTTTTTCCCCTTCTTTTTGTGTGTAGGAAACAAGTGTGGAGCTACGATCTTTAGAATAAGCATTATTTGCAGAGACAAATCAACCCTTTTTGGCATGCGGAAAAGTAGGGGGACCAGGGTGCCCACCACCATGCTTCCAACATTTTTGGAACTTTTTGGAGGATTAGATCTGAATCTATATATATATATATATTACTCAAATCTAGGTTCATGCAAAAATCTAACGTCTATAGCTCACTATTTTCTCAGTTTTACCTTCATTTTTTAGCACTTTACCTAATTTCTACATTTCAACTTACAAAAGAGGAAACCAAAATTAAATAAAAAATCAATTCAATTCATTTAGTATTCAGTCCTTATCTAATTTATGATTTAATCTAGTGGATCCCCTTCCTCTTTTTAATGTAATGGTCCCTAAGTGAAGAATTTAGTGGTTTTCTCCCTCTAATGATGGAAACCCTAAATTTTTCCACCTTACATTTTTGTGAACCCTGTCATGCCTGCGAAGTGTGATACCTACAACTGCAACACAAAACACTCAATAGATCATTACAAGCATGGTTAGCAAATAATAAGCAAACAAAGATGAACCATGACAAAGCGACCTATTGCCTCCTAAGAGATGCGAGTATGGATTTTCTCTCAGATCTGGATAAGCAATCCCAGTGACTTGACTACACCTAGACGAAGGATTTGAAATGATAATGATATGCAAAGATGAGATTGATTATGATAGATTGATCCAAGAGACTAATTAAGATAATGATATGCATGATTCAGATATGATGATGATGCAATGATGCAACTAAGCTACATGATTCAAAAATTATGCTAGAAATGATCAAATTAAATTAAATCTAAGATGAAATTTCTTATAACAACAATGCTCAAATGATATGCCTATAGTAACAATGCCTAAATTTATAATGATATTGGATCCTTATTGCTCCAAAATGAGGGATATTTATAGAATTTCCAAGGCCAGGGGTGAGGTGGTAGGAATCAACGGTCAAGATTGATTCTGAAGATATCGAGGGTGAAATTGGAGGAGGTTGGAGAAGAGGTTGGAGGAAGAGACACTTGTCATCTCTGTGGTGACAAGTGTCAAGGAGTTTTGCTCATAAAAGGGCAAGTGTCCAAGAGAGGAGTGTAGCATCGTAAAATTGTGACACTTGCAATTTTGACTGCATTTGGGTCTTCACGATGGCAGCGCAACGTTGAACCTGAATGGAGACCCTGAAACCTATTTACGACATCAAAAACTGCATCTTTCTGCACCTTGGCCTGATCCTCCTTGCACCCTGCTGTCCCGGGAGGTGGGACCATGGCGCCCAACACCCTGGTCCTTCAAGACCATGGTGCTTAGCACCCTGGTCCCTCAAGACCATGGCGCCCAGCGCCCTGGTCCCTGGCCCTATTTTGGGCCCGGTCTCTTGTTGGGCATCGAGTCTTCAAGTTTACAATTTGGAAAATAATGCTCCTAGGTCGGCCTAAGGTCGGAAAAATCAGTCTCCTAACCCTAATTGACAAGTATATAAACTACATTTCCCCTCCCAGAAAAAGGAGAGGGCGAAACATATGTGTGCAAGAGGTGGAAGCAATTTTCAAACATTCAAGCATTCAAGCATTCCTTCAAGCAATTGAGCATTCTAAGTCTCCATTCAAGGCTAGGTGTTGCATTCAAGACAAGGATTCAACCATTGAAGAGGAGATCACCTACAACATACAACATACAACATCATTACACCTTCACATGTAAGAATACAAACATTCTTACAACAAGGTTGCAGGTACGCGGCTGTAATTGAAGATCTGGAATCCTTGTGCAGAGACAAACAGATCCCCCTTCATTTTGCGGATTTTTCGGAGGACCGTGTGCACTCCGGGCACCATCGTCCCATCAACTTTCGCTCAAACTTGCAGGACAGCATCGTCTCGACATTTTACTACTAATTTCAGGTCCGTAGCTTCATCCCGTGTCCCTATCTCCGTCTACAAGCGAATCTTTCTTACTTTTACATACACTCCTAGTTCAATACTTCTATCTACATTCTTTACAAAAGACGGTATCCTTGATGTATCAACCCTTGAAACTCATTTAGAATTCAATCTTGCATTGTGTGGGATTGGATCTTGTGAGTTTCAACCCCTCTTTTTAATGTAAAGTCTCTCCTAAGTGAAAACCATCAATCCTAGTGACCTCCTTTCTCTCTCCTTGGAGTGGGGGAACACCTAGGGTCCGATTTTCCGCTTTACAAGGAGATATGTGGCCAAAGTGCCATGTGTCTCAAGAAGAAAATATCTACACCATAGGAGGTTAGGATAAGGAGGTTAGAATGTGAAAAATAGGATAGGGTTAGGCAAACCCAAGGTTAGGTGGAATGGGTTAGGTTAGATGGATGGTTAGGTTAGGTGGTTAGAAGTTAGGAGGCATGTGGGTAATTTGAATTTAAAAATTCAAATAATAGGAAAAGGCTAATTAATTCTCAACAACTCATAAATTGATTTGTTTTAATTAATTAGGGGATTAGAAGAACTGATTGAAATGGGTGGGAGGATTAATTAATCAAAGGGGACTATTGAAATGAACCTATTAAATAAATCCTTAGATTTATTAATAAGTAGATGAAAGGGATAAATTTAATCGAATTGCCTAATGAATTCAATTAAATTAGGAAGGGGGATTAATTAAATAATTGCTTATTTAATTAATTATCTTTAGACCATTTTTAGGTGTATACATTTTGCCCCTCTTTGAAGCGAGGTGTGATGACATGTTGATTCAAAGAATAATCTCATTTTGATGATGATATTAGTTCGATAGGATGCCCCAACTATTGATTGATAAATTGTGATATGATGATGCCCCCTTAGGAGATCAATTGAGATAATTAACCTTTGGAGTTTTTAAATCTTTGCGAAATTGATATCCCGATTAGAAGTGATTCGATGTCTGCAACTGTGGTTGATGAAAATGCGAGTTCTATGATCATGGTGATGTGGTTTTTTTATTATTGATAAAGCTTGATTGGTTAGATTGATAAGATTGAGATTCAGTCTGGTTTCAGGAATGACACCTCCTGTATAAGACAAAGATGATCAAAGCATCTGGTTTTAGGAATGATATATCTTGTATAAGACATGATCAGAACATCTGGTTTCAGGAAAGATACATCTTGTATAAGACATGATAGGATCGATTTAGATGCGAATGATTAATAGAATTGATAAGGTTGATTGGGTAAAGAACTGACAGTTTGTTGATATCAAGTTGTAGGAAGATTTAGATATGTTGATGTTGGTTCTATTGAGGGGGGAAATATAAGATTTTCGCTGGGTCGATAATATCTGGAGAGAGATGAGTCATCATTTTGATTGCGTATACACTTATGATGATACCTTGATGATTCATGCGATAGATTTAACCTTGGATAGAATGAGCATGCAGGATCTCATGCAAGAATGAAATGTAAGCTAAATGCAAATACCAATGCAAAGTTATGACCAGACCAGTCACTAGGTTATTGCATTTTGTCATCATTGAGATTTTTAAATGTACGAAGTGAGTGCAAACATCAATGGTATAATTAAACCATGATGACCTTAGCATGACTTTCTTGGATTTTGATATGGCAGGTTAGCAAAAGCATCGAGGTATAATTGAACAAAGATGACCTGAGTGTTGCTTGTGTAAAACAAGCAGTATTAATCATTTCAATACACAAATCGGAAATGTCTTCGATGATACTCCGATGATCATGTCCTGAGACAAATTTGTACATATTAATGATTAATTTGCAGACAACAGACAAGAAAAATATCATGTTCCTTCCTTGTTCCTCTAGTCAGAGACATCCTGGAGTTATTCAGAAATCATGATAGCGAGAATTAAGATAGAAAATTTGAACAAGCATGTTAAAATCATTATCCAAAAGATATCATCCATTGAAAAGTGTGTGATGTGCTTAAACTAACTTTGTGATAGTTTGATGGTTGACAATTTGATCTCGTGTTCAATGTTGGATGTGTCTCGGTTTTTCGCTTGACAAGGGTTGCCTGACTATTATTCTACCTATTTGATTAAGCTCAAAATGATCAAAAAAAATTTCCCCCAGCTAGGTTCAGGATTTTGCCCCAAGCCTAGTAACAAATTCATTACGATATACCCAATGATCCAAACCACAGAGAGAAGCCATCCGGGATGCCTGTGTATGTACAAGGCTTTATTATTCATATGAACAACGCTAAATGAATGCAAGTGGAAGAATGCATGAACTAATAGATGGAAGAGATAGCGGACAAATAGCGCTTGTTTGCCAGGTTTTCACCATCTGTTTTTATTGCACTTTTTCTCTTTCTTTTTTTTTTTTTTGGATTTTTTGCTTTTTCACTTTTTCTTTTGGATTTTTCTGCTTTTTCACTGTTTTTGGGTTTTTCTGCTTTTTCACCATTTTTTGGATTTTCTGCTTTTTCATTGTTTTTTGGATTTTTCTGCTTTTTCAGACATAAAATTTCTTCAGATGCATGCTATTGATGGGTTCATCAAGATAATCTTTGTCCTATGTTGATAGTTGATATGCTCCTGACCCAAATACTGATGTGACCACAAATGGACCTAACCAGTTTGGTTCGAACTGAACTTTCTTTTCTCGATCTGCCTGGTTGCGCGGATTTTCCTTGAGTACTAGTTCCCCAATTTGAAATGTTCTTGGTTTGACCCCGTGATTATAACTCTGGCACATTCTTTATTGATATACCTTTAAATGATCAAAGGCATTTTGTCTTCGTTCATGGATCAATTCTAACTCCTGTAATCGACACACTCGTTGTTCTTCATCTAGGATATTACCTTTTAATGATACTCGTACAGAAGGTATCTCTACTTCTATTGCCAGTATTGCTTCTGATCCATAAACAAGAGAGAAATGTGTGGTACCTATTGGTGTGCGGATACTAATACGGTAGGCCCATAGAGAAGGGTTTAATTGAATATGCCAATCTCTACCCGCATCATTCACTATCTTTTTGAGGATTTTCAGAATAGTTTTGTTTGATGCTTTTGCTTGCCCATTCCCTTGTGGATAGTAGGGTGTGGAAAATATGTGTTGGATCTTTAATTTCTCACATAGTTCTTGTACATCTTGATTCTTGAACGGTCACCCATTATCAGTGATAATGGTCATGGGTATTCCATAGCGATAGATGATGTAGTTCAAGATAAATGCAACAATTTGTTTTACTATGATATTTGTGAGAGGTACTCCATCAATCCATTTTGTGAAATATTCTATAGCAACAAGGATGAATTTGTGACCATTAGATGAAGAAGGATTTATCTTTCCTACTAGATCAAGACCCATTGGCAGAAAGGCCAAGATGTTGCCAAAGCATGAAGTTCTTGTGTTGGTGCATGAGTCAAATTCCCATGGATCTAACATTGTTTGCATGTTCTAGCTATCTGAAAAGAATCTCGTTCCATAGTTGGCCAATAATAGCCCAAGCAAAACTATTTTACTGTGATATTTGTGAGAGGTACTCCATCAATCCATTTTGTGAAATATTCTATAGCAACAAGGATGAATTTGTGACCATTAGATGAAGAAGGATTTATCTTTCCTACTAGATCAAGACCCATTGGCAGAAAGGCCAAGATGTTGCCAAAGCATGAAGTTCTTGTGTTGGTGCATGAGTCAAATTCCCATGGATCTAACATTGTTTGCATGTTCTAGCTATCTGAAAAGAATCTCATTCCATAGTTGGCCAATAATAGCATCAAACAAAACTATTTTCAGAATAGTTTTGTTTGATGTTTCTGCTTGCCCATTCCCTTGTGGATAGTAGGGTGTGGAAAATATGTGTTGGATCTTTAATTTCTCACATAGTTCTTGTACATCTTGATTCTTGAACGGTCACCCATTATCAGTGATAATGGTCATGGGTATTCCATAGCGACAGATGATGTAGTTCAAGATAAATGCAACAATTTGTTTTACTGTGATATTTGTGAGAGGTACTCCATCAATCCATTTTGTGAAATATTCTATAGCAACAAGGATGAATTTGTGACCATTAGATGAAGAAGGATTTATCTTTCCTACTAGATCAAGACCCATTGGCAGAAAGGCCAAGATGTTGCCAAAGCATGAAGTTCTTGTGTTGGTGCATGAGTCAAATTCCCATGGATCTAACATTGTTTGCATGTTCTAGCTATCTGAAAAGAATCTCGTTCCATAGTTGGCCAATAATAGCCCAAGCATGTGAGTTTTTTCAAAAGGGTAAGACCACTTGAATGAGTGCCACAAATGTCGTTATGGACTTCATGTAAGGCCTTCTCAGATTCTTCTTGTTCGAGACATTTTAAAAGAGTACCGTCTAGACCTCGTTTAAAAAGGGTATCCACGACAAGAGTAAAATGGGAGGATTGGTGAATGAGGTATGTGTAAGTTTGGCCATAGCGAGAGGAATCATGCCCAACAAGGTGACATATAGTTTGGCAATTAGGACAATTATGAGCAGGGTAAAACAAGTCTTCCACCAAGAATTCATAACGCTCTTGATTTTCCTGTGTCTAAAGGAGAGAAGCACGTGTAGCCATGGGACCTACTACTTTGTTGTCATTCCTTGGAATCTGTTGAAAAGTTATTTCTACAAAGTATTTCTTGATATCATCAACCATATTTTTATAAGGCATCAACTTTTTGTCCTTTGTTTGATAATCGTCATTGATTTGATTGATGACGAGCTGAGAGTCTCCAAAGACTTGAAGTTGTGTAATGTTACATTCTATATCCATTTTGATGCCTGTAACCAAAGCTTCATATTTTGTTGTATTGTTGGTGCATGGAAAGCTTAATTTGTATGCTTTTGGAGTTGTATGACCTTCTGGTGTGATGAATAGAATACCTGCTCCTGATCCATGTTGTGTTTTATTATTGATGCCTGTTCCTAGACTGATATTCGGGTGATGTATTATAAGATCTGGATCGAACCTTGGAATGTCTACATATGACCAAGCAAAATTGATTTGCCTTCGTTTAAAGAATTCCATATATTGTTGCCTTGCTAGTTCTGACAGAGAAGTTGCTAGATATAGATCAGTTGTGCCAATGTTAACTACCTCTACTGGTTCCATCAAGATAGATGACCTCTTTTGATAGAATTTAGGTAAGGTGTCAAATCTTCCATCTTTTGGCACCTCGAGGAGGTTTTCACCATTAGATGCATCCTTTGTTTTTACTTTTTCTCAATCTAATGTTGCCAAGAAATGGTTTTCAACATTTAAACTAATATTGTTTTCTTGATTTTCACTTTTGCAACTAGGAGATTTGTCACCCACTTGACTCGAAGATACATTAGCGAAATCCCTGGTGAAAGTTGTTGCTAGTTCAATTGCATTAAGATATAAGGATATAGCGTGGTCATTAGGAAAGGTATCAATGGCAATATGTCCTTTGTTTTCCCAATCCATAGGTTCAGTGGGGATTAAGGATAAAGGATCCTCATGTTGGATAGTTTCAAAGATATTAAAGGTCGTTATAGAGATGTCAAGGCTTTCAGTATGTATTTCCATGTCTAGAACAATACTCTCGTCAGAAGGACCTTTCGCAAGTAGCTCCTGACTGTCCTCGATTAAGTCCAAGTCAACCGAATGTGTTTATGATTCAAGTGGGATAATTCCTAATGTTTGTCTTGCATACGTGTGAACTATATCGACTCCTACATCTTCTTCTTCCCTTTCAATTTGAAGTTGCTCTTGTTTGTTTTTCCATGATAGAAAATATTCTCTATTCCCTCGATCTTTTAGCTGCATTTGTTTTTTCATGTTTGACAAAATTGAGGTAAATGATTGTTCTTTGGATTGTGTGCTTGAAGATGTTGCCTCTCTATTATGTGGAACAATAACCTTTGGGGCCAGTTTCAAATTACTACGACATTACAATGGATTTGAGTCTGCTGAGATCGTGATTTCCTGCCCATTGTATGCATATTTTAGGCACTTATGACATGTTGATGGAATAGCTTGTATGTCATGTATCCATGGTCTTCCCAAGAGTAGGTTTTATGGTAAGTCCAAGTCAAAAACTTGGCATCCTGTGTCTTTTTGCAAAGGTCCCACTCTGATGGGTAATACCACAATTCCTTTAGAGGAATGCTCTTCTTCATCATATGCTTTGATGGTGATCTTTTTTCGAGGATCAATTGCATCTTCTGAATAACCTAGAGCATGAACAAGACTCAATGAGCAATTTTTTAAGCCAGCTCCACCATCTATTAGGACATGTTTAACAAGTGTTCTATGAATGAGGACTTCAATTTGCAAGGGAGCGTTATGGGGATGTTGCAAGGAATCAATGCTTGGATATGAAGGAGATGAATAGGATCCTCTAAAATAGGTTTGATGGGTATATTGTTTGGTGAGGATGCTATGGAAGACTCTTGCAAGTTTTCAAGAGGTGTAGGAATAGATGCCTTTGGAGAGTCAATTTTCTTATGGGGGGATGAACCATTGCTAGACATAGGTGCACGATTTTGATGTTCTTTAGCAAAATCCTTTAGGGGTCTCTTTAAGAGTTGCATAAAAGAGTCACCTTTCTTTGGAGATGTATTTGAATCCTTGTGAGATTTTGATATAGTTGGATTTTGATTTTGCACTTGTTTGATTTCTCTGATACGTTGGATTGTTATGTCTTCTTCTTGTATTTTTCTTTGGTATTCATGTTGCTATGATCTTCAATTATTTCCAATGTTTCTCTTTCTGTTTCTGCAATCTTTCATCTCTGAGCCCTGGTTAAAACATGCATACATGTGTGTTAGATATTGTGCTAGGATTCGATTGTTCAAAATTTGTTTTGATAAGTGATCAATTGTCAATGTGATAAAGTAATATGACACAAAAAGATGATCCAAGTGTTTAAAAGTTTGCAATTTTTTTGATCTTCGGTTTTGGAGTGCAATGATGATGATATTGATAAAAACCAATTCCACTAGGAACGATATATCCTACGTTGTGGGACAAGGTTATCCTGACCAAACGTTCTAGTTTTATGATAAAGGATGATAGATCCTGATGAGAAACTATGTTTTGAGTGATCAGTTTATCAAAGAGGGTGATGATGCACTTTGAGATGTTTAGATCTTGAACTTGTTGAATGTAAATACTTGAAAATATTGAGGTGTCTATTTCTAGATTCTGATTTGACAGATGATAACTTGACCAAGCGAACCAAGAAGACAATCTAAGCATAGAAATGACAGATAACAGGTGTTTATGCTCACTGTAAATTGACCAAGAAAATATGACAGATCTGAAAAAGATATGCAAGAAGATAGTTCTGGATAGACACATACATAAATTTGTATGACAGATTACATAGCCCCGAATGACAATTTAGATAGGATCATACGACAAACCATAAATTTCACACAAAAGAAGACATAAACTCGTACAATCTTTCTCACAGAACCAGATGACAAATGATAACACAAAATTCCTTACTAAACTGGCTCGTACGACAATTCTCACTGGACCGACCAATAAAAGATAACACCAATTTTTCTACTAAACTGGTTTGTACGACAATTCTCATTGGACCATACGACAAAGTAGATGCCTTGTATGACAAAATAAAATACTCGTACGATAAAGAACAGAAAAGAGACAAAAATGTTTGTTTGGCATAATTTTGATTAATGAAGTTTGATTTTTGGCTTCTATTTTCCAGTTTTAAAGGTTTGATTTACTATTTTAGGTATGAAGACACAGCAAACACGCAATATGATAACTGACCTCAAGCACATTACGCTACCTAAGGAAGTTGGCTGAGAGAGAAAACCTTTGCTTGCAAGCTTAGGTACACACCCAATAGCTAATCAAAATATGACCGATGAGTCTCACGCAATGGATTCTCAACGCCGTATTATCCAAATCCAAACGCTAATGGGGGCACAATATGGCAAGTGTCTTGGGAGAGTTACTATCTCTCTTGCACAAATATTATCCCCCTTTCGGAGGTGAATTGGTTAGCTTCTAATTTAATTGGAACTAGTAAGGGATCCGTTCGACGCGTCAGGGTATAAAATCAATTAAGAGGTCTCTCGGCCTTGAAAACCAAGATTTGATATACCCGAAGGTACGGAGGAGAGCTATTCCCGAGCACTATCATTAACTTGATTTTCATCAAATCACATTTATTTTATAGTGGGTTGGAGTACTTGTCATTAGTCATTCCCACTTGGGTCGTTCCTCTCTCACTGACCTTAATGGCTTAGAGTTATTAGCTCCTCAGGAGGACAGGCCCGCTAAAGATATGCACTATTGAAAGCAAAAGATAAGTCTAGCTTTCTGATCACCTAAGAAAGGTGAGAGCATACTCGCCTATCATCAAAACACATAATACATGATTGTTCATTCCCTTTAGCAAAAATAAGTGTGCCTAGAAAGTTTAAAGAAGACATAAATTTTGGTTGAGTCTCCTAGGCAACCTGCAAAATAGATACATTAGTAGTCATGATGTTTGGATGAAATGAAGCTTTGACAAGCGTAATCTTCGACAATCATCCTGCAAAAACTAGTTAGGCTGCCGAAAAACTCACCAACAAACTAGGGTTAGCATTACTAATAACCAAATTGAAGCATGAAAACCCTAAAATGTAATCTGTTTTGAAAACACAAAAATAGAATTTTGTATGACAATTCTCACCTGATCGTACGACAATTCTCTCTGGTCGTACGAGGACACAAAGGAACTCGTACGAGGCAAAAAGGGAACTTGTCCAAAATTCTAAATCAGACCCGGCCAAAAACCTGCTAAACTGGAAATTTGATGAAGCTAAAAGGCTAAAAATGAGCTTTTAGGCCCCACTGTGGGCGCCAAAATGTCATGCCTATGAAGTGTGATACCTGCAGCTGTAACACAAAACACACAATAGATCATTACAAACATGGTTAGAAAATAATAATAAAACAAAGATGAACCATGACAAAGTGACCTATTGCCTCCTAAGAGATGCGAGTATGAATTTTCTCTAATATCTGGATAAGAAATCCTAGTGACTTGGCTACACCTATACGGAGGATTTGAAATGATAATGATATGCAAAGATGAGATTGATTATGATAGATTGATCCAAGAGACTAATTAAGCTAATGATATGCATGATTAAGATATTATTATGATGCAATTAAGCTAGAAAAGAGATTGATTAAGCTACATGATTCAACAATTATGCTAGAAAATGATCAAATTAAACTAAATCTAAGATGCAATTGCTTATAAAAACAATGCTCAAATGATATGCCTATAGTAACAATGCCTAAATTGATAAGGATATGGGATCCTTATTACTCCAAAATGGGGGATATTTATAGGATTTCCAAGGCCAGGGTGAGGTGGCAGGAATCAATGGTCAAGATTGAGTTTGAAGATATCAAGGGTGAAATTGGAGGAGGTTGGAGAAGAGACTGAAGGAAGAGACACTTGTTATCTCTATTGTGACAAGTGTCAAGGAGCTTTTCTCATAAAAGGGCAAGTGTCCAAGAGAGGAGACATGTGGCCAAACCATGTGTCTCAAGAAGAAAATATCCACACCATAGGAGGTTAAGATAAGGAGGTTAGAATGTGCAAGATAGGATAGGGTTAGGCAAACCCAAGGTTAGGTGGAATGGGTTAGGTTAGATGGATGGTTAGGTTAGGTGGTTAGAAGTTAGAAGGCATGTGGGTAATTTGAATTTAAAAATTCAAATAATAGGAAAAGACTATTTAATTCTCAACAACTCATAAATTGATTTGTTTTAATTAATTAGGGGATTAGAAGAATTGATTGAAATATGGGGGGGATTAATGAATTTGAATTAATTAATCAAAGGGGACTATTGAAATGAACCTATTAAATAAATCCTTAGATTTATTAATAAGTAGATGAGAGGGATAAATTTAATCGAATTGCCTAATGAATTCAATTAAATTAGGAAGGGGGATTTATTAAATAATTGCTTATTTAATTAATTATCTTCAGACTATTTTTAGGTGTATACAAACCCAACTCCTTACACTCTTATTTTTTATTTATGTTCTTAGATCTGATTTTTTATGCAATTTAAAAATAAAGTTTTCATTTACAAGTTTGATTTCCTAGCAAATTCTAAAAATTTACAGGTTAATTTCACTAAAACCCTGATTTTTAATTTTAAAATTGAGCTTGTGAATTGCATAATTTGGATTAATTGTTTCAAATTTGAGTGTTATCCAATTTCAAAATTTTAATTTTCACTTGCAAGCCAAATTTCACATTTTAAAATTAAGTGGTTAATTCCAAAAACCCTAATTTTAAAAAAATTAAAATTAGAAATATTTTTCATTCGATATAGCTAACCGATGAAATTGGATTTGGGGCTCTGCAACTTGTATAGATCAAGGGAGGATGCCTATCACCTTCCTCATATTTTGAACCAATCTGCTAGCGTTCGCTTGTGAGGTCACCATGGTGTCCTTTCATGTGATGCCTGTCCTCTTCCCCGTGTGGTTTTTTTATTGAAGTGTTTGATTTTCTTTTTCGCCTTGTGTTTGCCTTTGCCGTGCTTTGTTCTCTTCTTTATTTTCCTTTCCCTTTGGCATGTTTTTTTAATTTTGTGTCAATTTGCCTCTGGACTTAGGTTCTTTCATGCCCTTGCATTGAGGACACTCGTGTGAGTTTGATGGGTAGTCTGAGTAATGAAGACCCCTCTCAAAGGAATGATGATAATGGCATCATTAATAATGAAAGAGGTTTGGGAAATGAGACCGTCATTCCGCAGAAGGAAGAGCATGAAAAACTCTCGTACAAGGTAGTGGTTTCAGAGAATTCGGCCACCATTTGTCCACCTTCTGCATGTTTTAATGGATCCTTTTTGCAGGGCCGAATGCATGGACACGAAGACCACCTCAGGAGGAGCCGCAACTGATGGAGATAGACATGAACCCGAGGATAATAGAGCAGTGGACAATCTCGGAGGAGGAGGAAATGGTAAGTCTCATCCTCTCGGGTTGAAAACCCTCTCCCTGTCACCTAATGAGGATATGGTTAAGGCTATTAGGGTCAAGAAATCTTGGTTAAGAAATATTGCAGTTTTCTTTGTATGCATGGATAGAGTGTTTTTGCCTTCAAGGAAATTTTTTGATGATTGGATTGCTAAGGTGTGGGGTAAAAAACTAGGAATTCATGTTAATTTCTGCATAATGATTCAGAAGGGATTGTTTGTAATTTTCTTTAAGTCTCATAATATGCAAGATAGAGTTTTAAAAAAGAACTCCTAGAATGTGGGGTGTTCTTTATTTAGGGCTTTCCCTTGGTCCCCCAAAGGGAATGCAGAGCAGGTTATTGCTCGATCATCCCCTAACTGGGTTGAAATTGAAAACATGCAGCCCGAATTTTGGCCTTTCATCTCTCAGATTTTGAAGCCCCCGGGCTCCATTCTGCAAGTCGAGGGTTTGAGAACTACCCTCCCCCATTTGAATGCTTAGGAACTCATTTCTCTTGACCTCTAGATTGTGTTTCCCAACATAATATCTATAGAACTTGAAGGGGACAATTATGCTTGGGAAGTGTCCTTGTTGGGTAATTTGGGGGCATGTAAGAAAAGACTTCCCTTCTCTAAAGAAATATCCTAATGCTAACTTTAATATTGATGATAATAATAAGATGAGAATTGAGAATAGAAGAATGCCAAAAGTTGTTTCCTCCTCGAAAGAGGGGGTCTCTGTACCCATGAATACTCATACTGATATAGGCCAAGAGACTGTTAAATCTGGCCTAGAATGCCCTTTTGGTGATAGTAATGGGAGTAAATTTGTTAGTCTCTCAAATCCTTTGTTTGAGGATGAATATGAGGTTGTTCAAGCCCCCTGCATTAATGATCCCTCCAAGAACCTTGGCGAGTGTCAATCAATACATTATGATCCTCCTTCCCCTGATCAAGGAAGAATTGTGAATCCTTCTCTCCAACCCAGGTTAAATGTCCAACAGATTGCTCTTGCAAGTATTAAGGAGAAGGTTGGTATTTTAAGAAATGCCATCCTAGTCCAATCTGACTTGAGGGTGACTAATCCCTTACCTGGTATCATGAACTCCATAGTGGACAGTTCAGTTGATAGGCAGATTGTTCCCTTTGGCAGTAATGATGAGCAGTTCATTGAAGTGGTTAGTAAAAAACTAAAGAAGAAAAGAAAAACATCTGATAGACAATCTCTCTCCAATTATAATATCAAGAAAGTTAATGAGGTTCCTGAATGCTTTAATATATTGTACAAGAATAAAAAACCCTCCTCCAAATAAGTTCTTATGATGATGCACATACATAGTTGGAATGTTAGGGGCCTGGAGATGTCTGATAGAAAATATGTTGTCAAAAAATGGTGTAATAGCATTAAGGAAAAAGATATTATATGTCTTCAAGAGACCAAGGTGGTGGGGTTTCAGGCTTATACTATGTTGAGATTTCTATGGGAGCAAGCCATAGAGTTTCATTCCAATCATGAGAGGGGTAAAGGTGGCACTGCCATTATGGTTGGCCCCAAGTGGGCTGACAAGATCATTACTAATGGAGTCTCTCCCTGTCAAAGAGCCTTGTGGGTTACCTTTAAGGAGAAAGATTGTGTTTTTGGTATTTGTAACATCTATGTTGTTAATGACTACAAAGACAAAGCTAGACTTTGGGACTAGCTAACAACTAGATTACCGAATGCACACTGGAATTTTGTGGGAGATTTTAACATGATTGAACATAGTGATGACAAAATTGGTGGTATTAAACATTGTTGGAAGGGGAATGAACAATTGTTTTGGTCCAAATTTAAAATAATTTAACCTAATGGACCCCATAGAGAGGAGGAAAGGATCTTCTTGTGGTATTTGGTTCACATGGTGCAACAACCAAAGTGGTAAACAAAGATTGTACTGCAGATTCGATAGATGTTATGCAGATGCTTCCTACTTCTCCTTCTGCCCTTAGAGGGGGCAAGCCCCCATCTGTGTATCCCCTACTAGCATCTCAGACCACTCTCCTATCTCCTTCATTGTTGATCTAGACCTTGATCCTTCCTCTGTAGTTAGACATAAAAGGGAAATTAGCTTCAAATTGAATGTCTCCTTGCTAAATGATGAGGATAATGTTGATGCTATTTTGATGGTCTCTCAGCTGACTAAATATTGTTCACCTCATCTCAAACCAAGGGAGCAGTGGGAGAAACTTACTACGTCCTGGAAAAAAGTGTTTCAGATTATTGGAAAGAAGAATGCTATGGACATGTCTAAGGAGGAATCATTTCTTCAAACCAGGCTTAATAAGATTGAACAAGATTTGTAGAATAAGAGGAATGATCTTAGGTTGGAAGGAGAGTTGTCCTCGGTGAAGAACCTTTTAAGGAAATTGCAAAATTTCAAGATTAACGGGGAGAAGGTTAGGGCTTGGATGAACTGGATCAAAGGGGGAGATAAGGGGTCCAGTTATTTCTTCAATCTTATCAGAGCCAAGAATAAGAGAGAACTTATTGAAGATATCCAAGTCAATAATGTAATCAGTAATGATTCGGAAGCCATCAAAGAGACATTCTTCAGTTTTTACAAGTCTTTTCTCATCTGAGCATGGGGATAGTAATCAGAGGGCCTTAGAGAAATGTTTAGAGTTAATCCCTGAGAAAATCTCTAGCAAATATGTCAAGGCTTTGAGCCATAAGATCTCTTTGGAAGAAATCAAGAGTTTGATCAATTCACTATCTAATGACAAGTCTCCAACTTTAGATGGTCTACCTATTGAGTTTTACAAGAAACACATAGAGTGGATAAGCTTGGAACTACTACCACTATACGAGGATGTTTTTGCACAGGGGTCCCTTGGAGATAATATAAATAAGGGTGTTATCAAGTTGTTACCAAAAGGTGGTGATAAGACTTTGGTTAAAAATTGGAGACCTATCACCTTATTGAATATCTCATATAAAATCATTGCAAAAATACTGGCAAGGAGAATTGCTGGATTACTAGACAAGTTCATTTCTGCCACACAGACTAGATTTATAAAAGGTAGATATATTCTGGAAAATCCAGTCACCAGTTGGGAGGCTATGCACTAGGCAAAAGCTGATAATCAGAATGTTGCAATGGTCTTATTGGACTTTGAGAAAGCATATGACAAAATAGAATGGTCATTTGTTAGGGGAATGTTACAAGCATTTGGTTTTCCTTCATACTTTTGTAAATGGATAGATATTATTTTTAAGGACTCATCCACAACTGTTGAGATTAATGGTGATATGTCTAAAGCCATCCCATTAAGAATATCTATAAGACAAGGGTGCCCTACTGCCCCAGCTCTATTTGTCATTGCCGCAGATGCTCTCTACTACATTCTAAGGGGCCCAGAACTTGGACCCTCTATAAAAGGTCTTACTCTTCCTAATGTTGATGATCTGATTAATGCTCAATTTGCTGATGATACTACCTTGTTCCTAGCCCTGTCTAATGATAATTTTTATAATGCCATGGAAAAAATCTTTTGCTTGGCTTCTGGTGCTAATATAGCCCCTCACAAATCTACTATCCTTGGATGGTCTGAGAGTCCCCCAAATTGGATCACAGGTAAAGGGTGGCAATGGGTAGGACCAAACCATATTGTAAGATATCTTGGTATTCCCTTTGCCATTAATACGGCTACTCAAGATATGTGGCAATGGTTATGCTCTAAAGTTGAAAAGAAACACTTTAAATGGCAGACCCACATGCTTCCTTTGGCTGGCAGAGTGCAGATTGTTCAAAAGGTTCTCTCTTCTCATCATATTTATTGTGCCTCTGCATGGGTGTTTGCTAATTACCAAACTAATAAGCTTGAAAAGATTATGAGGGATTTTTTATGGTCTGATGGGATGGGGCACAAGAAGAGACATTGTGTGAATTGGAATTGGTGTTGCAGACCTAGATGTATGGGGGGTTTTGGTATTAAGGATATCAGGGCTCATGGCATTTCCCTAGCCTCCAAATAGATTGTAAAATCCCTATATGGCAATGAACCTTGGAAGGTGCTGATAAGAAATAATATTGAAAGTTTGGTTGTTAAGAAAGGTAAAACATGGAGGAATATCCCCTTATGTGATATTGTACTTGGGGATTATAGCATGAAAGTGTTTGGAACTAGTGTTTTTGCATCACTTTGGAAGGCATGGTCACAAGTAAGGAGGTTACTACCCTCTAAGGATGCAATAGGAAGCTCTCTAGCTTATGTTGTTGTGGATAGATCTATTTGGTGGGGGGCGAACCTGAATAACAAACCCCTTGATTTGACCCAAAGTTGCTCTGCTAAGATTTGGAATGAGAAAGGTATATCCCTGATTAGTAATGTATTAATTGATAACCGATTTGGCTCTTGGATAGAGATCAAATCTAAATATGAGATATCGACCTCACAAAAGAAAACATACTCTCTCATTGGTAAGGCTATAGGGTGTTTTTTTCTTGGTAAGATCCTGGATACTGATTCTGTTTTGAAACAGCTTAAGTGCTTGGATGGTGCTCCGTTCTTGGAAATCTCTACTAAAAGGATTTATCTGATGCTAAAAGAGGATTACTCAATCTTCTCTAGAGTTAATCAAGGTTGGGATTGTGAATGGCCTAAGTCCAAATGGAAAAAAAATTTGACTTCTTTTGGCACTATCTCATTGAACCTAAAATGTCTTGTTTTAGATGGCTCCTTTTGTTAAGAAAACTTGTTGTTGGCTCCTTTTTATCTGCTAAGGGTCTCATGTCTATTAAGTGTGTTGTGTGTGATATGTAGGAGTCATTTGAGCATTTGTTTTTTTTAGTGTGAATATGCTCGGGGTGTGTGGTCCATTTTTCTTCGTCCTTCTCTTGCTTGGAATCACAGGCCTGGTCTTTCTTGGAGTGAGGTCCTTGTTGGCTTTCTAGAGTCTTTTGATTTTAAGATGAATCAGTTTTGGTCTGTCCTGTCTTGTGAGGTGTTATGGTTTTTGTGGAAGGAATGAAATGGAAAGGTTTTTCAGAACAAGAAGAGGAGGCTTACTGAGTTTAATAATAAACTCACACATTTATTTATCATGTCACATGTTTATGTTGTCATGGAGATATCTAAAGACAGATTTATGACATTGATTCATGAGGGTGCCTTATAGATTTATAAGGAAGATATCTAGTCTATTCGCTACTTCAAGAAGCATATGGATATGTTGCAGCCAAAGCAGATCGAGGCCTTGACTCAGTACATGAAAAAACTCAATCTTGAAGATTCAGATGTGTTTCCTCCTAGATATGAGGAGCAAGACACCGGATAGTAGTGAACATGGTGTCTCATTTTGTTACTTGTAATATGGCCAATGAGGTATTTTGTATTAATCCCTCTTATATGATGTTTTTATTGTAATACTCACTAAGTTGACTCAGGGCTATGACTTATTTTGTTATACATGTAAAAAGGATATTGTATAAAAGCGGGAAACAAAGGATAAGCAATGCAAAATAGATGTAAACAAGACATATGATATTATATTATATATGTTTTGAACTATTTTAATATAATAATTAAAATTATGCTTGTGGGTTGTTTAAAATTTGAATTTATCATTTAAGAGTTGCTTCAAATTCAAATTTTCAACCTTGGATCAAAATTCAATTTTAAATTTTAAAATTAAGTGGTTAATTAAGAAAGCCCTAATTTTTAAATTTAAATTAACCTTGTAAATTTCCCAATTTTGGGATTAATCATTTCTATTTCAACCTTAGATCTATTTTGAAATTTAAAATTAAGAGGTTATTTTTACAAAGCCCTAATTTTAAATTTAATTTTTTTGTGGACAATTTCAAATTTAAATTTTAAAATTAAGTGGTTAATTAAAAGAGCCCTAATTTTTAGATTTAAATTGATTATTTCAATTCCCAAATTTCAACATCACATTTTAAATTAAAGTTTAAAATTAAGAGGTTCTTTTTACAAGACTCGAATTTTAAATTTAAATATCTTTTAGATCATTTAAAATTTTAAATTTTAAAATTAAGAGGTTATTTTTAGCCCTAATTTTAAATTTAAATTTTTATCTCCTAGTGGGTAATTTTAAATTTAAATTAAGAGGTTATTTTAGCAAAGACGTATTTTTAAATTTCAATTTCCTAGGGGGTTGCAGGATTTTTCACAATTATTTTGTCTTTTCAATCAATTGAATAATCATTTTTTTCTAAAATTTTGTATTATTCGATTACTTTGTAAATTTCAAATTTCAAATCTCAAATTTTCAATTTTAAATTTCCCTTCCTTAGTGCATGAGTTTTACTACTATTAATCCAACCTATAAAATCCCCATGAGAAGAAGTTGTAGAATTAAGGCTTCCCAAGGTTTTATTACTGAGGAGATGGAGCCTAATTTGGATAACTTGTTTCATGAGGATGTTGGTGGTTCTTACAATCCTACGAATGTCCCAATTTATCCTCATTCTTTTCATAATTCTCATGATGTGGATGAATCACTAACTAAGGTTTCCATTGAGCAATTGGAGAAGATTGACAATAAATTTAAAAATCTTCAACAATGGATGAGTCAACAATACTCAAAAAGTGAAGCTCTCCCATTGATTGAAAAATTGAAAATAATGGTTCAAAGTGATAAACTTGGTGTTGATGTCTTGTGTGGAATTTCTCATATTGTTGATATGAATATAATGCCTATGAAGAATTGTGTTGAAGTCCTTAGTTATACATAACCTCCAAGTCAAGTTAATCACTCCATTCCCTTGACTACTCCTATGGCTTGTGTTCTCACTTTTACCTCCAACATCATGGCTGCCTCTATACAAAATCTCATACCTACAAGTGTTAGTCAAGGGGGTAACTCTTATAATCATAATTCTTCCATTCCTCCTCAAGTGAGTCTTCCATTTGTTATTCAATCATCTCCCATACCTACCTATCATAATATGCCACCTCCTTATAACAATATCCCTCCTTATTCTCAAGCTCCTCCATCCTTCAACAATGTTAATCCTCCTTCATTCAATAATGTTATTCCTCCTCAATCCAACATGTCCAATTTCAATCCTTCTACCGAACCTACCATCAATAGTTTAGCCCAAACAATGTCTTCCTTGCAACAACAAATTGCTTCTATGAGTCTATCTAAGTATAGCATGCCCACATTTGATGTAGCAATCCCATTATCCAATGACATTATCCGATTTGTCCCTCCTAAACATGTGGAAGTTCCTCAATTGGAGCTTTATAATGGAAAAGTTGATTCCTTAACTCATGTTAAAATATTTAAAACTTTGTGTAGTGACTTTGCTCATGACCAAAGATTGTTGGCTAAATTGTTTACTAGAACACTAAGGGATAAATATTTGCAATAGTATTGTTCTTTGACTCCTTATTCTATTAATTCTTTTCAACAATTGGCTAATGCTTTCACTCAACAATTTCACAATAATATTGGTCGTAAATTACTTTGACTGATTTGATGCATTGTAAGCAAGGTGTTAAAGAAAAAGTGACTGATTTTATTGGTAGATATGAGCATTTGTATTCTCAAATTTCTGTTCATGTGCTCGATCAATACATTCAAATAATTTTCATTTCTAATCTGCAAAAATATTTTAGGGATAAACTTCCCTTTTCTAAGTTTACTTCCTTTGTGCAATTTTGTGTGGTACTTCACAATTATCAGCTTAACATGAGTCAATTGGAACAATACTCTTCAATGGCCCTAAATGATAAAAGTTAAAGTGCTAAACAACCTTTTTCAAAGTTCAAACAAAATAAGGGATTCATCAAATTCAATGACAACAACAACACTCAAGTAGAAGCCACAACAGGTGTGCCTCCTTTGTCCAAATACTTTAGAGAAGAATTCACTCCTCTTAATGAATCTTTGCATAGTTACAAAGGAATGTGTTGAAACTTCTCCCTATCAAACCAATTGATACAACTAAGCCTTTGCCACCTTCTTATGATGCCAAATCTTTTTTCCAATAACATCATCAACCTAGTCATGACACTGAAAAAATGTTATTCCTTGAGAAGTAAAATTCAAGACTTGATTGATAACAATACAATATTTGTGGCTAGTGTGAATGATAAAGGAAACAAATAAGTAACTCCTAATAAAAATCTTTAAATTTTCACTAATCATTTACCTTCCCATTCCTCTAATGTGATTGAGACTGATCGTCTTGCCTTCTCTCCCGATGATCTTGGCCTTGAGTCTAATAATTTGGTGAGCCTTATAGATCAAACTAAACCTCCTGAAGACATGCATTGTAAACATTTGATCCTACTGAGACTATTGAAGCACTTGATAGACAACTTCACATAACTATGAAAATCAAAGGCATACCCTCTTGAGGGGTGCTCATTGATCCGGCTTGCATGGTTAATGTGATAACTGAAGAATTTATTTATACTTTGCAATTGTATCAAGGGACATATGATGAAACTGATGTGATAGTTAGAGTTTTTGATGGCTTCTCTTGTCCTACTATTGATTCTATCACACTTACTATTGATGTTGGCACTAAATGCTTAGATGGTGTCTTTTCTATCATTCCCGCATCCGATTGTTTTCATGTGAAGTTGGGACATCCTTGGCTCTCTTCCATGAAAGTGATCATTTCTATTGTTCATAAAGTGTTTGAAATTTCCTCATGATGATAAAATAATATCTTTTAATAGTAGTATATATCAACCTACAGTGAGGCATGGAGATGCTTGTCTTGATTATTTTTTATTCGAATAATTCCAACCTCTTAAACCTAGAAGTGATGCTCTCTTTAAATGACATCAAAAATGGAAAAATGAGATGATTTTATCCTTGAGTAAACCTATAAATCTAACATTGGGTCTTCCTCATGACGATCATATGTATCTTCTTATGGATAAGATTATCCTTCCTCCTAAGGATAGAGATATTATTTCTCCTAAGGAGGAATCTATTCCTTCTCCTAAGGATGAGTCCATTCTTCCTCCCAAGGATAGAAAATCTCTTCCTCCTAAGTGTCAATCTATTCCTCCTTCTAAGGATAAACATATTATTCTTCCTCCTCATGATGGACCTAGTCTCCTTCCCACACCTCCTATTCCTCCTCTATATGGTGTGGTTTTGCCTCCTACATCTTACAAAGGGAAGCGAATGGCCTCTCCTATTGTTCAACCTAAAAGACCTGCTCCTATGCATCCATCCTTAAAAGAAGAAAATAATCCTATACCTAATGAACTTAAACCTTCACAACCTTTAGCTAAAACTAAACAAAACCATTGTGTGAGAGAACAATAATGAAGACATCGTGCTAGAGCTCGTGAAATTTATTTCCAAACAATTTATTCTCCAGAGACACCAAATGTTGATATAATTTTATTATCTCAACCTTCTCTTAACCAAGAGGTTCAACCTACATCTCCAAGATGCAAAATGCTTAAGACAAATGATGGTTCAAGTTCTATTCCTATTAGAGCTCTTATTTTTGTTAATCTTGATGACGAAATAGATGAGAATGTTGTTAGTGATGAAAATTTTGATCCTAATATTTCTAATGATGAATATGGATATGTTGACGTTGACAATGATTTATCTAAACAATTTTCAAAGCATTAATCCTAGCTCCAAGTAAAAGATAAAGTGAATCATCAATAGAGAATGGTCCTTGTTTGGAACTTGTGATAGCTCCATCTATTATGCTCTATGTCGCTCCTCTTGCATGTTGTCCACCTTCCCAAAATAATGATGAGAAATATCGAGAGGAGGATGACATTCTTGATTAGCTTCATTATCATCGTAGATTCTCTCTCTCCTCTCTTGCTTATTTGTGACCTTCTATTTTTCTCTCAATTCTTTTATTTGTTTTCCCTAGTGTTGTCTACTTGAGGACGATGCAAAGCATTGAGATCTCTTTTGGTCTCTCCCATGTTGACTCAAAAGACACATGTGCCCTTCTTCCATGGTGGTTCCCTTTCTTTGGAGGATGAGGACAATTCTATGCATATATATACACATGATATACATTTGTTATCATAAAATGCATACTGACTCCAAAGATAGGTGAAACCACCTTGTATTTTATGTTTTATGATTATTATCCTTTGATTTGTCCTCCTCTGGGGGCTTATTATTGTGATAAATTTCTTGTCTTTTTCGTTGTATCCTGCCTTAAATTAATTGCTCCCAATAAGGCATACACAATTGCTTTAACGTTGGGGCATACACTCCGCTCAATGATTCTCTCTTCTGCATACCTTGATACCTAAGTTATTTAACAAACTTTGTCCTTTGCTTTGTAATTTTTGGTATTTTTCTTTTCATGACTCATGGTAAGATAACCTTACTAGTTGGTAGTCATGGTTCTCTCTTTCTCTTTCTCTCATGATGTCCCTTTTATCTTGTTATTGAAGGTGTGAGATCCTAAAGTCCATCGAGGGCTTACCGTATCTTGCCTCCTCGATGACTTGTTGAAATTTTTTCAATGTGAACCCTTTGTACTTGACTGAGAGTATGATTGACTTCATACTCCCACTAAAGTGGGGGCTAAATGTAGTGTCCTAAAATTGTACCCCTCTACAATTTTGAGTGCATTTGGGTCTTCACCTTAGTGTTTGCACCCCTTGGCCTGATTGAAGACTTGATTATGCTCGCACCCCTCATAAATGCCATAAAGTTTGATTTTCCACTCATTATGCACCTTGATTCTAACCCAAAATTGGGTAGGACTAGGGCATGGTGACCTAATCCTCACTAGGACCATGGTGTCATGTCATGGTCCTCCCTAAATTGGGCCCTCTTTAAACCCATTTTTGCAATTAAAAAATGAGTGGGATCCCCCTCTCTGTGTGGGCTCATGTTAAATTAGCCAATTTTCTTGACAGGAAAGTATATAAAGAGGATTTCCTCTCTCCTTTGACATCCATCAATTAGAAAGAGCACACATACGACATCAATCATTCAAGCAATTGAGCATTTTTAGTCATCCTTCAAGCCTTGGAGGAACAATAAAGTCAAGATTCAAGAATTGAAGATGCCATTATTCGTCCTACTTTGTTGAAGACTTCATAAACCCTAATTCCATGTGGAGGCATGCAAAAATTCACAAGGAGGTACATCATTCAATTTTCAATCATAATTCAACATCTCCCTAAAAAGGAGAACATTTTATTGTCGTCATTTCAATTACATTTATTTCAATTTCATGGTTAATTCTAAAACAAGGGTTTGACCTAAGGCAAGCCCTATTCCCAAACTTTTCCCCTTCTTTTTTGTGTGTAGGAAATAGGTTCAGAGCTACGATCTTCAGAATAAGCATTATTTGCAGTTACAAATCAACCCTTTTCGGCATACAAAAAATTAGGAGGACTAGGGAACCCACCACCATGGTCTCGACATTTTTGGAGTTTTTTCTAGGATTAGATCTGAATCTACATATACTACTCAGATCAAGGTGCATGCAAAAATCTCGTGTCTATAGCTCAATGTTTCCTTAGTTTTACCTTCAGTTTTCAACACTTTACCTAATTTCAGCATTTCAACCTACAAAAGAGGAAACCAAAATCAAATAAAAAATCAATTCAATCCATATAGTATTCAGTCCTTAGCTGATTTGTGATTGAATCTAGTGGGTTCCCTTCCTCTTTTGAATGTAATGGTCTCTAAGTGAATAATTTAGTGTTTTTTTCCCTCTAATGGTGGAAACCCTAAATTTATCGACCTTACAATTACAAAAAAAACATATATATTCAATTAGAAAGGGTGTTTTCACTAAACTTTGGAATGAGGGATCTCAATGCTTCAAATGCTATGCATTGTAATTAGGGGTTATTGGCCACTTGTCACAATTAAACTTGTTCTTGGCCCGGTCTACTTGAAGAATAGATTCAATTGAATGTATTGCTCAACAATTGTAGTACCTTTCTAGACCCAGATATCATGGGTATCTATTGAGACATGAAGGAGAAATGAGTATCTATCACTATGAATATTCTCATTGTTTTTTGTTCAATTATAAAATTTTGATGATTATATAAACTAATGTTGACTCTTCAAAATTCTTGATTTTGCGCTCAAGTGTCACTTTGTTTATTTTCGGTTAAGAGGGGTAGTTAGATAATTTTGTAACCAAAGGATGTGAGTTGTCTAAAGGGCTCCTTCGTTTTTCTATAAGAAGGAAATCAATATGGGGTAAGAAAGGTTAGGAGTTTTGGGGGCAATGCATATTGTGTAAATTTCTAATATAGCAATGGAGGATGAGAAATAATTTTGTATTTGATATTATTTTTAGTTTTTTGTTGAATTTAATGAAAAGGCATTGTTGAACCATCTCCAAATTGTATTATTCTTTTTCATATGAATCAATATATCTTAGATTTGATTGATTTTTTGTTGCACTCTTATGTTTTTGTGTGATTTGTTTGATGGGTTTCTTTAATGAAGAATGAAATTCTATCAAATTGATTGTTGTGGCTAGGAGGAATCGATAAGGATCAATAAGTAGGGCTCTACAATTGATTTAATTGCATGTTTATATAAGGCATAAAAAATTAAGTACCACACAATTCAAATTATAGCCACTGGATGAACACAAGACAGTTTTGAAATTGACTCTATTACCCTGGATCAACGCACCAATCATATTTTTATCTAAAGAAATTAATTAATCAATCTATGTTTTTATTTATAGTGTAGGATTTTGTTTTAGTTTTGTTTTTTGCTTCACATCATGCCAATGTATAATAGAAAATGAGGGGATGGTTGATAAAATTTTAATTTTAACAAACCTTTGAAATTGTGTATGAATTTTCATCTACTAAAATATCATTGATAAATATTGAAAGATGTCTAAATGGTGATAATTTTGGTTCACCCACCAAGGTATTGCAGAGCCTAAAAAGTAGAGGAATTTAACCATCTTGGTTGATCCTATTTAATGGACAAATCCAACATTAAGTCTAAATATAAGAAATTGACATATCTCTAGGGTTTGATGAATCTGTTGATTTGGGAACCAATAGGATTTGTCAATGGACTCGTCCCATGAGCAGAAAACCATGTATCATACTAAGGAGTAGTCCTTGCAATGACCACATCAGCACTTGCACCCTTTTGCATCAGTCCCATATTGTCAAAATCAACATATGCTACTTCAAGGCTAATGACTGACCCCCAATCACCAACCTCTCATGGTGTCTAACCAAAATAAGTTGTAGTCATTGGAACCCCCTACCACTCTCTAAATTATCAAAAGATGTGATTTGGCAACTACATATCAATAATCCTTTGTGAGGATATTGTCCTACCAATCATATTTCTCTTTTACCTATAATAAGGAAGGTGTTCTGCATCATCCTCCCATCCGGGGAAATCACTGTATGGTATCCAAAAAAAATCCCTCAATAGATTAATCTCATGTTTCCAATACAATATATTTCCTACTCATATTTATGCCATGACACCAATATAGCAATAGACATAAGGCAATCCATGCTCAATATGCCTCTCTACCATAGGCAGACACATTGCAATATGCTCACAAGCCCAAATCTGTAACAATATAACACTGCATCCAATAGACTAGGACCTATGTTGGCAACTAAGTGTAATTGATAATATAATATGGCTAGTACACACAGAACCCAAGCATAGGTAGAGTATCATACCCTCCATCACTTGACCCTTGCCAACTAGAAATATGTGACCTTGTTTGTCAGGATCTAATACACCTGCTATAATAGCTACAATGACAATGGTCAAACTATCATACTGCTCTACCATAGTGTTCTATTGAATCTCATAGCTCTTGATACCAAGATAGATCCTCTTGCAGTCAAACATTTTGCATAAGGTTGTGATACCAGTTGATCACTTGTAAATGACCCTCTCACCATGGATAGGAATGTGAAGGATTTTCCAAATATCGTCAAAGGTAACTAATGCCTCACCAATTTAAAGATGAAATAAAATAGTATTTGAATACCAACACTCTACAAGGGCTGTGATTAATCTTTGATTTGTCCTGATCTGGGGCATGAAACAAATGAGATAAAGACCAATGGCATGTAGAACCTCTTGATCAAACTCATCAAATTGGTCTTGCAAGGCCAAGCATTTGGCCTACTCTCATGAGTATATAGCATTGAGAGCTCAATCTTATTATCACACGCCCTAAGTCAGGTTATGACCTTTATTTGGACCTAATTGACCTAGTAACTTGATGATTACACAGACGATACTACATTCATAGATCTTAAAACAAATGTGATGCAATTAGAAATATGTAGTAAACATTGAACCAATGTGGTACACTTAGGATCAAATGCAGTATTCTAATACTACGAATGTGGTAAAATAGTGACAACAATCGTATGTGTCATACTTTAGCAAATGTGTAAGAGATTCGACAATTGTGGTGTTTTAACTAAAATTATGCCACTCACGAGTAATTGCGACACAACACAATTGTCCTAAACATAGATCCTTTTATAAAGTTGTTGAAAAACATGAAAAAATATTAAAATAAGATAGGGTAATCAATATTGGTCCTTCTCCATCTAGCCACATGAACATCTTGACTTTCTCTACCCAATGCTCCTCGTGTTTTATGCTCAACATGGCTTTGTAATGATATCTCAAGTGCTCACTTCTCTCTCCAAAACCTCTAAAATTGACATGCACAAAAGAGGAGAATGACCCTGCAAGGGCCTACCTATTTATAGGGTAGGTGGAACCTAAAGGGCGACCTAATTGAACTGGCCATGATGCAAATGAACTTTTGGACGCCATACCTCATGCCTACGAACATAACTTTTGAAAATAAATGTATTTTTGGACTCCCAAACACATAATCGACAAATTGGACTTCACTTTAAAAAAATCCAGTCAATTTATCGAGGCGATACCACAACATTGTGTTACTGCTACAACACGCTAGTGTACACTAGGAATTTTTTTTAACAATTTTTTTTTTGAAACAATGCTCAAAATCATATTGTCGAGCAAAGAGGGGCAAAATGTAGACACCTAAAATTATCTCAATGCCTACTAGCAACACCTTTACTAATTTTCCTCTTAATTATTTAAATAATTTTAATTATATAATTAATCTAATGTCATTCTTCTAATCCAAATTCAAAAATCAAAATTTTCCCTCACATATCATAATTAAATAATTTTAATTATTTAATTATCTAATTCTTCATCTAATCTTAATTAAATAATTCATTATTTAATTAATCCCCTCTCACACACTTTAATTAAATATTTTTAATCATTTAATTAAATCTTTCGTTATCCCGTTCTTATAATTAAATATCTATCTCAAATTTTTAGTTAACTAATTAAGTCCTTTACAATTAAATAAATTTCTTAATTTATTTAACTATCTGCTTTTTGAAAATCAATTTCCACTCAAATAAATAAAATATTTATTTTATCCATTCCTCCTAATGCACATGTTTAAAATTATTTTATTATTTAAATAGCTAATTTATTCCTCCCCATAACTACCATTGACTCTGAGTTCCACTCTCAATCAGTCCACTAACGAATTCATTAGTTCACTTAACTCAATTAATTCTCTTAACAAACTAGTCAAGTCAATTAACTAATCAATCATCTCCAATCATGAAGTCAATTAACTTCTCATCAATTCCTCTCAACAAACCTCTATCGTTGATCATCCATCTTTCTCATCAATTTTAAATCATCAGTTAATATCCCAAAATTCTATAAATGCAACCTTAATCCTCATTTGAAAACAACCACAGTCTTCGAGCTCTTGTGCAATCACACTGCCAAACAATTTGCTACAATTATGAGGGCCAAATCCATACAATGCAAAAGTGAGAAGAACAATGGAGACTCCATGCAATGATGCTATTTCAATTTGCATTTCATGTTGATTTTGTTGAATTCATTTATTGCATACATTTGCATTTCTCTATTGATGCAATTGGGATATTTTGTAATTGATTTTGAGTTTGTGACTGCTCTTATAATCTCTTACAACATTGCTAAATTTTTGGTCAAATAGATACTATTTATGAATGATAAGGAATCACATACATGCTAAAAGGAAATTCCTAATCTAGCATTAATAATTCATATTATTCCAATACCACTAGCGTCAACAAATATAATAGTAGTGATATATGTAAAAACTTGTCCCTTAATTATAACTAGACTAAGTATAATTCCACACATAATTATCCTTTAAAGAATACATTATCTAATGCCAAATGTGAGTTTCATACATATCAAAATTTGTCATTATCCTTAATTACAATCTACACATGATTTCATTCTTTATATACTTATGAGTATACATATAACAATCTACAAGCTATCTATAGCTAACACAAGCATGAAACAAGCAAAACACTGATCTTAATAAATCATGCAACAACAGACAAACTATCAAACTAGTATGCAATCAAACAAAATTGCATTATCAAATCTAAATGGTATCAATCTCTACCCAACAATCATTTGTCTTAAATAGGATATGGTAAATAGACAAAACGGTCTTATATGTATGGTACTTCATTTCTATAAACAAGACATCATGAATATAACACAAATAATCAATATCTATTGATAATAGATCAGTATGGCTGTGGACTCATTTAGTCAAGTGAATCTTATCTTTCATTGATACATTTTTTTGATCATGTTTCTATGCTACTCAAGAATATCCACAAGTGATTAGAAGAGAAAGGACAGTTCATGATGTCGTTTCTTTTTCTTTTTGTGGGATGTCTTCATGAAGTTTTAGAGAAAATATATGTTTTAGGTGTCTATCTTAGCATATTCATTCGAAAAATATCATATGCAAACCTAAAAGGTCATGGATCAAAATAATTTTGATTATCGCACATATTTTAACCTTTAATACACAATTCCTAAAACGGATGAAAATATTCCTTATCTACAATGTGTCTATCAACACAAAGGGAAAGCATCAACGTCATGGTTTTCTATGCCTTGGTGTACAAACCCCCATTTTTTACATAATAAGGCTCAATGATGATAATATTGTACATTGGTGATTTCATAAATACAAGCTCAAGACTAAGCAATTAGATGTTCCAATTAAAAACCTAATATCAATCATTTCTTTCTTTCAACCACTAATATTCTCCAACTTCTTACTAATCATTATTATATTTTATCATCTTTCATATCTCATCTAACAATCTTCTTTTTTATTTTTGAGAGATCATTCATGACTTTAGTGCACAAACAATCTCTCGAAGGGGCACCATAGTACATCGTCGTCTTTGGGGCATATTGGGGCAAGATTTTAATGATTTTCTTTGAAACAATGCTCAAAATCACATTATCTCAAAGAGGGGCAAAACGTAGACACCTAAAATTGCCCTAATGCCTAGAATGCAACATTTTACTTAACATTCCTCTCAATTAATTAAATAATCTTAGTTCTTTAATTAAACTAATGGAATTCTTCTAACTCAATCAAAAGTTACTTTTTCCTCCACTTTCAACAATTGAATAATCATTATATATTTCATTATTCCAAACATCTTTATAACATTAATTAAATATTTTTTATTATTTAATTAATTCAATTTAATCAATTCCTCACAATTAAATAAATTACTTAATTTATTTAATTATCACTCACTTTTCAAAATTAAATTCTTCAAAAATAAATAAAATCTCTATTTTTTATTTAATTATTTTCTCATTCACAATTAAATAATCATTTTTATTATTTAATTAGCTAACTAAGTCTTCTATAATTAAATAACATCTTTAATTTATTTTATTCCATTTTCTAAACAAATCACTCCTAAAAATAAATAAAAACTCTTTTATTTCTCTTTCATGCACAATTAAAAAAAAATCTTTAATTTATTTAAATCCTTGCTTTTTGAAAATCAAATTCTTTTAAAATAAGAAAAATCTTTATTTTATTTATTCCATTTCTCCAATACACATGTTTAAATAATGTTATTATTTAAATATGAATTAAGTTCATCTCATAACTACCACTCACTTCTGCTTTAGCTCTCAAACAACTTTTCCAACAAATTCTTCAATTATCTTAATAAAGCAATTAATTCAATTAACTGATTAATCAACACCATTTATGAAGTTAGTTAACTCCTTATAAATATCTCTCAACAAATCTCAATCATTAATCTTTTTGTTGGCCTCTTAATCTAAACCATTGATCGATATTAGAAAATCCATAAATACAACGCTTATTGTCATTCATCAATAGTCACAGCCTTCAAGCTTTTCTGCGATCTTGCTACCAAGTAAAATGCTACAATTCTTAAACCCAACATTATACAACACAAAAGGAAGAAGGCCAATGAAGGCCACTTGCAAGGATTCAACATTGGTTTTCATTTTCTATTGAATTGTTAGTTTATTGAATTTGTTTGCATTATTCTATTGATTATGATTGAAATTTTAGTCTAGTAATGATGTCGAGCACTGGTATAGATATAGGATAGGTTCCCCTAATCCAAGAGCACAGAAAAAACCCTAGCAATCACAAAATACTACCAGGGGTCAAGGAATATCAGTTTGAGAGGTCCCACATCCCTTTCTTCCAAAAAAGGTTTCCTTACAAGGTCACTTCTATTGAGTGTCTCATAAGGTCTTGTAGAGGCTCTTAAGGACCCTATAGCCAACAATGGGTTGTTCCCTTCTCCAATGAATCAATGACTATTTAAGGTCTGGTTTGAATTCCCTTAGGTCAAAGAGACCCCCTTCTATAATTGATTTAGGTTCTCTCTACCGGTTTGGGGTAATTGCTGCAATAAGGCCTACTAATCCTAGTAGCCCTGCTAGACCGGTTTTCCACAATTAACTCCTGATTTCCCCAAAGGAATCAGACAAAAAATTCTAGATTTGGATACCCTTTTGAGAGTTGCAAAACATATCCCAAGGGTTCTAACCGGTTGGGAAAACAAGAATCCAAACCCTATCTTGGTTAGGAGACCTAATAGCCCCAATTAGGCCTCTTTTACAAAGAAGTGTGTAGACATAGACCTTAACTTACCAAATAAATTCAAGGCATGCCCTTAGGGCATGATAAATCACCAATTCTTAAGTTTTAGGCCATGATCACACCTCTAACCCCTAATGTGAGACATGTTTGCTTACACTTGCACAGTGGCCACATGGAGTTGCCCACCTTAATACATCAAACCCTCGCCTCCAACTGGTCTTAACCTGCAAAAGGCATTAAAATCCTAAAATAAATTGTCCATACTTGCATCCCCTCTAAATCCTTGAGCCACCAATGAAGGATCAGGAAGATGTGGCCATTTCATTGCAAAACCCTAGGCAAAACTGTCAAATCTAGACCACTTCCAGAAAATTAAAGGTTTCTCCCTTGTCTTAGTGAATTAGGACCTTAGACTTGATGCATATGAAAGGTTATTGGACACTCTAACACATCCCACTAGTTTCCTAAATCCAAAATGATTGTATAGTATGGTACCCCAATCAGATCTGCAGGAAATTCTAAGAATTCTATTGCTTCAATGATGCCAAAATGTTTACAAAAATTTCTCTCCCCCAATGATGATTGGGAATGAAATTTTATACCTTACTCAATGGTTATCAATCACCTTTTGAACTAAGCTGACCATTGGAGGGAAGTTGCTATTTGCAACAAAAGTTGTCAAGTTTGATAAACTTTTGACACATGTTAAATCCACCTACCTAGAGTTGTTTCAACATGTCTTAAGTCTTCCTAAGACATCTCCAACATAGAAACACCTATAAAATACTCAAATAAATACCCCTAGGCCCATATGCCCATGGTGGCTTATCAATTTGCCAAATCCATGTCATTGGGTGACAAGGTGGGGTTTATTACAAAAATCAAACAAACAAGACTACCCTATTACATAGATTGAAAGGTCACATTCCCATGTGTGACCTTTAACCTTTATTTCTCTTATCATCTTAGTCATGAGGTTCTCCTACACAATACTCCCAGGGTGAATGAATCTCAAGTCCACTTGAGATGAGGTCATGTAATGTAGTGCCATGCTTCTTGATCTGATCTTCATCCAACCAAATGGCTTCAGAGTCTAGTTTTCCTTTCCATTTGAACAAGTATTGTTTGTACTCATTGTTTTTAGTCTTCTTTACAACCTTGGTGTCCAACACTTTCTCAATTTTAGGTGGTTCATCTTTGGGAAGGTCTATATCGGTTGCATCTTCTAGGACCTGTTGTGAGTTGCCTGCATTAGAATCACCTTTAAAAGGAGTTAGATCACAAACATTAAAAATAGGAGATATGCCAAGGTCTGATGGTAATTCAATTTCATAAGCATTGGTGCCAAACTTCTTCAATATTTGACATGGTCCTACTTTCCTTTGCATGAGCTTAGTGTGTTTGACCTTGGGCAACCTTTCCTTCTTCAAATTTGCCCAAACCAAGTCTCTCTAATCTAAAATTGTAATTCTCTCCTTTTTTGTTCTGCATGTTCTTTTTATTTTTCTGATGACTTTTGAAGTTGTATTTTGACCTGCTCATGAACTTCCTTTATGGCTTCAGCAAACCTCTCACCATCTGCACTTATGAGATCCGTACGGGGTAGTTTTCTCAACTCTAATACCCCTCTTAGATGCAACCTATACACAATCTAAAATGGTGGCTTCCTTGTGCTTCTATTTATAGTGTCATTGTAGGCAAACTCAGCCTAATGTCTAATTGAATCCCATTTTTCATCATGTTACCTTGTAAGACATCTCAACAAATTCCCTAATGATCTGTTTACTACCTCTATCTGTCCATCCATTTGTGGATGATAGGTTGATGAGAAAGACAAATTGGTGCCAAGTTTCGTCCAAAAATGGCCAACAAATTTGACACACTACAAAGTCCATTGACACACTTTCCCAAGGTCTTGAGGGAATGGGTAAGGGTTGATAGAGACCGGAATTGGTGCTTCTTCCTTTTGCCTTTTGGAAAATGGTGCATGCATCTACAAACTTCCTTACATCAACCTATAATTTGGGCCAAAAGTAGTGCCTCCTTACCGATTCAAGTGTTTTGTCCAAGCCAAAATGACTTGCCATAGCCCCAATATGCTTTTCCTTGATGATATTAGTACTCATTGAGCACTTTGGTATGCACAATTGCCCACCTTTGAAAAGAATTCCATCTTGGATCAGAAAATCAGAAAACTCCACATGATACCTTTCACCAAATTCAATACATGCCTTGTAGATCTCCTTGAAGTCCTCATCTGCAGCATATATATCTTTCAATGCATTAACCCCAATGCTTTCTAATTGGATTTCAGATATGGTTAGTACTCTCCTACTTAGTGCATCAACCACTTTGTTGGCTACTCCTTTATTGTGTTTTATGGAGAAGGTATAGGCTTGGTGGGATTCTACCCATTTCATATGCCTATGGTTTAACTTTTCTTGGCTATTAATGAAACTCAAGTGTTGGTTGTCAATATAGACCAAAAATTCCTTTGGTAGTAGATAGTGCCTCCATTTTTTCAAATCTTGAACTAGTGCATACATTTCTAGGTCATAAGAAGAATATTTTCTCTTTGCCTCATTGAGCTTTTCACTAAAGAATGCTATAGGTCTGCCTTCTTGTCTTATGACTGCTCCTATGGCCACATGACTAGCATCACATTCAATCTGAAACACTTTGTTAAAATCAGGTAAGGCAGGTACCGGTTGTTGGGCTACCCTTTTTTTGAGAGTTTAAAATGCCTCATCCACCTCGTTTGTCCAAGAGAACTTGCACTTTTGACCACCTTTTATGGTTTCCAACATTGGAGCACATATCTGACTGAAACCTCTTATGAACTTTCTATAAAATGTGGCTAATCCATGGAAACTTCTAACTTCACCAATAGTCTTAGGAGTAGGCCAAGAAATAATTGCATTTACCTTATCCTGATCCATCTTTAAGTGACCTTTGGAGATCACAAATCCAAGGTAGATGGGTTCTTCCTGCATGAACAAACACTTCTCCATATTGATCATCAATTCCTCTTCACTCAACTTTTTCAAAACCATGTCTTGATACCTCAAGTGTTCTTTCTTTGTCCTACTAAATACAAGGATGTCATCCAAATACACTATTACAAACTTCCCTATGAATTCCTTCAAAACTTCATTCATAAGTCTCATGAATGTACTTGGGGCATTAGACAAGCCAAATGGCATAACCTTCCACTCATACAACCCTCAGTTGTTTTGAAGGTTGTTTTCCACTCATCACCAGACCTAATCCTAATTTGGTGGTATCCACTCTTTAAATCAATTTTAGAAAAATATTTTGCACCCCCCAAACAATCAAGCAAATCCTCTATCCTAGGCATTGGAAATCTATACCTTATGGTGATCTTGTTGAGAGCTCTTGAGTCAGTACAAAGCCTCCATGTTCCATCCTTTTTGGGTGCCAAAACTATAGGGACTGCACATGGGCTAAGAATCTTTCCAATCAGATTAGAATCTAGCAACTCTTGAATCTGCCTTGTAATCTCCTCATTTTATTGTGGTGTGAGTTTGTATGCAGCCTTGTTAGGCAATGTAGTCCCTGGGATCAAGTCAATAAAGTGACTGATCTCTCTCATTGGCAACAAACTCCTTGGCACTCCATCTACAGCTATTCCTTCATATCTACCTATGATCTCCTTCACTTCTGGACTAAGATCCTTGTCCTTTCCCTCTGCCCTGTCATCTGCAGCAAGCTTCTCTTTGCGGTTGGTATTGGAAGAAATTCAAAGCATATTCCTTCTTCCATCTTTATCTCCTTAAGGAATGGTTTTCCCTCCATCATCATCACTTTGGACTTAGTTTCTTTCTACTCTTCATTGTTTTTAGCCAGGGGTAGTAGGTCTATGACCTTGCCATTCTTTGTGATGAAATAGGTATTCCTAAAGCCATCATGGTGTTCTTTGAGGTCATACTTCCATGGTCTTCCAAATAAGAGGTGACAAGTATTCATGTTAACAACATCAAACAAAATCTTATCTTTATGTGCACCTATCTAGAATTCCACCCATGACTACTCCTCTACAAGTGTTTTTTGCCCCATTGTGAGCCAAGTCACCTTATAGGGGTATGGATGGGGTATCCTCCTCAATTTCAACTTCTCTACCATTTCTATTGACACAAAATTGTCAGTAGACCCTGAGTCGATAAAAAAATTACATACCTTTCCTCCTGATTGACAAGTGGTGTGGAAGATAGACTTCCTTTGAGGTGGCTGCATAGGTGTTGGTACCTTCTAGAGGGTTCTTCTCAACATTAGTGTCTCTCCTATCTTTGGGTAACCATATGAATTAGGTTTAGTCCCACCTTGGTAATCTGATTCTTGGGTTAGGTTGTCTCTCCTTTCTCCTTGGGAAATAGACCCCATATTCTCTGGGCATCTGCTAGCAATGTGTCCCTCTTGGTTGTAGTTAAAACACTTTATTGGTCCTGCTCCTCTTCCTGATGATCTACCTATGAAATTAGGCCTTCTCCCTTTCAAGTTACCTTTTTTGTTATTGTCATTCCTTGAGGAGTCTTGACTGCTCTCTCTTTGAAACTCAAAATTTGATCATCTTCCCCTGAAGTTGCTCCTTCCTCTTGGTTGCTTACCCCTTCCTCTACTGCTTTGCTCTTGTCTTCTTTTGAGCTTCTACTCTACCTTTAATGCTAACTGATAGCATTTATGAATAGTGTCAGGGCACAAGAGGTTCAACTCTTCTTGTATGTTCCACCTTAGGCTATTTAGATACCTTTCCACTCTTTCACTTTCATCTTCAACCTTCTTAGACTTTATACTCAATTTCTAAAAAATTTCAGTATAGGCACACACATCCATCTCTTTCTGTCTGAGATTCTACCTTCTCTTGTGTAATTAGACTTCATATTCCAAGAGGTGATCATTCCTCTTCCCTCTTTTACTCTTTCCCCTTGCACAAAATTCCACCATGCCAGGGTTGCTCCCTGCATTTTTGACTTGGCAATCTTCATCTTTTAGTTGTCAACAATATCTTCACATTCAAAGAAGTTGTTCAAGGACTCTATCTAGTCCATCACTCCATTGATGTCCATCTTCCCACTGATAATATGAAGGTTTGATTTCTGGTCCATGGTTCTCCTCTCCACAGACTTCAAGGCATTGACCAAGTATCTATGTTTTGCAGGAACTTCCTCTTCTTCATGACCTTGTGGGTTCTCCTCTTCTTCTCCCACTTCCTTCAAACCATCAAATCCTCCTCTCTCTAGTCTGCCTTCCAAGTTATCAATCAACTTCCTAGGTCGATCATTCTCTTCTCTGTTCTCTTGCACCATCTTGGAAAGTTCCACATTTTTCATCTTTGGAGGCATTCTTCTAGCCTCACCCTTTGATTCTTCTGTTGACATGTACTATTCTTCTTCCCAAAAGGATTCCTCCTATGCTCTGATACCAATCTGATGCAGAGCCCTGGTATAGATATATGATAGGTTCCCATAATCCAAGAGCACACCAAGGACCCTATCAATCACAAAACACTACTAGGGGTCAAGGAATATCAATTTGTCAAGTCCCACATCCCTTTCTTCCAAAAATGGTTTCCCTACAAGGTCACTTCTATTGAGTGTCCCATAAGGTCTTCTAGAGGCTCTTAAGGTCCCTATAGCTAACAATGGGTTGGTCCCTTCTCCAATACATCAATGACTATTTAAGGTTTTGTTTGAATTCCCATAGGTCAGAGAGACCCCCTTCTATAATTGATTTAGGTTCCCTCTAGCGGTTTGGGGTAACTATTGCAATAAGGCCTACTAATCCTAGTAGGCCTGCCATATTGGTTTTCTATAATTAACTCTTTATTTCCCCAAAGGACAAAAACAAAAAATTCTATATTTGGATACCCTTTTGAGATTTTATAAACATATCCCAAGGGTTCTGACCAATTGGGAACACAAGAATCCAAACCCTATCTTGGTTAGGAGACCTAATAGCCCCAATTAGGCCTCTTTTACAAAGAAGTGTGTAGACAGAGACCTTAACTTACCAAATAATTTCAAGTGACACCCTTAGGGAATGGTAAATCCACCAATTCCTAAGTTTTAGGCATCGAAACCTCGCCTCCAAATGGTCTTAACCTCAAAAAGGCCTTAAAAATCCTAAAATATATTGGCCATACTTTCATCCCCTCCAAAGCCGTGAGTCACCAATGAAGGATCACCAATATGTGGCCATTTCTTTGCAAAACCCTAGGCAAAACTGTCAAATCTAGACCACTTCCAAAAAATTGCAGGTTTCTCCCTTGTCTTGGTGAATTAGGACCTCAAAATTTATGCATATGAAAGGTGATTGGCCACTCTAACACATCCCACTAGTTTCCTAATTCCAAAATGATCGTACAGTATGGTACCTTGATCAGAACAATAGAATTGCAGGAAATTCTAAGAATTCTATTGCTTCAATGATGCTAAAATGTATACAAAACTTTCTCTCCCCCCAATGATGATTTGGAATGACATTTTATACCTTACTCAATGGTTATCAACCACCTTTTGAACTGAGGTGACCGTTGGAGGGAAGTTGCTATTTGCAACAAAAGTTGTCAAGTTTGACCAACTTTTGACACATGTTAAATCCACCTACCTAGAGTTGTTTCAACATGTCTTAAGTCTTCCTAATACATCTCCAACACATAAACAACTTTAAAATACTCAACTAAATACCCCTAGGCCCATATGCCCGTGGTGGCTTATCAATTTGCCAAATCCATGTCATTGGATGACAAGGTGGGCTTTATTACAAAAATCAAACAAACAAGACTACCCTATTACATAGATTGAAAGGTCACATTCCCATGTGTGACCTTTAGCCTTTATTGCTCTTATCATCTTAGTCATGAGGTGTTCCTGTACCAAGTAGATTTGAGTTTTTGATTGCTCATTTAATCTATTACAGGTTTTCCCCCATTTTTTAGTCATTACACAACCCTTTGGGTTTGATGCCAATGGAAAATCCAATCTAAAGGGTTGCTTGTTAGCATCAATCAAGAAGGAAGACTGAGAGGGGGGGAGGGGGTGAATCAGTCTTCTATGGATCCAGAAAATTAAACTCCAAAACAAAATTGGAAAATTGCAACAATAGACATATAAGAAAATTAACAACACAACACCAAGATTTTTGATGTGGAAAACCTGATTAAGGGAAAAACCACGATGGGAACCTACCCACAATAAGCTGATACTCTACAGTAGTATGTGCAAATATTACAATGGGGAATGCACATGCATTCGGGTACGTTGCCTAGAGCTCACAGTTCAAAAGATATTTACCCAGAACACTACAACCCTTAGGGAAGTCTCACTGACTTACAATATGATTCGGACTACAATCCAGAAGAAATAAACTGCAATGATAGCATCTACAAATGTCTGATGACCATTCTAGTTAAGCACAATTGTTTGCTTTGCAACACCAATCTCACCTCAACACCTCATTGAATGAATAATCTCTTGTTCACACATTCACCTCTCTCTAAAAATGCAAACACATTACCGATATACAAACTACATGAATATCTCACCTATATATACAAATCATCAACCTTGATAACAAGCTTGGCTAAAACCTCAACCATCAACTCACAATTAAAAAATTACATTACATGATACGAAGATCGATCATCAGACCAATATAATGATTTGCATTACATAGCATGGACCTAATTCAAATTCCAAACAATCACATCTATCAGGAATCACGCCAAGATCAACTACAACACACTACACCACTAGAAATACCACATAACATGAAAATCAACACCAGTTAAAGAATGCTAGAATTATCCTGAACAGTTGCACCAACACCACTTTTGAAATCTTCATCTGTCAACATCTAGAAGCTCAAGAACACAACTAATTAGCAATTGCCACGAAGAAAGATAACTTACAAAGAACCAAATCATGAACCATCAGAAATGAAGATACACAAGATCATCCAAAATAATATCCCAAAGTCTCAGCATCAGGTCTGATCACACTGGAATATATTAGAGGAAATACTAGATTCAGCAAAATAGTGATCATCAAAACCAAACTACAAAACCAGATCAAAAAATCTTCCCTATCTCACCAGAATAAATCACAGGAATATGTTGACATCAATGACAACAACATATCCTAGCAGCAACAATGAACAACCATATCAAACAATCTCCCCCTTTGGCATTGATGGAAACATATGAATGTGAAAAACAGTCAATGCAAAGAAAGAAGATATCACCAACAAACTCCCCCTAAGATCAAGATAGATAATTTAGTTTTTCACATGATCTCTCTCCCCCTTTGACAACAATGCCAAAGATCTCCAAAACAGAAAACCAAACTCTCTCCCCCTAAAACACATAACTAGAAATCTCAGAAATCTCTCCCAAAACACAAACTACTCCAGTAGAGGAGAAACACCAACTCATCAATCCAGATAAAACAAAAAGGCTTTGAAATCCATTGGATTGATGAAACTCAATCCATTTAGTTCTCATAAGGAGGGGTGGATACCCCTAACTTGTCTCTCAAGTAGATAAATGTATCTGTAGGAAAAGGCTTAGTGAAAATATCAACAATTTGTTCCTTTGTAGATACATATCCCAGCTTCACCTTCTCTTCACTAACTTGCTCTCTCAAGTAATTATATTTGATTGATATATGCTTAGTCTTTGAATATTGCACCAAATTCTTTGACATGTTTATAGCACTAGAATTATCACAGTATATAACAGTAGGCTCATCATGAATAACTCTGATATTTTTCAACATTTGCTTCATCCAAACTATCTGAGTGTAATTACTAGCAACAACAATATACTCAGCTTCAACAGTAGATAAAGACATTGAATCTTGTTTCTTTCTTTCCCATGAAACCAACTTCTTACCCAAAAAGAATGCTCCATCGGTAGTACTCTTTCGATCATCAACATCACCAGCCCAATCTGCATCAGTGTAGGCACACAACATGAAATTGTCATTCTTCGGATACCATAAACCATAATCCACATTTCCCTTTAGATATATGAATATCCTCTTAACAATAGTGACATGACTCTCCTTTGGATCAGCTTGATATCTAGCAGCCATACACACAACATGCATAATGTCAAGCCTAGTCTGAGTAAGATATATCACTCCACCAACCATAGATCTATACAAACTCTTATTAGCTTTAGGAGATTCATCATTTTTAGACAATTTACAACCAGTTACCATAGGAGTTCCAGCCGGTTTGGAATCATCTAATCCAAACTTCTTCAATAGTTCCTTCACATACTTAGTTTTAGATATAAAGATACCCTTTCCTATCTATGCAATCTGCAAACCTAAGAATAATTTCATCTCACCAACCATAGACATCTAAAATTCTTTCTGCATATCACCAAAAAACTTCATACTCATATCATCATCACTATCAAAAATAATTTCATCAGCAAAGACTTCAACAATTAGGATGTTATCATTTTCAATCTTAAAGTGTAGATTACTGTCAGCAACACCTTTAGTAAATCCCAATTTCAACAAATATTTATCTAATCTAGCATACCAGGCTCTAGGAGATTGTTTCAATCCATAAAGTGCATTCTTCAACTTACATACCATGTCTCCATCATCCAACAGTGAAAATCCATTAGTTTGCTCAATGTAAACTTCTTGCTCTAGATCACCATTTAAAAAAGAAGATTTGACATCCATCTAATATACCTTGAAATCTTTATAAGCAACATAAACAAGTAACAGTCTAACAACTTCAATTTTGGCAACCAGAGAAAATGTTTCTTCATAATTAATTCCTTCTTGTTGTGAATATCCTTTGTAGACTAGTCCAGCTTTATTTCTAACTACTTCATCAGCTTCATTCAATTTGGTCCTAAAAAACCACTTAGTACCAATAACATTTTTATCCTTAGGTCTAGGCAAAAGTTCCCAAGTGTTATTCTTTTCAATCTGATCTAACTCTTCTTCCATGGCTCTTATCCAATTATCATCTTTACAGGATTCAACAACATCTTTAGGTTCAACTTTAGAAAACAAACATACTTCTTTAGCAACTAACCTTCTCCTAGTCATCACACCTTTATTCTTATCACTAATTATTTGATTCTCATAATGATTCAATCTTACATACCACGGAGTCTTCTGATTGTTCTGATCCTTAGGTTCCTCACCAATGGCAACAACATCCAGATTAATAGTCTCTACTAGATCATTCTACTTAGGCTCTTCAGGTTGAATAGGAGCTAAAACAACATGTTGACCATCATCGTAAGCTCTAATCTCCTTCCCAAGGTTCTCATCCACCTTAACATTTTCAATTTCAACTCTTTCTCAGTCTCTTACTATAGCACCGACGGGCTTTTCTCTTTGTAGAATATCCTAAAAAGATACCTTCGTCACTTCTAAAATCAAACTTTCCAATATCCTCCCTTGATATAACATTTGCTACCAAAAACTTTGAAATATTTCACAGTAGGAACATGACCAAACCATATCTCATAAGGGGTCTTCCCTATATCACCTTTGATGTGAACTTTGTTGAATGTATAAACAATAGTGCTAATAGCCTCTCTCTAGTAGATCTTCAGAATATTTCCTTTAATCAACATAGTTCATGCAACATCCAAAACAATTTTGTTCTTCCTCTCAACAGCTCCATTCCATTGTGGGGTTCTAGGAGCAGATAGTTGTCTTCTGATTCCATGCATCTCACAGAATGAATTGAACTCACCGGAACGAAATTCTCCACCTCTATCAGATCTCAAACACTTCAACTTCAATCCAGACTCAGTTTCAACTTTAGTTTTGAATATCCTAAATTTGTCAAATGCTTCTAATTTTTCCTTCAAAAGGACAATCCACATCATCTTGGAATAATAATCATTTAGCGGCATAAAGTATCTATCACCTTGCACACTTCTAACATTTGTAGGTCCACATAGGTTAGTATGCACATGATTTAACAATCCATAAAATGTATAATGTTTAATCTTGAAAGAAATCCTTGTTTTCTTACCCAACTGATATTCCTTACATACCAGATTAACATGTTTAACAATCTTAGGTAGATCTCTAACAGCTTGTGTAGAACTGATCTTGATCAATAAGTTAAAGTTTACATGACATATTCTCCTATGCCACAACCAACTCTCATCTATCTTAGCAATCAAACAACTTTTCTCACCAGTATTCAAATGAAAAATGTTACCTTCAGTCTTAGTCCCAGATGCAATCTCTATACTAGAGGCATTTAAGATCTTCCATTTACCATCCTTGAATTGTAGATCATAACACTTATCAACAATCTATCCAACACTCAAAATATTATGCTTCAAACCTTCAAAATACAGGACATTATCAGTTTTATGCTTACCATCAAAAGAAATAGAACCTCTCCCGCAGATTACAAAGGCTTTGTCATCTCAGAATCTAGCTATTCCACGATCATACCTTTCCATGCTTATAAATTTTCTTTTATCACCGGTCATATGATGTGAACAATTATTGTCAATCACCCATTCATCTTTCTCTTCTACCTTAGCAGCCAAAGCTTTCTCTTCAACAGAATAACTAGTGGAATCAATAGGTATATGTCTATCTTCTTTAATGGCAATAAACACAACTTCATCTCATTTTGATTCATCATCTGTAACACTTTCATCTGCAGCATAATAATAATTCTTTTGGTTCCTAAACTTCCAGTTAGACTTATAAGGCTTATCATACTTTTCATGCTTCTCATATCTATCATTCCTATCATGCTTATCAAATTGATCATGCTTGTCATACTTAGCCATTTTCTCTGGGCATCTAGAAGCCAAAATATTCTATCTTATTACAAGAAAAACATTTCAAGGGCAACTTTCCATCATACTTACTGGCACCTTTAGGCAATATCTAGGAAATCAATACTTCAAGCTCATCAAGATCTCTTTCTTTCTCTTCTATCTCTCTTCTTTATCTTTCATATCTAGATATCCTGTACTCATCAGGATCATATTTGAACTTACCGGATATAGATGTTGATGCTCTAAATGTTATGTTAGAATTTCCATGTGATTCTCCAAATTTTCTTGGCTCAAATGCAACAAGTTTTCCAACTTTAGTGTCATAAAATTGTGACCCTATCAATTTACGACTACATTAGGCTCCTCACACATGCGAACTCAAATTCTCTAGCCTGATCGGAGACATGAGAGTACTCGGCTTGTGAAAAATGTTTCTTCCTTGGCCTCCACATCACTCTGTCCACACTTTTCCCTAGAGATAGGGGTAGGACAGGGGCGTCCCCCCTTGGAGTGAGGCGTGGTGCCCTTATCCTCCCAAGATAGGGGCGTGTCACCCTTGTCCTTGCCCTATTTTGGGGCAAGACCTTTCTAGAGCATGTCTTGTGGGTTGTGCAGTGAGCGGGAAATATCCTCGATGTTTGCACGTGACAAAATTCAAATCCTTCAAACATGTATTTAAGGGGCGTGTGTCCTCTCATTTGCATAGGTTGAAGTTAAATAGGTTGGATAGGTCGAAGTTGGATATGTTCAAGTGATCAAGCATTCAAGCATTCAAGCATTCTCAAGTCCCCCTTCAAGGCAAGATGTTGCATTCAAGTCAAGGATTCAACCATTGAAGAAGAGATTGATTTCAACATACAATTCCATACAAGCATTTCTATCAACATTTCTAGTATAACCTCCCTTGAGGTGATTTACAATTTAGTCTTTCATTTACATCTACTTGCAAGTAATTCCTTTCATTACTTGGTTAATTCCAAAATTGGGGTTTGACCTAAAGGCAAACCCCCAATCCCAACACATTTCCCTCTCTTTTATGTGTGTAGGTTGTAGAAGCACAATTGTACTTTCAGATTCAAGCTTCATTTTCAGAGGCGCAAAAATCCTTTTCATTTCATGGATTTTTTGGAGGACCGTGTACATTCTCGCCACGTTCCAGACAAGTTTTCATCAAATTTGTAGGGCGACTTCGTCTTAACATTTTACTGCCAAATCAAGGTGCACAACTTCATCCCATATTCAAATCTCAAGTTATAGTTGATTCTTTGTCACTTTTGCACTACATAATTCAATCAATTTCCTTTCTAAATCAAACAAAGGAATAAGGGGATCAACTTAACATTCTTAATTCATTCTGAATTCAATCTATCATCTTTGTGTGGAGATTGAATCTAGTGAATTACCCCTTTATCTCCCTAATGTAATGGCGAAAAGTGCTTGAAGGATAATCAATAGTGAAACTCTCATCTCTCTTTGAGGGAAAGGGTTAGCTTTCCTCTTGATCTATCACTCATCATTTTCCCACCATTACATTTTGGTGAACTCGACATTTAGCATGCTATCCTTTGAACAATATTGCATATTTTTCATTTGCAAGTTTAAATTTTCTGCAACCTTAGTAGTTAATTCATTAAAACCCCTAGTTTTTAAATTAAAATTGAACTTGTGATTTGTAAAAAATTGCTTGTGGTTGTCTTAGATCTAAAAATTGCTTTGTTTGTCAAATTCAATTTCCTCATTGTCTTGTTCAATTTGTAATTAAAATTTACAAAATTAAGAGGTTGCTTGTTAAAACCCTAATTTTCAGAAATCATATTGAACTTGTGCAAGAATTGAACTTCCCTTTAATTTTCAGATTTCTGATTATTCTCAGATTTGTTTCCAATTCTACAATTCAAAATTTCAATTTCTCCCCTTTTTCCCAAAATTTAGAATTCAAAATTAAGTGGTTAAGTCATCAAACCCTAATTTTTAAAATTAATTGGATTTTGTGTGAATTTCAAATCAATTTCATTTACATTCGGATTCTTAAACATTTTCCAAGGTGTCCCTATCCATTAGGTTTGACCCTTTTCAAAATTGCACCTCATTTCCTTTTTTTCTTCAAAACCCTAATAAGGTCCTATTTTCACATTTGTGTCTTCATTTCGCCCATCTAGAGATCGTAAAATTTGCCAATTTTTTGGGGTTAGCTTTAAAATCATCGTAACATCCATCCCTAAAAATTTTGAAAAAAGTTGATCAGACCATGTGCGTTCCCATCACGGTCCTCGGTTTTTTTCCTGAAATTTTGGGAGACTATTATGACTGTATTTAATAGCCTAAATCCGAAAGATTGGCCGATTTTATCAATTTTTGAATGCTCTAGAATCAAAAATACCTTCAAAATTCAACATTTCAACTTTCAAAACAAAATTTAAAATTAAGAGGTTAATTATTATCTGCCCTGATTTTAAAATTAAGTGATATTCCCTTGGCCCTAATTTTAAAATTCCAATTTCCTTTCATTTTTGGAAATTGTGTCATTTCCTTCCTCCAACAAATTTCAAATTGTGTAATCATTATTTTCTTAAATTTTGCATTACTCAATTTTTGCAAGCTTTGTCCTACAATTCAAAATTCAAAATTTCCCTCTAGTGCATGAGTTTTACCACTATTAGTCCTACCTATCCTATCCCCGTTAGACAAAGCATTATAACTAAGGCTTCCCAAGGTTTAATTACCAAGGAGATGTAGCCTAATTTGGGTGACTTCTTTAATGAGGATCATGCTAATTCTTCTCATCCTAATCGTGTGCCTATTCACCCCATTGATGGATCCCATGATGAAGAACAAGCTTTAACTAGGGTTTCTTTAGATCAACTTTCTACATTGGACAATCAATTTGATAGCTTTCAACAATGGATGTCCCAAGAATACCCTAATAGTGAATCTCTTACATTAATTGAAGGTCTTAAGCACATGCTTCAAAGTGATAAGAATGGAATTGATATATTGTGTGGCATTGCACATATTGTTGATTCTAATGTCATGCCTATCAAGAGTTGTGCCGAAACCCTAGGTTACTCACAACCTTCAACACAAGACAATTCTTATATTCCTTTGACTAATCCTATGACTAGTATTCCTACTTTCACATCTAACATCATGGCTACTTCAACTTAAAATGTTATTACTACAACCATAGGTCATGGGGGAAATCCCTCTTCTTCATTTAATTCTCCATCAATACCTATGTCTTCCATGTGTATTCCTACTATTCCTCAACCAATTAGTGTGACACAAGGGGGAAATTCCTTCAACAACTTTATCCCTCCTTTAAGTGTCCCTTTTCTCACCCAAGCATCACCAATGCCTACTTATTATAGTGTCCCACCACCTTATTCTCAATCCATGCCTTATTTCAACAACATCACACCACCTTCTCAATCACCTATGTCTAACATGAATTCTTCCACCGAAATGACAATCAACAATCTTTCCCAAATTGTGTCTTGCTTACAACAACAAATTGCTTCCATGAGTCAATCCAAGTTTAGTATGCCTACCTTTGATGTTGCAATCCCACTTTCTCTTGATATTGTTAAATTTTTGCCAGCTAAACATGTGGAGATCCCTTAATTGGAACTCTATAATGGAAAAGGTGATCCTCTTACGCATGTCAAAACATTTCAGACCTTCTGTATTGATTTTGCTTATGATCATCAATTTCTTGCAAAATTGTTTACAAGAACACTAAGAGATAAGGCATTACAATGGTATTGCTCTTTGCCTTCTTATTCTATCACTTCCTTTCAACAACTAGAAAATGCTTTCGTCCAAAAATTTCAAAACAACATTGGTCCTAAAATCACTTTGATTGATTTAATGCATTGTAAACAAGGTGTTAAAGAGAAAGTGATTCATTTCATTGGTAGATATAAGCATTTGTGTGCTCAAATTTCTTTTCATGTGCCGGATAATGATATTCCAAGAATTTTCATTTCTAATTTACAAAAAGATATCAGGGAAAAGCTTCTTTTGTCTGAGTTTACTTCCTTTCTGCAGTTGTGCACAACACTCCACAATTATCAATTGGTTGTGATTCAAATGGAGCAATCCACTCCTATGGCTCCGAGTGATAAGGGGGAGAGTGTTCAACAACCGTTTGCGAAGTTCAAACCAACAAAAAGCTTCATCAAGTTCAATGATCCAATCAACAACAACCATGTGAATGCTACAACAGTTGTGCCTCCAATTTCTAAATTTTTCCAAAGAGAAAGACAATTTACTCCTTTGAATGAATCTTTGCATAGTATTATGTCCCAGTTATTACATAGAAATGTTATCAAACTTCCTCCTATAAATCAATTTGATCCTTCCAAACTTGCATCTCCTCATTTTGATAACAATTCCTTTTGCCAATTTCATTGTCAACTGGGTCATGATACTGAGAAATGTTTTGCATTGAAACATAAGGTTCAAGAATTGATTGATAATAATACTATATCTGTGGTAGGTGTGAATGATAAAGGGAATAAATCAGTTGCTCCTCCTAATCAAAATCTTAAGATTTTCACTGATCCCTTGTTATTTCATACCTCTAACATTATTGAGATTGTGCCTAATTCTCTCTCTTCTGAAACACTCATTTGTCTAGCTCCAAACTTGGTTAATATGGTAGAAACACAAGATACACCTAAGGATCCTTGTATTACATTTGACCCTAGTGAGACCATTAGAGCACTCGATGGCCCTTTATACATAGTGGAAAAGGTTAAGGATATCCCTTGCCGTGGTGCTCTGATTGATCCCTCTTTCATGGTTAATTTCATAACTGAAGAGTATATTTTCACTTTATGATTGCATAAACCATTATATGATTCTTCTAATGTAGTTTCAAAGCTATTTTATGGATTTTGTTGTCCTACCATTGGTTCTATCACTCTTCATGTTGATGTTCATGCTAAATCCATGGATGTTGACTTTGTTATCATACCTTCTTCTAAGAAATTCCGTGTAAAGTTGGGATATCCTTGGCTATCTTCCATGAAGGATATTGATTCTCCAAACCACAAGTGTCTTAAATTTCCTCACAATGGAGAAATCATAACCATGAACCATAACTTATTTTTTCCATCCGAAAGAAGCCCTGGTGTTCCTATTGATCACTTTTGGCCTAAACAATTTCAATCTCTTCCATCAAGGAGTGATGCTATTTTTCAATCTTATCAAAAATGGAAGAACAATAGGATCTTATCCTTAAGTCAACCTACATCGCCAACGTTTGACATTCCTATTATTCTTCAACATGAGCTTCTTCCTCTCTCAGATAGAACTAATCTCCCTCCTAAGAAAAATTGTCCACCTATTGCTATGGATGTGACTTTACCTTCTCTTAAGGAGAACAACAATATTCTTCCTAAGGTTAGACCTATACCTCCTCCCCATGATGGACTTGGTCTCCTTCCTACACCTAATATTCCTTCTTTCTATGGCGTAGTTCCACCTCCTTCCTCTTATCGAGAGAAGAGGCCTACTTCTCCTATTGTTTAACCGAAAAGACCTCAACCTAAACCTCCCACTATAAAAGAGAAAGCCATTCCTCCTTCTTCTCAACCTTCCACTAAGCCTTGACGGAATCATTGTATGAGAGAAAACCGACAAAGACATCATGTTAAAGCTCGTGAAGCTATCCCTCAAAATACTCAGTCTCCTTAGACTCCAACAGTTGACATGATTCCCTTTTCTCCTAAGCAAGATGTTCAACCAACATCTCCAAATCATAAGTTGCATTAAACATGTGATGGTTTTACTCCTATTCGTGTTCTTTCTCCTCTTGCTTTAAAATTTGATGAAGAAATGGGTGAAAATGTTATTCATAATTGCAATACAACTCCTAATGCTTCTGACAGTGAGCATGAATATATTGATGTGGACAAACATTTATCGGATGAGTTTTCACAAACCCTAATCCTAGCTCCTCGAATCGAACAAAGTGACTTACAACATGAGCATAGTCCTTGTTTGGATCTTGCGATAGCTCCATCTATTGTGCTCAATATCTGTCCTTTGGCATGTTGCTCGCCTTCCCAAAATAGAGATCAACAAGATTGGGAGGCGGATGTCATGGTAGATTAGCAATATTAGCACTGCAGATTTTTCTCTCTCCTTTCTTTCTCTTTTGTGACCATTCTTCTATGTGTATCCTTGTTCTTCTATTGTTCCCTTAATGTCTACTTGGGGACGATGCAAAGCATTGAGATCTTCCCTCCCTTGTTCTCTTTCGTTTTGACTCAAAATACATACTCTCTTCCCTTTCTTCCAAGGTAGTGTCCCTCCTTGGGGAATGAAGATTATTATATGCATATACATACATGACATACATGAGTTATCATACAGCATACTGACCTCGATGAAAGCGACACTACCTCATGTCTTGTGTTCATTATCCTTGGGTTTATTCCTTGATTAGGGGCTAAATCCTTGCGATAATGTGCTCCCTCTCTTCTCTCCCTCTTGGGTGTATCCTACCTTAAAGAAATCACTTATGATAAGGCATGTGTGATAGCTTTGACATGGGGGCATACACTCCGCTCATTCTTTCCTTCTTGTGATACTTAGAATTACTTAGTGAACTTTTCTTTTCTTTGTAATCTTTTGTATCCTTTCTTTCATGACTCATAGTTAAGGGAACATTTCTACTTGCACTCAAGGTTCTCCCCTTCTCGATCTTCCCTTTTACTTTGTCAATCGAATTCGTAAGATCCTAAGTCCATTGGGGGCTTGGCGCATCTTGCCTCCTTGATGTGGTAAAAGTCTTTCAATCTTGTTTCTTTGTACTTTACCAGTAGTATTAGCATACTCTTATACTCTCGCTAAAGTGGGGGCTAAATGTAGTGTCATAAAATTGTGACCCTAGCAATTTATGACTACATTAGGGTCCTCACGCATGCGAACTCGAATCCTCTAGTCTGGTCGGGGACTGGAGAGTGCTTGGCTTGTGAAAAGTGCTTCTTCCTTGGCCTTCGCATCACTCTGTCCACACTCTGCCCTAGAGATAGGGGTAGGATAGGGGTGTGGTGCCTTTATCCCCCCTTGGATAGGGGCGTGGTGCCCATGTCCTTCCTGGAAAGGGGTGTGGTGTTGGCAATTGACACTCAATTGGTTGGTTTCACTATGTTTTCATTGATGGCAACATGGTATTTTGTTCTGGATTCATGTTTTAGTTCAGTTGTGTACCGACAGGCACTTCACAAACACTACACCAGCACCAGCACTGACACTAGTAGGACAGAAGGATTTATTTGGTTACCGGTAATGCAGGCCGACATGGTTTAGAATATGGTTATCAATATTGGAGGCTGATATCTCTTGGGTCCGGCATCGAAAATTGTTTTTAATATTTATGCATTCATGTTATCTAGCCAACACGTAATTTGATATTGTAATTATCTTTGTAAGCTGACATATGGAATGATAAGTTGTATAGGGTATATAGGTCAGTTAGATTAAATAATTTTTGTAGTAGATAACAGAGATGGTGATGAATATGCGAATGTGATATAATGTGAAATTCCTTCAGACAATTTATGTATGTGAGGATATTTATGTAAGGGTTATTTGGGTAAAGGGTTTAGGGTTTCAGACCAGAACAGACAGAGCTTAAACCGGAAGTGTATTCTAGCATAGAAGATGTTATCTTAGCAGTTCAACACTTCTCCGAATTGTAGTCTGGATTTATATGTAGTTAGTGAGGCTCCTTTTGTGGTTGAGTAGTGTGCTCTAGGCTGTAAGCCTTCCTGCGAGTGCAGGCCCCTTATTTTTTGTAATATCTCTTTATATGGCTAGTGGATTGATATTGTAGGTCACAAATCCCACTGTGGTTTTTCCTCTTTGAGGTTTTCCATGTATAATTTTGTGTGTTATGATTCTCATTTATGTGATTGGCTTATTGGTTGCTTTACTTCTTTCAATTCTATATATACTGGTATACTAGTTGGTGTATGCATGTTTTAATAAGACTAAAATTGATTGTTCCGGTATAACACTGATTCACCCCCCCCCCCCCCCCCCCATCTCAATGTTATTGGATTCCAACATGTGGCACCCCTATCCTTGTCCTTTCTAGTGCACATGTTTTGCAATGAGTGGGAAATCTCCCTGATGTCAGCCCATGATGAAATTCAAATCCTTCAAACATGTATTTAAGGGGCATGCATCCTCTCATTTGCATAAATTGAAGTTCAATAGGTTGGATAGGTCGAAGTTGGATATGTTCAAGCAATAAAGCATTCAAGCATTCTTTTCCAGCATTGAGCATTCTCAAGTCCCCCTTTAAGGCTAGGTGTTGCATTCAAGTCAAGGATTCAACCATTGAAGAGGAGATTGATTTCAACATAAAATTCCATACAAGCATTTCTATCAAAATTGCTACTACAACCTCCCTTGAGGTGATTTACAATTCAGTTTTCATTTACATCTACTTGCAAGTACTTCCTTTCATTACTTGGTTAATTCCAAAACTGGTGTTTGACCTAAAGGCAAACCCCCAATCCCAACACATTTCCCTCTCTTTTATGTGTGTAGGTTGTAGGTGCGTATCTGTACTTTCGGATTTGGGCTTCATTTGCAGAGGCGAAAAACCCTTTTCGTGTCATGGATTTTTCGGAGGACTGTGTACATTCCTGCGGCGGCCCGCCATGGTCTGGACAACTTTTCATCAAATTCGCAAGGTGACTTCATCTCGAAATTTTACTACCAAATCCAGGTGCACAGCTTCATCCCATATTCAGATCTCAAGTTATTTTCAATTCTTTGTCACTTTTGCACTACATAATTCAATCAATTTCCTTTCTAAATCAAACAAAAGAATAAGGGGATCAACTTAAAATTTTTAATTATAATGGCAGAGTGGGAAGGAGAGAAGCAAGTGGGAAATTCAAAATTCAAACCTGGGAATGGTGGATTTCTTGGGGATGGCAGTCTTTCTGCGGTTGGAGCTGGCAATCAGACTAGTTTCCAGGCATCACAAGGCACTAAAGGGGACAAGGAGACAGTCAAATCGGAGGAAGAAAAAGATTCCAAAAATGAGGACCCACATGATAGAGGTGAGGAAAAAAAATGGTCATCTCTTTTTGGAGTAAGGTCGTTGGTGAAATCTGGGCTCCCGAAAGTTAAAAATATTTCTGATCCCATGACTGGGGTTGTTGCTATCTCTATTCCAGATAAGCTGGTTGATATCACTGTGTTTGGATTAAATATGACCTTAGCTTGAAGGTTTTCTGGTTTAAGGCCTAACATTAATGTTGTTAGGAGTTTTATAAGGAGGAAATGGGTTCTTAAAGGGCAAGTGGAAGTGGCAGCTTTGCTTAGGGGTTTCTTTTCCTTTTCCTTTAATTCCGAAGAAGACATGAATAAATCTCTATGTGAAGGGCCATGGATGTTCGGCAAGTCATCCTTGGCTTTACAGAAATGGGTGCCAAACCTTTCTCTTGACGCGTCTTTTTTTTTGTCGGCGCCTGTGTGGACGTTGTTGGTTAACGGATTGGATTTCTCAAAATTTACAAATAAATACCCCTGTTGCCCAAATAGAAAACCAATGATAACCAGCAGTTGGGTAAATAATTATTGTTCTTACCCTCTGCATTAAGGTACAGCTTCCTATATAATATTCAATGAATTTTGAATAATTTTCTCTTTATGTGATTCACTTTTAACCAGAAAGTAAACAAAAGGCTTCAACATTCATTAGTCAACACAATATGAATGCTTAATGATGGATAATGAAATTCATAATAAGACGTTTGATCTCAAATGGAAATTAACCCTCAGGATGATAAAAGAATGTTTGAATTCTGATTGACACTCACTCATGTCTCACAGGACAAGGGGAATCAGAAAATTCAAAAGCTTGCAGCTAGTTTCATTTACCAAATTGATTCGCAGACTTCAAATGAAAAATCAGAGAAAAGAAATTGATACACGAACACATCATCATTCCAACAAAAATTTTATGCATTCAAAACACACGGATTTCTCAAGTTGTATCATATATTTCATTCCACTCAAAGATGGGTATTTCACTGAAATTACAAGTGAAATTAGTCTGGTCCTTCAAGTTTTTCACCAAAGAAAAATTATATCGCGCAAAAACATCCTTACAAATATATATAGCTGCCAGGCTTAATTGTCTTTTAAAATAAAATGCAAATATGAAATTCCAGAAACAACTGCCTATAACTGAAACTTAACTAAACGGCTACAAGCCGTAAATAGAGCCATAACTAAAAGAACAGAAAATGGCCTAAATTGTCTCTAAAGTGTGTGCGGTGCCACGTATATTTCGCCACTCCATATGATCCACAGAGAAATTATAAACTACTTGGTAATGCGGGAGACCTATGTGCAGGATGCATTGCTTCTAGACTTCTTTATCCATACCCACTTGCATGACTTTAGTTTTATGCACCTCTAAATGATCCGAACAGACAACCAACATGGATTCAATGCGGGCCGCTCTGGTGAAGTCATCGCGGGTAAAGGATTTTGATTCTTTAACATAATTGATTTTCCCTTTGAAATTTTGTACCATATCTACTACCTGTTCAATGGTCTATCTATCTTCCTTCAGAAGTTGTACATCGATGCACTTCAAGTCTTTCTGCATCACGGCAATGAGTTCTTTCAATTCTTTTAGCAACTTAATGGACTCTTCATGACCTTGTTTTATGATTGAATTTCTCCATTCAATGTTTTCCTTGGCCACATGCAGTACCTTGTCATCTAAATCATTTACTACCTTTTCTGTAAGGAAGTTCATGATGCCATACTTTTGTACATCTCTCATTTGAACCAGTACTGCAGCCCATTTTTTCCTTTCCTTTTCCCACGCCGACACCTCTCTTTCCAGCTCTTGAGTCACAGTCACAGCATCCTCGTACGCCTTTACCAAATTAGCAATGTACTCTATTCCTTGCTGAATTATGAACTCAAGCCACTCTTCAAAGGTTTCTGCCAGGACATGATTTCTTTGAACCTTATCCAATAAATTCTGGTTCATGGGAGATCTAGGATCAAAATTTTGAGGAACCTGTGATAGGGGTTGTGGGCTGGGATGATGAATGGCGTTAATATACTCAGCCATCTGCTTCACAGTCTGCTTCAACTCTCATTTGTCTTTCTCATCTTTCCATGTTCTGGACAACATTCGTTTAGCAGAGGACTCTAAGTGTTTTTCATCAGTAGCCCTTGAAGTAGTTCCTAAATCAAGCTTTTCAACAACAAAATCCTGCTCCGTTGCATTTTCTGGATCTTTGTCAGAAATAGGCCTAGCCACTTCAGCTACCCAGTGCCCTGTATTCTCATCCACCTCCAACATAGCTTCTGCTTTTAGCTTTTTGGACTTAGGTGTTTTTCCGAGGCATTTGCTCACCATATCTTCCATGGGCACACTGATAGGGACTACATTACATTTCTTACTTATTGATGCTCCTAACCACCTTGAAACATTTGAGGATATCTTAGCTGGCAGTGTTTGACATTCAGATGAATCCATGGTCACCAAAGTAGTCACTTGATTGGGGCCTTCCCCAGACTGCTCCTTTTCTTTACCTGCATCTTGAGCTGCAGGAATGTCTGTTTCTGGTTCACCCATACTCACTTGCGCATCCTCAGTATCAAGAACTATGATGGTTTCTTTTCCTATGATGTCTGCACCTTTCCTTTTACTTTTGGAACAGGTGACTCGAACCGTTGAGGGGCCAAACAGTGGTTCTTTAAGTCTTCTGGTTTGAACCTTTTCACTTTGAGTACCAGTGACACCTGCAATATCAACAACAATGTTAGAAGAAGAAATTGGTACAGCAACATGAGATTGCTCAACTGATTTCTCAACTGAGCCGGCAGCAAATTTTATTCCAGGCCTACACTCTCTTAACCATTTCTCTGTTCTCCTTATTACATTAAAGGTTCTTGACTGAATATTTTCTTCTTCTTTCCTATCCCAATCAATTTCAGGAATAGGTTGCACATGAACTCTTTTATTGAACTCTAGGTCCAATACATCTTCATCTTCCACTTCTTGTATTCCTGCAATGTTCATGGGCAATTTCAAAGTAATAATTTGCTGTATAGTGAACCTCGACCATAATCTTCTCCAAACTTCAAATTCATCACAGCAATCCTCCCAATAATCTTCTAATTGGGGTATATGTGTGAAGTTCACATCAACATTTAGTTGCTTCATTGCATATTCTTTGTTGTCGAACCCCTACTGAGCAACATATGGCGGCAAATTCATCTTCTTGAGTTCCAATTCTAAGTTCAATGCATCAGAAATAGTTTGGCAACTATAATGTCCGAGTTCAATTGGGAAAATTGCTTCAGATTCATTTTTCATCCCAAATCTCTTATCCACATGAGCTAGCTGTCGAGAGCATATCTGGGTAATTTGAAAGGTTCATCTTCAAAGCCTCCAATTCAGATATAAGTGAATTTAGGAAATTGAATGAAACAACTCCCATATGTGGTGACCAACTTTAATGCCTCAGGTGACATCCTATTATTCAAATTTCCCTCTAGTTCAAAAGTTAATCTTCCTGCAAAGACATCATTCCATCTCAAGAAATTTTCTGTGTATCTCTGTATTTGCAAATGTGGATAGCACTTGTAGACCTTCATTCCATTAACCCAGGGTTCCTGATGTAATCCCGGCCATTCTCTGATACATGCTAAAATATAGAACAAGTATGAAGTCATGTGAAAATTAGTTGTTCCAACGAAATTACTCAACCCTTCATGCAATCTCTCAGCAATTACTTGCGCTCAGTCCAGGTATTTCTCACCAGCTAATAATACCTGAATGTAAAAATACATCCAGTCCTCCCAATAGAAGGCATGTGAATTCCCCTTAAGCCTATTCAAAAGGACCACAATATCCCTAACTTCTATGATGAAATGTTCTCTTGTTAAGGGTTTGGGCAACCTAGAACCTCCCTTTTGTATTTTAAGGAGCCAGTTCCTGGCTATGACGTCCTGATAAACACTTCTCTTCTCAAAGAAAAATGCGTATGAGGTTCCTATGGACCAATCTTCATACGGCTCTTTGTGAGGAATTCCAATTGCAGCCATTACAGTTTCTCTATCAATCCACACTAGCATGTCTCCATTATTGGCTCTAATGCACCTATTACCAGCATCATATCGGTTCATACAGGCATATACTAACTCTGGGAAAGGAGCGGCAATTGGGAATGCAGCAGCCTCAACAAGACCACTATGAACTATCTTTTCCATCATGGAATTAGCTGTCGGGTTCTTGGCCCTCTCTAAAAAGTTATCTAACTCATCCTGAATGAAGGTTGTATCATCTAACTCCAGAAGGGTACTAACCAGGCATGATGTTCGACCCAATTTGGGCAGAATCGATCTCATTTTTGCTTTAAATTGCATCAATCAGATAGCATTCAATTTTGAAGCAAAGAATTACACTTTCCAATTTTCAGAACTAAATAGAGCAGGGGAAAATAAGCAATTGAACTCACCTGTCTTCAACATCAAACTGTGAAACCCTTGGAAGAACTGAGCTAAATTACCTTCTACGTCTCCACTCTTTGCCAACAGCAACAATAATTACTTTACCTGAGACGCCCCATATTTAAAGACGAAAAAGACTGAAATGAACTAACACATGCTTCGGCCCAGCTTATTCTCCGTGTGAAACCACTTGTGATTTGATATAATTCTGACATGCTTATTAATTAGAAATCAACTCCACACAGTCGACATGCCTTCTCATGATTGTTTCCATAATTACAATTTGAAAACATGAAAACCAAGGAAAATTCTATTTTGATTGCACCGCCTTTTTTTCATGACACCATCGGGCTGAGTTGAAAACACCGCTTTGAACCTTGAACTCATTTTTAAAGAAGTTCATTGGTTCAAAGTTCAATGACAACAACTTACATTTGTGAACAAGCAGAAAGAGACAAAAGGAACGTTCAAAAGTACAGGAATGAACCTTGAACCTTGAACCGTTTCAAAACAAAAGTTCAATGGTTCAAGTTCAAAGCGAACACAAGACAAGCACTGAAAAGACAGCCACAAAACACAAGACAAAAGACCGATTGAACCTTGAACCTTGAACTGTAAAGGTTCAAAGTTCAAGTTCAATGACTATGCTAATGACAACTTGGAACTTTATGGAATGCATTTCTCTTAAACTCGAATTGTGAACTTTATTAAAGGTTCGACGAATGAGTACGAAGCTCATTTAATGAAGACTTAAGTCCTAGAAAATAATTACCCTCTTTTTTTTGATAGGCTATAAACAAAAAATAAAAAAAAAGGGGGCAACAGACGTGACTCCCTGGTCTCTCATTGGAGTTCTGGAATGAAGAAGTCTTTAAAGGGACAGCGAGTTCATTTGTAGAACTTCTCTAAATTGACCTGATGACTGCTACAAAATCAAGGTTGGTTTTTGCTCATTTCTGTGTCAATGTTAATCAAATGACGGATATGCCTCAATCTATTGAGATTATATCTAAATTGGGGAAATGGACCCAAGTGATTGAATATGAATCTCTTCTGTTTGCTTGCTTTCATTATAAAAATTTGGGTCATTGGGCGAAATCTTGTCCGCTCAAGAAGAGTAAGAGTGGTAAGAGTGATAGCAGTTCGAAGCAGAAATGGCAAACAAAGGGGAAGATAGAAGACCCTACTGCAGGGTGTGTTCCTGAAAAGGAAGTGACTGAGTTGGAAAATGAGGAAAAGAAGGATAAGAATAGTAATAATGAAAAACCTATTTGTGCCTGTTCTAACAATCAAACAGAAAGCATCAAAGAGGTAGAGCAAAGGATAGATGTAAGTGCTCAAAAATCTGAATCAGAGATCTAGAAGGAAGGGCCCAATCTTCAAGAAAGAGTTGATAAGAATTCTAATGATGATGCTTCTGCCTCATCCAATACTAAAGAAAATGGGGGAGACTTCAATGAAGCTCAGGACTATAACATTTCAAATTTTGAGCCTTTTTTGCTATTGACCAATGGAAGACCTAAACCGATCCAATGCAATTCTCCACCTAATAGTTTGGAAACGGTGATTTTGGAGGGAAATCTTAGGATTCTCAATTCTAAAGAAGGTAAACCAAATAATGGAGGACCCAATGGAGGTATTTCAACTAGAAGCAAGAATAAGAAAGTGGCAGATGTTGGAAGTCATAGCAAAAAGCAGGGGAGACCCTCTCTTAAAAATCAAAGGGAACTGGAAAGTTGGAAGAATTGTGCTGATGGAACACAGAGCTCCATTGAGTTAGCCCTATCCCTGGTTAAAGATAATTTCATGGAATATAAGAGGGTTGAATGCCCCACATAAGCAGGATATGTTATGAAATATTATAAGAGATCATAAACTGGATGTGGTCCTTGTTCAGGAAACTAAGATGAGTAAGGATAAGGTGGAAAGGATTAGAATATTCAAAACTAATGGAATTATTGGAACAAGTTCAGAGGGTGCTTCTAGAGGAACAATGATTTTTTGGAACCAAAATACTATCATAGGGAAGGAAGTCATTGTAAATGTTAATAGGACCTCAGTTCTGCTTGAGCATATTAAGGATAACTTTGCCTGGGCTATCACTAATGTCTACGCGCCTAATTCTAAAGCTGGAAGATTTAAATATTGGAGGAGCCTTGCTGAAGAAAGACTAAATTTTGCTGATAAAAGTTGGATAATAATGGGTGACTTCAATACACCTCTCAAAGAGGATGAAAAGATGGTAGGCCTCCCTTTGCAGCTAGAGGGAAGATAAGATCTTATGGATTTTATTAATGGTCAAGCTCTTATGGATGTGGATCTCCAAGGGATTAATTATACTTGGACCAATCGCAGAACTGGGTCTGATCTTATTCAAGTAAGGTTGGATAGAGCCATTATTTCTCCTGATTGGATTTGTAAGTATAGTTTCTCTTTGGCATCAATTATTAAGACTGGTTTTGATCATTACCCTATTTCTTTTACTGCTAATTCTTTGTCTGCTAAGAGAAACTTCCCTTTTAGATTTGAAAAAGCATGGTTATCCCACCCATCTCTGGAAATCTGTGTGGCTGATTGGTGGAATTCTATGGTTGAGGGAACGACTTTATTCAGAGTAGCTAAAAAACAACATAATAAAGGCCAAAATCAAAATCTGGAACAAAGAGATATTTGGTGATATCTTCAAGAGAAAAGCCCAAATTAAGACTGAAATTAAGGAAGTACAAGATAAATTTCAAGAGGAAGGGCTTTCAGAGGACTTGAGATCTCTTGAAAATGGGTTGTTGTCTAAATATCACACAATTATTTCTAATGAAGAGACTTTTTGGAGACAAAGATCAAGAGCCTTGTATTTGAAGGAAGGTGATAAAAACACCCGGTTCTTCCACTTGACAGCTCTAAAGCATAGGGCGGTTAACAAGATTTCTAGGTTATCTAGTATTAGGGGGATTTTGTCAGATGAAAATGATATAAGAGAGGAAGCTCTGGATTTTTTCAGCAATCTTTTGGGAGGGGTGGGTGATGTGGATTACAGAAATCAAGACCTTCTTGTGTAGGCTATCCCTCCCATTTTAAATGAGGAAGACAACAAAAATCTCTCTAGGATTCCATCTAATCAAGAAATCAAAAAGGCGGTGTTTTCTTTTCAAGGAGATAAATCTCCTGGGCCGAATGGTTTTCCAATGTTTTTTTTCCAAATCTTTTGGCATAAAGTGGAAACTGATATTTGTAATGGAGTTAAAGAGTTCTTTGGTTCCAGGAGGCTTTTAAAAGAATTGAATGTGACCTTCATCATTCTTATTCTGAAGGTTTCTAGAGTTGATTCTCTTAATAAGTTCAGACCTATTAGTCTTTGTAATTTTGTTTACAAAATTATATCTAAGGTTCTTACTTCTAGAATGCTGGAGATTCTTCCCAGGATTATTTCTCCTCAACAAAATGGTTTTGTCCCAGGTAGACAGATTTTGGATTCTATTATTTCTGTTCATGAAAATATTCACTCTTTAACTACTGCTAAAAAACAGGGTTTTTTTCTTAAGCTAGATATGTCTAAGGCCTATGATAGAGTGAATTGGCAATTCCTTTTCAAAATTATGAAAGCTTTTGGGTTTGGGGAAAAAGTGATTCAGCTATGTTCTCAATTGATGGAAACTTCCTCCTCTGCTGTTATTGGTAATGGATCCCCTTCCAGTTTCTTCAAAAGTTCTAGAGGTCTAAACAGGGGGATCCCATCTCCCCTATCTTGTTTACTATTTTAGCTGAAAGTTTGGGTACATATATTATCAAAAATGTGGAAGATGGATAACTCAAAGGACTTAAACCTTCATCTTCCAACTTAACCTGTTCTCATGAACAGTTTGTTGATGATTCGATTACAATGAGGGAAGCTACTATTAGGGAAGCAAGAAATATGAAGAATGTTATGGATACATATGAAACAGCTTCCGGTCAAAAAATTAACTGGGATAAGAGCTCTTTATTCTTCATTAATACTATCACTGAAAGACAAATGAGGATTGAGAGAATCCTTGGATGTAGAATTGTTAAGTTTCCTTCAACCTACTTGGGGCTCTCTCTTTGTATTAAGCCTTCGGAGAATTTCTGGATGAAGCTGGTTGATAGATTCAACTCTAAATTGGCTATGTAGAAAGGAGCTATCCTTAGTCAAGCGAGCAAGGTAATGCTACTTAAAGCTACTCTTCAAAATTTGCCTATTTATGCCCTTAGTTTGTTTAAAATCCCTAGAAATTTTGCGGAGGAAATTGAAAGAATTCAAAAAAAAGTTTCTTTGGTTGGGAGTGGAAGACAAAAATAGAATTCCCCTTATTGCTTGGAACAAAATTTGTACTCCTAAGGCTTCTAGGGGTTTGGGTTTAAGGAATATTATGTCCATGAATAATGCCTTGTTAGCTAAACAAATCTGGAGAATGAAAGGGGAGGAAAGAGAATGGAAATTAATATGGAAAAAGAAATATCTTTATATGAAACCTTCAGACGAAAAATTTATTGATAACTCTTTTTTGGTCGAAGGCTCTGCAATCTGGAATGTAGTCCAAACGGCTAAAAGTTGGGCTGCTGCTGGAAGAAGGTGGAAATTGGGGAATGGAGGAATTATTAGATTCTGGGAAGATAGTTGGCTCTTGGACAAACCTCTGGAGGATATTCCTATCCTTAAAGAATGGAAAGAGGTGTTCAAAATAGGTATGGTGGTTCTTTTAAAGACTATTGGAGAAATGGAAAGTGGATTGAGTTCAGCCAGCAATGTCCAAGATTAAAGTTTCTTGAGAAGATAGTTGGCTCTTGGACAAACCTCTGGAGGATATTCCTATCCTTAAAGAATGGAAAGAGGTGTTCAAAAATAGGTATGGTGGTTCTGTTAAAGACTATTAGAGAAATGGAAAGTGGATTGAGTTCAGCCAGCAATGTTCTAAAAATTTTAGGGACAATGAGGAGGATAGTTTGATTTGGAGGGAGACTTCGGATGGAAATTACTCTGTGACTTTGGCGGTGGCTATCCATAACAAAGGGCTAGAAGAAACTCCTATGTGGGCTAAAGTGGATAAAAAAATTAATGCCTGAAGTTAATATCTTCTTTTGGATTTTTATCCAAAACAAGGTGCTGACTCTTGATAACCTCCAAAAGCGTGGATTTCTTTTTCCTAATAAGTGTTTTCTTTGTTGCAGAGAAGAGGAGTCTACTTGTCACATCCTCTACCAGTGCACTTTCAGCCAGGAAATTTGGAAAATTATTTTTTGTAGGTGGAAGTTGAGTTGGGTTTTCCTGAACTCTTTGGGGGAGCTATGGCAACAATGGTGCTATCCTAATTCCAATTCTAATAATGTTGAGCTATGGAAACTTACTCTCCCTAATGTTATATAGAATATCTGGAAGGAGCGCAATAATAGAATTTTAAGGGATAAAAATGTTGTCCCTGAGGTTGTGGTGGATAAAATCTATAAAGGAATATTTGAATGTTTAAATGGAACTGATCATGGATTAGCTGCTAAAGAGGACTTTAATGAAAGGTGGAACCTTTCTAATATCAAATCTTGTAAGGATAAGGGAAGGGAAGGTCTTGTATGGTAATTTCCATCTCAGGGATGGATTAAGGAAAACTTTCATGGGAGGTCTAAGGGGAATCCGGGTAAAGCTGGTTATGGGGGCATTGTCAGGAATTTTGCTGGAAGTTGCCTGGTGGAAATTGTTGGGCCTCTGGTTAATCAAACAAGTCATTATGTTGAAGCATCTACAGCTTTGAATACTTTGATTATTGCTAAAAATTTGAATCATGATAACTTATGTCTGGAGGGAGACACTCTAAATATTATCAAGTGTTTGAAGGGAGAAATTGAGCCATCTTGGTCTATTGAAAATATAATTTTTAAAGCTAAAGAAATTATAGCTAGCTTTAAAAGTATTATAATTACACATGCCTTTAGAGAAAAAAATTTGGTTGTGGATGGGTTGGCAAACCTAGTTGTTATTTCCGAGACTCAAATTATTTGGCATGGGGAAGGTAATATTAATTTTGATATTAAAAATATTCTAAGAAAGGACAGATTCATGGGAAAGGATGAATCGCACAAACAATCATGCTAGTTGCAATGAGTAATCTTTACATTTATGGAAAGGTAATGATGACCTGGCGGAATGGCAGAATCTTAATCAAAGATATTAATCATCTGCACACTTTGTGGGTTAACATTTTTAAAATTTTGAGAGGCAAGTGGAAGGAAGCTTCGAATTTGTAGAAGGACATAGTTGGTAGTGCGAATTTGAAAATGGGAGGGGATCTAAGGAGAGAAGAACCAGATAACATGTCTAGATGGAAGGAAAAGCCAAAGGTTTGGACTAAGCTAGAAAAAGGGTTTATGACAAATTTTATGGAGAAGCTGGTCGATTATAACAAAGGTAGGGTTAATCTTGCAGTCACCAAAATCACTGAAAACTGGAGCAACAGTTCTTTCAAAATTCATGGGGTGAGGTTCAAGTTGGATGTGGATCTCATAGCGATAGTAACTGGTATGCCCCACTTAGGTCTTAATTTTTTTAGAGATTTAAAAGTTTCTAATAACGCGGTTAAGATTTTTCCGCGTAAGGAGAAGGAAAGGGCAAAAATTGGTAAAGCTATGGGAGGGTATTATGATGCGTCCAACATAAAGAAAATTTGGGGCTGTGTGTTTAATGCTATCATGGAATACATTACTATGGAGGGCTAGTTTACCAGGGTCCACACATACCATTTCAAGTTGTTAAATCATTTCAGGCACGGAAAAATGATTTCCTTGCCCTACTACCTCTTCAGGTCGCTGTCGAGATCTCTTAATAAGCACAATAAGAACCCTTTGACTCTGGTGCTTCATTGTGGCCTCATTTTGCTCATTTATGAGCACTGCAAAATTCTTGCTATCTAGGAAAATAAGAGGTTATCTGCATCTCTGGGAAAGGGTAAGAGAAAGATAGAGGAAGGTGGACCAAGCAAGGAAGAGTCAATTCAGGAAAAAAAAAAAAAAAAGAGCAAAAGTTCTACTAGGCTGAAAATTCAAGAGGACAAGGAAACTCAAATGGAGGTGGAGAATGTTTCAGAGGATACTGGAAAAGATGGCAATGAGATTGAAATGGAGGATTCTGAAGGGGAGGAAATTTGGAAAGAAGAGGATATGGGAGAAGAGGAAGGAGAAGCTGAGGACGCTTCTGACCAAGATAGTCCTACCCGCAGTGTTAGTTTAGTCAATGTCGACAACCAGCCAAGGGAGAAGGGGGAGGATAAAATTAATGAGGAAAAAGATATGGATTTTGAGCAGGAGAAGAATGAGATCAAGTAGGAGAAGGGCAAGGAGAACCCGAGCAAGGATAAGGAGTTTGCTAGAGAAGGGTTAATTCTGGATAATCTCAAAAATCTCTTTGATGCTAGAATGGGCTTTGACAAGTGGACTTATGAAGGTATCAAGAACCTTGAAAAAAGTGGGAAGCACTGGGAAGAGGAGAGGAAGAAAGATGAAAGGGATCGGAAGCAGAGGATGAAGAATTTGGAGGAAAAAGATAAGAAGATGGAAGCTCAGATTGAGAAGCTGGAGGAAGGAAAAAATGCAATGAAAAACCTGTTGGTTGTGATCCCGGATATCTTGAATGTTGTTACAAAGAACTTAGAGGATATCTCTAAGTTCCTTGAGGGATCCAGCACTCCTAAGCTAGTTGTGGACCTTGATATGGATGAAGATGCCATTGAGATTGGGACTGCGAAAAGTGCTCCTGGTGGAGCTACAAAGAGAACGAGGGTGAGCATGAAGAAAGTAGTTGTGGCTTCTCCAAAGGAAATCCCTAAACTTAGGGATAATATTAAATAATTGTATGGGATTAGCAAAAATTTGGCTAATGCCCTAAAAAACATCTAGTTGCTCATGTTCTGGATTTTGTCTGTTTTTGCTAGTTGTTGCTGGTTCTATGGAGTTTTTTGCTGGATTTTCATCGTTTCTATGCTATCTTTTTAGTTGTTTTTTCCATCTTGTTTCTTAATGCTTTTATATCTTAAGGATCTTTTGTAAAGGGTTTCGGGACCCCTTCAAACCCTGCTTTTACCTTAATCAAAAACATTCTTAATTCATTCATAATTCAATCTATCATCTTTGTGTCGAGATTGAATCTAGTGAATTACCCCTTTATCTCCCTAATGTAATGGTGAAAAGTGCTTCAAGGATAACCAATAGTGAAACTCTCATCTCTCTTTGAGGGAAAGGGTTATTTTTCCTCTTGATCTATCACTCATCATTTTCCCACCATTACACCAACCAACACATCTCTTGTTATTATAGTCAAACTCTGGATCTCATCAATAGCGGGAAACTTATGTTTATAAGCAGGAGGCAAAGATCTCAACACCTTAGTAACAATCTCATCTTCCTCAATCTTTCCACTGGAAGATCTAATACCAAGAATGAGTTCATTCACCTTAGCCATGTATGAATGCATGTTCTCATCATCTCCCATCTTCAATTTATCATACATTCCTTTCAAACTCTACAACTTAGCGACTTTCACATTATTATCACCTTTATACAGGATCTCAAGCTTCTCCTAGATCTCATGTGCGGTCTAAAGTCACATTACATTTCTCATCTCAGAATCAGTTAGGGCACTAAGCAATGCTTCCTTTGCTCTGATGTTATATTCAGCTTCCTTAACCTCACTAGGAGTAGGTGGTCCATTCTGAGGAACAACATAGGCATTCTTAGCAATCTTCCAGTAATCCTCTCCAAGACATTTCAAATGCACCTCTATCCGGCTCTTCCATAGATTATAGTTACTTCCACTAAACCTCGAATTGTCCTTCTTAAAAAGAATACCTTAATCTATCATCATGGATCTCCTCAAGTGATTAAGCTTCTACCAAAGGATCTTTCTCTGATACCAATTGTTAGCAGCAATCAAAAAGGAAAACTGAGAGGGGGGGTGGTGAATGAGTCTTCTCTGGATCTAAAAAATTAAACTCCAAAACATAACTAGTAAACTACAGCAATAGAAAGATAAGAAAATTAACAACAGAACACACACACCAAGATTTTTGATGTATAAAACCCGGTTAAGGGAAAAATCATAATGAGAACCTACCCATAGTAAGATGATACTCTACAGTAGTATGTGAAAATATTACAATGGGGAATGCACATGCATTCAGGCACACTGCCTAGAGCTCACCATTTAAAAGATATTTGCCTAGAAGGCTACAACCCTTAGGGAAGTCTCACTGACTTACAATATGATCCAGACTACAATTCAGAAGAAATGAACTGCAATGATAGCATCTACAAATGCCTGATGACAATTTTGGTTAAGCACAATTATCTACTCTGCAACACCAATCTAACCTCAACACTTCACTGAATGATAAATCACTTGTTCGCACATTCACCTCTCTCTGAAAATACAGACACAATACCGATACACAAACTACATGAATATCTCACCTATATATACAAATCATCAACCTTGATAACAAGGTTGGCTAAACCCTCAACCCTCAACTCATAATTACAAAATTACATTACACAATACAAAGATCGATTTCCAAACCAATATAATGATATACATTACATAGCATGGACCTAATTCAAATTTCCAAACGATCACATCCATTAGAAATCATGCCAAGATCAACTGCAACACGCTACACCACCAAAAATACCACATAACACGAAAATCACCATCAGTTCATAGAAATAACCAAGAACTTGCACAACTATCAATGCAGATCGCCAAAAAAATAGCACACAACTAGGAAATACCAACAAGCACATTAGAAACATCTGGAACAGTTGCACCAACGCCACTTTTCAAATCTTCATCTGTCAACGTCTAGAAGCTCAAGAACACAACCAATTAGAAACTGCCATGAAGAAAGATAACTTGTAGAGCACCAAATCACGAATCATCTAAAATGAAGATACACAAGATCATCCAAAACAATATCCCAAAGTCTCAGCACCAAATCTGATCACACCAGAATATACCGGAGGAAATACCGGATTCTGCAAAACAGTAATCAGCAAAACCAAACTACAAAACCGGATCAGAAAATCTTCCCAATCTCACCAGAATAAATCATGAGAATATGTTGACATCAATGACAACATATCCTAGCAACAACAATGAACAACCATATCCAACAATTGCTCTAGTTTCCAAGGCAAGTTATAATGCAAGTGTTCTATCATATGCTCATCCTATAAAACACTTATATTATAATGTGCTAGCATCATAATGTAATGTGTTATGAGAAAAATAAAAAATATTCTCACATATATTTACTTCATATTACTCCAGACTTGTTTCCACTCTATTCCACACTCTTATGTCCCACTTTTCCTAATTTATATATCCTCTTAATGTCTTTTCATAATGCCTTTCCATCACATCCTTTTATAATAGTACTTATTTATCTTATTCTCATGAATTTTCCTTTTCTTCTATAATATTTTACACTTTTATACCCTATTTTGGTACATTAGAGGTGTTTTAAGGCTATTTAAATGGTATATAATGAATATTAATCTAGAAATGAGCCAAACTAGATATGTAGTGCATCATAGCCCTCTATATCTTGCCAACATATATATTAAGTTAATTCAATTATTTTATTGTTCTTCACTAACTATTCAATCACATGAACAAAATAATGGACAAAGAAAGCATACACATAAACTACATCTCCTAAACTTCTTATTATTTTAAGTGAACTAGGCATACAATTATTTTTTAAAGAAAGGGCTTGTTATAATACAATAGGAAAGAAGAACAATGGTTTAGAGAAAAATTAACACGCCTAATAGTCTAATAAATACAAGAAGGTTTAGAAAGTGAAAGGTTTACATATGATCATGTTTTTGCATAATGTTTGTTATATACTTGTGAGTAGAGAAAAATGTTTAAACCATTCTATGTCCTTAGTGTCCTAAAAAACAATGTGTTGTGACATAGTCACAAGAATAAGAATAACAAAGAATTAAGGGTAAGTGCACCAAGATGGTGAATAGAAAAGTGGCCACAAGCCAAAAAAAACCAAATTTTTCATAACCCGTGTGGGTTTTGAAAATTCAAAAACGTACACCAAGCCTAGCCAAAAAAAAAATTAAAAAACAAAAAGTTCCTCAAAACCCGTACAGGTTTTGAGGAACATTTTGTTTTTTAATAAAAAAATAAAAGTTTGAGAAACATTATTTTTTTGTGTAGGCCATGGGTTTTCACCATTTTCAATGCCAAAACCCATGGAGCAGCAGCAAGAGAAAGTCAAAAATCCATAGAACCCGCACGGGTTTGCAATTATTTTGGATTTTCCCAACATTGAGATCAATTTTCAACAATGGCACCCTATCAAACAGGTAAGATTTGATTGGTTTGATTATTTTTGTTTGTATTTTAATTGAAGTAGGGTTTTTTAATTGATTTAAGTTTTGTTTTTATTAATTCGATGTTACATTCTTCAAGCAATCCCCAAAAATGAAATAGACAACAAAGACCTCCTCCTGCACAAGCAACACAAGCAAACCCTGTAAACATTGCACATGAGCAACAAGAAAACCCTCAAGATGTTGCTCCACAACCACAAAATCCTCAAAATGCTACTCCTCAACAACCACCACCACTCTGAAACCCTCCACGTCCTCCATTAGATCATGTAGATGCCACACAAGAGGATCTCATCAATCGCCTTACACAAAATAGTGCCCAGATTTCTATATTGGTGAATAGGTTGAGGTCCTTTAGGCTTGAGCACCACTCAACCCTCGCCAGAACACTAGAAACAATGGCTAATAGTACTAATGAGGTATCTAGGGAGGTTATGAAATGGGGTTCATGGAGGGATAGATGTCGAACATTTTATGAAGATGGGTTGTTATATGATCAAGTGAAAAAAAAGGGCATAGGTAAAGTTGACATATGTGCTCTTTTCACCGATCCTGTTACCAGTAACAACCTAGAACTAAATACGACTCGGTTTCCTATACATTGGTGTGTTCATGCTAGGCTAAAAGAAGCTTTTTGGGATAGGTGGTATATGGTCTTTGACCAACCACCTTGTGATAATTGGGAGGTGCCTCTATATTTTTTGAGAAAGTTGTATTGTGAGTTTATCCTCGGCGAGAAGCCAAATTACTTTGACATCCAATAATTTCAGGATAGAGGGAGAGGCTCTATGCATGATAGACCTAGGGCCCATAGGGTGGTAGAGCCACAACATAGGAGGCATACAACTCCTAAACCCATGGTTCATGTCACTGTCCCTATATCCTTGAAGGAGTCTATGGAATTACAAACTCTTCGGGTAGCTACATCATTGACTGATGTCATTGTTCAGCATGGCACACAGTTGGTCGGAGCAGAGGATGTACGAGCACCTATGGCACCTCCTTCATCAGTGGAACCTCCTTCATCAACAACACCTCCTTCATCAACAACACCTCCTTCATCAGTGACACCTCCTTCATCAGTGTCACCTCATGCATCATTTGGCACGAGCCAGCCCATTCAGCATATGTGCCCCACCTGCCAGGGTGTATGTTCTGGTGTAGACACTAACATGGACGAGGATGGTTCGACATCTCATTTGTGTACATGTTGTGGGAGTAGATGTCATGCTTCCACTGCAGAGGATGTGGCCCTCACCGATGAACTAATCAATATGTTGTACCCTCTCTGTCAGACACATGTGCATTTAATTCTGTTAATGACATGTTATCAATTAAGTGACTAAATCTTATAAAAAGAAATGAATTTTTATTTTTAGAACAATTTAAAGTGACATATAAATAAAATGTATTGCAGGGTGCAGTAGGTGGTGGGAGTACACCACATACTTTTCGGTCGACTCCACGATCACGAGTAGTTTCGCCACCAAAGGTAAAGATTTGTAAATTTGTTAAAAATATAATAATACATTGGTTTCAAAATATCTTTTGTTAATTGTATGTATCATTACTTGGTGTTTTATAGGGCTTATCAGGGGCTGAGATGTCCCAACTTGATGATATCACGCTTTCAGCCATTGACTTTGGCCAAGATAGCTATGTGGTACCATTTAGATTTATATATTTTTGACTTAAGTGATATATTAAATACATGCTCTTTTCCCTTATGTCAATTTTTTTCTGTTAGTTTACCCCACATGCCTCAAGGACATCTCATGTGAGAAAGCCATCCTCTAGCACTCCAAGGAAGAAAAAGATATCCTCTCGGACACCCAAAAGACAAAAGGTAATTCAGTATAATTTAAATTCATTTGTTGAAATGTATTATGATTAAACATGTATATGTAGATATTGATAAATGCACTTAATTTATTTGTTAATTTATTTGTTCTATATACAAAAAACATATGGGGTTTACGGAATTAATGAATGCACCTGATGTCGATGAGGTTCAGCAGAGGGAAGAGGTGATATCTTCATATTCACTTTGGATTGCATTCTTGCTTGTTCAAAATAACTAAATCCTTTTATGTCTATATCATAAGTTATCATTTTTCATACTGGAAATGGTAATAGCTGCATCAGATTTGATTAGGCCTCCTAAGGCTATAGGAGAACTATACGAGGCTTCAGTGTGCATTTATTCTACATATGTTAAAAATGTTTGTTTTATCTAGTTTGTCAACAACTTTGGGTTATTAACTTGTATAATTGTCTTTAACCTATTGCAGGCCCCTTCCAAACTTCCTATTATTATTCTACTACTCCATTTTAGTAGAAGTACTACATGTATATTATGGGATCCAACACGACCAAGGGAAAAGGTATGTCTATCTTAGATCAAATCCTTTTCACTAAGTGCACAACGGAGTTGAAACCCTCTAGTTAACTCCTTTTGGATCACTTATCATGGATATAGGAAATGGTCGTAACTGATTCATCTGTGACTTTGCCTCCTGTTGGGACTCATAAATTTGAGTCAATTTGAGAGGCCCATTTCAAAAATTTGCTCTGCACTTTCAAATGAATACTTAGTGAATCAATCAGAGTGGTTTAGTTTGAAAAGGGATAAAATGGAGCTCGTTAATTATCAAAGGGTAAGGCTTGGTAAATGTGTCTTGTACCTTTCATTTGGCCTATGAAGTGTTTTGCAACTTTTATATTTCAGTTTGGATCAGCTTATCAGATACCCATTTCAAGGGGTGAGCTGAAAGTCCATCATAAGTACAAATTCAGATTTTACTAAATGGTCAACTTTGAGCGCCTATAACTTTTTCCCAGTTGATCGTCATGTTGAAATTCAAAGTGCACTGAATTTTATACATATTTGTGAGTCAACATGCCAAGTTTCAAGTCCCTATGAATCCATTTGCTCAGTTTGTAAAGCCCAATCCATTTGCAATTTGTGTTGTTTGCTTAAGTCCCTGTTTTAACAACTAGTCAGAGCACCACTTTGCATAAGTGTAAAAGATGCCCAGGTGAATGTCATGTCAGAATATTTCTTCCAAGGTACTGCTGGTATGAAAGACAAACTATGTTTCCAGTTTGGAGCTCCTACCAATCCATTTGACCAGTTTTCCAAGATGAATTCTTGAGCCACTTTATTCAATCTTCTGCACTTTCATTGCTACATCTTTTTAAGTGGCTATTTTTATGAGCTCACCATTTGCACCCTGTTGGCTTCTTGGTCAAACTAAGCATTCCAAGGTCTTCTATTTACTTCAAAGTATCTATGCCCCAGATTTGGGGATCTGCGGAGATCATTTGATATTTTTAGTAAAGGCATTTTGTGGTCCCTGCACATTGATTTTATCAGGTTCATAGTGTTGACAAAGCCATTTGGTCATCTTTGAACATTAATATTTCTTTACCCGAGATTTGTCTTGAGAAATGGTTTAGCCAGAGTGAATGCTTATATATTAGATAGTACGCCTATCAATTTGCGAAGTCGAGAAAGGTGTTTTGACCAGTTTTAAAATTGCATCTTTGGGTTTAAATGCGAAAATGTGGCGCAAGTGCCTGAAAGTTGCAAGTTGAGTTTCAGTGATCAAAAAATTGTGCCGATCAACTCCAGAGGTATGTTCAAGGTGCCTGAGGCATTTCAAAGGTCAGTTGCATGAAAACGAAAAAAAATTTAGCCAGACCCACTTTGGGGCCTGACCTGGCTCATGCCCGTGCATTGTTTATGGTAAAGTGTTGTTCATGCATGCTAATGCATATCACCATCAGCTCGGTCCTCATTATGATCCTTTATGTCTGATTACAATGGTGAAGGAAGCAAGGTACTATAATATTCTAGGAGTGGAAACCTTTAGGCTTAATAAACTCTAGGCAAATGCTACTACCGGGCATAGTGCTCAATCCTCCTGGCAGATGGCGTAGAATGGATAAGAGTTTAGAAGTTTCAGCAAATTGATTGTCAGTCCACCTTAGCATTTGATGTTAATTATGAATATAGTTAACATGTGCATCTTTTATTGACATTGGTGTAAGTCAAATTCCACAACCTTTGCCCATCTTTCCTGCGTGGAATGGCGTTGAAGGCCATACGAAAGTTTCGAGAAAAAAGGAAATGGCAGGTGTATTGCCAACCATCTCCCCTCCCACGTGTATGCAGACATTTGAAACTCCAACCAAATGCATTTGGCAGGCATAAAGCCCACCAACATCCTCCTTCCTGCCACGTGATGGTTGGAAAAGCTTCAAAAACTTTTAATAAAATGCAACAGCAGAAGTAAAGTGTGGTGCTTCGTGTTGAAAAGGATTTATAAACTCTCAAGTAAATGCAATTGGAAGGTGCAGACCCAAACCCATGGCCTTTGCTAGTATCCTCCCCTGTCATGAGCTATGGGTATGGAGTGGTGAACAATGGGTAAATCATTTTAAATCCTCAAGCAAAATGTTGTTGGCAGGCATAAAGCCAGTTTAATGCATCAAACCTTGCCCAAATCCTCTCTTTTGCATGGGCCTGTAAGAAAAGGCAACAAATTAAAACTTCAAAGTAGTTCCATTGGCAGGTGTAAAGAAAATCTATCGACCTCTGCCAGCATCCTCCCTGCGTGGTTACCTGCAGAAATTTTAAACAAATCTAGCCTGTGCGTGAGGTGTATGGAATGGATAAAGCATTTTCTTAAAACTCCAAGCAAGTGCAATTGGTATGTTTGAAAACCAAACTCTGTGGGTGGTGCATGAGATTTTCACAAAGGGCATCATAAATATTTTAAAGTAAATGCAAGTTGCAGGTGTAATGTCCCCTACATGGTGTATGGAGAGGCGACTGTTAAGTTTGGAAAGGATTTTTAAAAAAGGAGTTCAAAGAAAATGCATTTGCTAGGTTTAAAACCAGCATTCCTTTGCGTGGCGTGGGCAAAGGCCATTAAAACCTTCCAAAAATGTGAATACCAGGCATAAGCCATATATCCCACATTGGTTGTGCAAAGGGACATTTTGGTATTTAAATGCTAAGACACACACATTCATAGTGTCAAGAGCTGGAAGGCTTTTGGCAAGTGGAAGCTCAGTGACCCGGTGGACCCCACGTGCGTGCATGATTCTCGAGGTAAGTGAGTTTTGCAGTGGAAGGACGAGTTAACAATCGAGCAAGTTTGAGGCGATCGGATGGTGGTCATTGTATCGCTATGCGAAGGTGCTCGATCGTTACCCTTCGCCGATCAATGACAAAGCACGTGCAAAAAAGGGAAGATTAAAGAGCGAGCAAGTTTGAGATGATCCGATGGTGGTCATTGTGTCGCTATGTGAAGGTGCTCAACCATTACCCATCATGAACCAGCAACAAGTGAGATGGCAGGTCCGCAAGGCAAGTGAGGTGGCAGACAAGTGGTAAGGCAGGTGATATGGCGATGAGGTACTGCTCCGATAGGATTCACGGGTGAATCATAGCCTGCCATGTGGCAAGGCGCAAAGGGTAAACTGGGCAAAAATCAAAGTTAAATAATATAGTTCAGGCTATAGGTAAAAAACCAAAAATTTAAATGATGGATCATTCAAAGAGATTAATTCGCCTGGGGGTTATTTTTGCCCAAACATAAAAGTATTATATACCATCGGAAAGCTCTCGGGACGAGGAATTCAGTTCTATAGTTAGTTTCAACAGATCTTAGATATTTTGGGAGTAGTTTCCACGGGAAGGATGAAGGAAATATTTTTCAGTTGGGGAAAGAGGACACTTGGCAATTTCTGATGAAATCTGGTCTTTTCCCTCTTCTTCATATTCTCATTTCTTCTCATTTGTAAGGGTTCCAGAATTTTTGGAAAAAGGTTCCAGAGTTTTGAGTTCCTAGGTCTTGGAAAGGGTTCCAATTTTATGCATTTTGATTTTCTTGATTGTCATGGTTGATGTTCCTATTCTATTGTCATGGAGTAGATACATCTTGTAGATTGTTTCTTAGTTTCAGGTCATATATATGTAAGGCATATATACAGTGTAGTGGATTGTCTTCAGGCATTCCTCAATTTCAATAAATTCAATCTTCAAGGAAGTTTGGGTTTATCTTCTCAAAGTGAGAATCTAATGGGTGTTCTTAGGTACTCTTCAAGGAAGGTTTTAAATTCTATGAACAATCATTTTGGATTTGGGTTAATGTTTGGATATGTATGATCCTTTGATGAATTTAGAATGTGTTAATGCCAGGCATTAATACAGGGAAATCTTTTCAATGAATTTGATATGTAGCTTGGATTCCATTTGTGGTTCTTTGTATTGACTCTATGCCCAGGATGAGGCACTGAACAGTTACAACTAGAGGTCATTTGCATCAATTTAAAATCAAATCAGAATATGTTTCTTTACTTACTGTTATGTTGAAATGTCCCACCTATCTCAAGCTCAAATGTAGTTGAGAGTCAATGTGAATGTAGCTAGTTTGTAGTACTTTCCTTATTGTTGAGCTATGTCTGAGATTTCTGTTTTAATGGTGATGTGGTGTGTGATTTTTAGACTATATTTGAAGTGCATCATAGGTAAACCCGCCTAGGCCTTGCAGAGCCCGAAGAGAAGAAGGATTAATATCCTTGTTAAGTTGGTCCAGTTAGTCTTTTGAAATCATAGTTGAGGTTAGCTACCTTTCAAAATTTGGTTGCAGATTATACTGGTTGTTGATTTTGTTGTTCAGCATAAAAAGGAACCAACACCTCCTACGATCACAGCACATCCATCTGAGGCTCTGGTATGCTTGAGTTTTTTACTATATTGATTTTTAGTTATTATGTGTAATTTAACATGTATGTTATTAACATGTATTAATGTTGTTTTACCAGTTACAGCCCCCTTCAGGACATCCCATAGATCCTCAACCTCACCCAATTGCAGAAGACAAAGATGAGGTAATGAACATTTCAACTTCAAACAATTTAGAGTTCAGTATTTAGTTATTTTGATGTTATATTAAGGAAATATATCTGATTTGACATTTGAATTGTCCTTGTGTAGCCACCTGCAGATCCACGTACTGCTTCGAAGTGGCTTGGTTTTGATGATCTGCCACAGTCATAGATACCGATAGAGACATATAGTTATAGTTGTGGTCATTGAAGGACCAATTTTTTATATATTCGACATTTGTATATGTATATATTGACTTTGACAGACATGGCACATGCTACATTTATGTAACTATTATTGATTTGGCATCTATGCCATTTTTTGATATGTACATGATTATTGTTCATTTTGATATATATGAAACTTGATATTTGATCCAATTTGTTCATTGATATATATGAAACTTGATATTCTTGATACTTAGTTATTTTCTATTGAAATGTGATCAAACTTGTTCATTGTGTATATGTCTTGAAATGTGATCCAATTTGTTCATTACTTGTAACTCATATGGCATATACTTTTAAACTATCTATTGCTCATATTGTGTATACCCAAGTACCGACACCGGTAATGTTGATATTGTGTATTTTGATTGAGTGAATTTAATTTGAGTCCTTCGTGCATGAAGAGATTGGAGTGAAGTTATTATTTCGTAAAATCATACTTATGGAGCGAAGTTCATCATTTCAAGAACCAATTAAGACTAGATTTGAGTGCACAAAGTAGATTTGAAATTTATCTAAGGATGAGTCGCCTTAGGTAAGGTTTTCATTTAAATTTTATTCCATAACAAGTTGGCCTTAAGGTAAGAGACACACCTATTCATCCAAATCGCCTATAAAAGAAGAGTTGAAGCAATCATTTTAACATCAAATCAAACCAATTATCTCTTCTTTCATCAAAAATCGTCAATGAGAGGTGCCAAAATAGTGCATCTTTTGTTCTACTCATTGTGGGAACAAACTGTCAGTTCGAGCACATTTGGGTGGTCGATTTTATGCTAGGTGTGCCCTTGTCTCGCTCCCCAAGACGTCCGATCATTCAGAGCCACCTCGTAGCGACGTTTTCCCTCGAGCGCTCAAAGTGGAAAAAATGGTCAAACTTTGACGTCGCGTAACTAGGAGACCATGGAACTTATAGACAATCCATGTGAACCTACGGACAACTCGATTTCGTTTTCTTGTGGTGAGAATTTTTTTGTCGCATCAAAAACTGTAAAAAACGTCAATCATAGGTGACAAAATAGTGCATATTTCATTCTGCTAATCGTGGGAACAAACCATCAGTGCGAGCATGTCTAGGTGGTTGGTTTTACGCTAGGTGTTCCCTTTTCTTGCTCCCCAAGACATCCGATCATTCTGAGCCGCCTCGTAGCGGCGTTTTTCCTTGAGTGCTCAAAGTGTAAAAAATGGTCAAACTTTGACGTCGCGTAACTTCAAGAACGTGGAAATTATGGACAATCTATTTGAACCTATTGGTTCATGTTGTCACTTCCTAAAAAAACCTCTCTCTATTTCAGACAACTCGATTATGTTTTCTTGTGGTGAGAATTTTTCAGTCACATCAAAAACTGTCAAAAACGTCAGTGAGAGGTGGCAACATAGTGCATCTTTCATTCTTCTTGTCATGGGAATGAACCGTCAACATGAGCATGTCCAAGTGGTCAATGTTATGCTAGTTTTTCCCCTGTCTTTCTCCCCAAGAAGTCTGATCGTTCTGAGCCACCTCGTAGTGACGTTTTCCCTTGAGTGCTCAAAGTGGAAAAAATGGTCAAACTTTGACATCACGTAACTCAAAGACCGTGGCACCTATGGACAATCCATTTGAACCTATTGGTTCATGTTTTCGGTTCCTAAAAGAGCCTCTCTCGGTTTCAGACAACTAGATTCCATTTTCTTGTGTTGAGATTTTTTCTGTTGCATAAAAAACCATCAAAAACCATCAGTGAAAGGTGGCAAAATAGTGCATCTTTCATTCTTCTTGTCGTGGGAATGAACCGTCAACGCGAGCACATCTAGATGGCCGGTTTTCTCACCAATCAAACTCCAATCATCCAATACTAGGTTTCTCACCCTTTCACACCTTGTCTCTATGAACTCTCAATGCATCACCCAACCACTCAAATGGGGTTTTCAACTTCAACGGCTTAACCAAACATAACTCAGGGGTTTAACACACCTATGACACCTGGACACAAGGTTTCACGTGCCCAAATTGACTGGTTCACTTCCCAATACACAAAACTTCACTTAAGAGGCTTATTCCTACTAGCCCTTCAAATCGGCTAATTCAACAATAACTCAAAACTTTCCCAAAACACTAGGAAAAAAATTTGCATATTTAGATACCCATTTGCAAGTTATTTAACATATGTCAGAATCAAACAAAGTTATTTATAACCAAATAGTACAAATTTATAATCAAATGGTACAAGTTTATTACAAATGTATTTAAAATCAAATGGTACAAATTTGAGCTCTCAAAATTTGCAAATCAGCCCCACGTGCACTTTCATATATAAAATTTGGCATCTAATATAAACGATCAAGCTCATTACTATTTATATTTACAAAATTTTGCATCTAAATATGCAAATTACAACCCGTTGTTGTTTTTTTATACAAAAATTAGCATCTAGATATGCACATTACAACTCATTGTTGTTTTTTTTATACAAAATTTAGCATCTAGATATGCACATTACAACTCATTGATGTTTTTATATACAAAATTTGGCATCTACATATACACATTACAACTCATGTGCATATTACAGCTCATATGCATGTAGACCACATCCAAAAAAGCAAAGTTACAACATTTCGCAAAAGATATATACAAAATTGTCAAAATTATTCTACCATATTGTAGAATTATTCTTCTAGATGGCCCAAAATCAATCAAGTGAACCTTCTGGATCAGCTCTAACCCTTGGTGTCTCAAGTATTGCCATGTGGTCAGATTCACAAACTTTCCACAAATCCTTGTTAAGAGGTCTACCACGATATTTAATCAAATGAATATTTGTTGCAACAAGAAGGTTTGAGTAATGAAGAATATGTCTATGTGTCTCAAAGTCCTCATACAACCAGGCATTATAATTTTTGATAGGGTACCTATATTTTATAGAAGGATAAGTTAATGCCAAAATCAATACAATGACTACTAAATAAATGAGTTTAAGAGGTCTTAATACAACTCGACACAACAATGGTACCTTCTAACCCATGTCCCTATCACAACAACAGATCATATTGGGTACTCAATACCCTCTCCATCAACCATTGTAAAATTCAATTTCTTTTTGGCCTCAATACAAAGACACAAAAATTAATGTGTTCCTTCTTTGTTGTTCTCATCCGCAATAATTGCATATACATGACCTGTATTTAATAGAAGGATACAAGTTAATACCAAAATTAGCATAAGTTAATTCTAATAAATTGAACTTAAAATTGTAGTAAATTGCAACCCTTTACCTGGTTCAACTATGTTTGATACATGGTGAAAATCTACTGATGCTTCAATATGGTTCATTTGTAGTGCTCTAGGAAGTTGATATGTATCTAGGGTTTGCAAAGGTCTACAAGACCATTGGTCAACCCACTCTTTTGATTCACATTCATCCCACACAAAATGCATACACGAAGAGCAAAAGCATGCAATCTCTCTAGTATAAATAAGTAGTGATGTTGCATTTGAACTTCTAAATGAATGCGTGTCACTTGATCTCGTAAGTGTACAACAATCTAGATATTTTTCAATGTTAGATTCACATATTAACCAAAAATATCTAGAAACCATAGACTTACCTGCATTACCTGGTCCCATCGTAGAGTTACACCATTGCACAATTGTTTCTACATCTATTAACATTGCACCACCTTCGTATTTCAATTCCTCTCTGGTAAGAGCTCTTTTCACACATGCTCTCGCACCATCATGCTTTCCCTTTCCATGCATTACATCAATGAAATTCCAAAAATGTTGCACACCACTTGTCACATGCATCCTAGTCAACCAGTAGAACATACTTGCATTCTTGAATTGTGCGGTGCAACTATCCGACCATATTAAGTGTTGGTTGTATCTTATATCTCTTTCCCTTAAACTATCATAGAAGACTGTAAAGAATCCTTGCACAAACTCTGAGGAATGAGTATGACCATCATTGATATAGAAGTGATACTCTTATAACCTTTCTATCCTCCTTGGTGCTATCATGTGCATGCATGAATGCTATGTGTACAAAAATTGTAACTTGTGTAGAGTGGTGATACATAGTTTGTACTTCATTTTGCAGCTTTAGTGTATAATTCTCAGCAAAATCAACGATAGAGACAATAGTGTCGAGGGGGAGAGTGTCCTTACACAACTTGAATTGCTCATCTAACCACCTAGCTCTATGTGTGTGACTTATGTACTCATACACTAGTTTCTCTTGAAACATCTTCATAAAATCAGCTATGCATATATCCCTTTTTACCAACTCACACCTCTTTAATTCTTTTCCATCTTTAACACCATATGTGACTGACTTGTATTTTCCAATAGAAACTAGTTCCTTACCAATTTCATGTGTACTATCCAAATGTAGGCATCTATGCAACTGTTGCAAACCGCCACATGTAGGACAAAAACCTCTCAAACACATCATCTTATAGTAAATGCAATCATCATCTCATCTACATAGTACACTTGAAATAAATTCTCTCAGTGACTTAGGAGGTGCTTGTAGACCACATTCTTGTAAAACATCGTTAGTGTACAAAGTACAACCATATATAGAGATAATTATCATAATGCATGGAAAATTAAACATGGACCCTGCAACAACATGTAGTACGTGCATGATTAATCTTAACATAAAATGGTTTTGTCATCTCAAAAAATATTTGACTAATTTTAATCTGAGGAAAGCTTTGAAGAAACCTTTCATAAAATTGAGTTTGAGTTGTATCTAAATAGTGTTTTGGATGTGGCTCGCGATTACTTATTCCAATTCACCTTCTAACAACATCTCTTTGGTTGAGTGAAACCCTTGTGTTTTCATGCTAATATTTCTCAATTAATGTTCTTAGTGCATCAACAACAACCTTGTCCTTGCGTGGGAGTGTACCCGAAAATGTCCAAAGAGAATTATTGTTAGGATCCTTGATTTTCTCTCACCTCTCTAAGGCATAGTGTAATGTGGTTCTACTTATCTTTAATGACTTGCTTGTTTTGCTTATTAAATGAGATATTTTCATTTCATTTCCCATTATGGTTATTGTGAGGACACGACGAGTAACATTAGCATCTTTAGTGTGTGATTTCAAACCAATGGCTTTGTATGCATCAAAAAGATTTCTCACAATGGTTCTTTCACTATTATTTTCAAATGTTCTTAACCCCAAAATTTTCATTGTCTCTGTAAATTTCAGATTTTTAATCATTTCAACAACTAATTGGCATCTTCCGCTTTAATTTAAGTTTTCAAAATAGTTATTCCAAATTCTTATAACCGTTCTTCTACAAGTTCTTTCAGAAATTTATCATGCATTGGATTCACAATATTTTCAT